>NW_019272021.1:365557-568230 GCF_002738345.1 Cucurbita maxima | reverse complement strand
TTTTTTTTTTTTTTTTTTTTTTTTTTTTTTTTTTTTAGTTTGAGGCGTACAAGGAGTTTTATGGTATTGCAGGAACGGGCATTTTAAGGGGCGTAA
Source organism: Cucurbita maxima (assembly GCF_002738345.1). Lineage (NCBI taxonomy): Eukaryota > Viridiplantae > Streptophyta > Magnoliopsida > Cucurbitales > Cucurbitaceae > Cucurbita > Cucurbita maxima. Next base: position 568,134 of record NW_019272021.1, on the reverse strand, counting down.
AGTAGTAAAAATATAATACATTTGGGAGGTTATGAATAATTACAAAAATAAGAAAGAATGAAAATAATTTTAATGCCAAATTTAGAAATATGCAATTTGCTCCATTATCTTTATATGTACCTTTTTGTTGGATTTTATTTTACTCGGATGACTTATATTATTTTTCTGAAGTTTATCATTTATTTTTGAACTTACTGTCTATTGTGCTGTTCAAGTTTCTCAGGTCCTATTATGGAGTACGTCTCCAGCAGTACCGATCAGATGCCGAAGTCAAGTTGAAGGAGACTCTAGAACAATTCAAAATCATTATCCTGAATCTATGCCTACTAATGTATCGAAACATTAGGGTTTCTAGTTTCTTTATTTTGTTAAGTGCTTTGCTAATCCTGGCAATAAAAATGGACAGGATGCACCAGTATCATCTTCTAGAAAAGTAAAAGTTAAGAAGAAAGGCAGGGATGAAATTTCTTCTGTTAGAACAGATTCTTCTGAGTTTCAAGGTTGTTCTGGAAGTTCCTTGAGCTAATAAAAAAACTTCTGCACCGTATTTAACCTCACAAGTTTTGATCTTCATTTTTCATAGACTAAATATTACTTTGAATATTGTAGACGCCATCCTTGCAAACTTTTGCGAGTTCTTAGAGGAATTTTGTGGCAGAGCTGAAATTGTCGGTGATGATTGTGATGAATCAGAGTGGCTGGCACTGCCTCTTACTGATCTAAGAATGCTTGTCAATGAAGTAATGTCCATACGTTCGAAGAAACTCCATCATTTGGTTCCTCTCGATAACCTGATGAGGCTGTTAAAGGTTTTAGATCATCAGATACATAGAGCAGAAGGATTGTCTGTTGAAGAATGTGAACATGTGAGTTTGCTAATTTTGTTTTATGTTTTTTTGAATTTGGGCATAGGTATTCAAACGCCTGTAGGCCAGTGACTGAACATCTTGACCCTTTCAGGATATGTGAAGTTCCAAGTTAGACCCACCAAAGGAGCCTTCAAACGAACAGGGCTAATTTTTTTCCAACGACAAAAGAGGCATATCTTTTCCTTCCCTTAGCTGTCCTGAATCAAGCTCTTGGAAAAGAGATAACAAGTTTCCACCTCCCTGTCAAAAGTACCTCTTCTAATGTCCAAATCCCAAGATTGATGTTCCATGTTCCAGCAAACTGCAATGGTGGCTCCTTTTTAGTTGAAAGAACGAAAATATGCTAGTAAAGACGTGCCAATGTATGAGACCCGATCCACCTATCCTCCCAAAACTGAAATCTTCTCCGGGACTCAGCCCTGAAGTTCAAGAACTGGAGAAAAGAAAACCTGCTATTTTTCCCTATCTCTGGCCATAAACTGAATCTTCTAGCTTTCTTCACAGCTTTTGTTGCCAAGCCAATGTGATCCAGCCCATAAATACTGATTGTACTCGGGTCAGCCCATAAATAATGACTATACTCTTCTCCATAAGGTGCTTTCTTCTTGCGTAATCTCTATAGCCATTTCGTGAGAGATGCTGAGTTTCTTTGTTTAAGGGATCCCACTTCTAGGCCTCCAAATTGAATACGAAGGCCCATTGCCTACCAATTAACCACGTGGGTGCTAGATTGAACTTTTCACTGTCCCAAATAAAATTCATCATAATCTTTCCAGCAAAATGTTTAGGACCGTTATCATAGTGTCATTTTTTACGTGACTTTAATGATTATTCTTACAAAAATTTACTTTTTATAAGAAACTACACTTTCACTGAAATAATTGAAAGAACATACAAGGGTATACAAAAAAAAAAAAAAAAAAAAAAAAAAAAAAAAAAAAAAAGAATAAAGCTCCNAAAGAAAGAAGTCCGGCCCTAACTACAAAAAAAAGACTTCAATCCAAAAGAACAAGTGTAAGCTCATAATTATAAAAAGAACTGGTAACCGACGTTTACGAGGAGACATTAGACCTAGCCACCTCCCAAACTTCCTCACCTGATCTGTCATTCTCTCTACGAAATCTATTATTTCTCTCAATTCGAATACCCCAAAGAATAGCAAATAAACTAGCTGCCATAAAACTTTACCTTTATCCCTAAAGCGAGGATTCAGAAGCACCTCTTGAAAATGCTGCTATCTTTTGACGCTCATGTTTTTAGAAGCATAAGGCACAGTCTGCAGTGAGAAGGTCCTTAATCTTCCTTGTTTAGAGGCAGGACGCCCGTGATTGAGTTGAAGAAGGGCACAGATTTTTTATCAAAAAAAAAAAAAAAAAAAAAAAAAAAAAAAAAAAAAAAAAAATTTGAAAAAGGGCAANTTATAGCAAGAATTATTAGAATAAGGGTGTGGTTGAGTCTAGCCTTACTTTTGGAAGTGAATTTTCTTTTTTTTGGGGGGTCAGCAGATGTGGGATCGACCTACATCCTTGTGTGGATTAATGACACATCACCTCCCTCCCCATTTGTATTTTTTAGGTTCTTATGCAGTTGAAGATTCCTACAAAAATTATACAACAATCTAATTTGTCGCTGTAAGGTTTTTGATATGAAACATGCGTATGGTGGGAGTAATTATTCTTTACTTTTATCGTGGGAACTGGTTTTTTTCTTTTTCTTTTGTGCCCTTAGAGTTCTTTGGAGTAGGAAAGGACTTGCTTCTGCTCTGCTTGGTTTCTGCCGTTGCATTATGATTTCTTTATCTTAATTCAGATAATCTTTTTCCCATCATATTTCAGTTAGATTCATATGCAGTTGCAACCATCTTTTGTGCTTTGGAGTCCATACATTCATCTCTGGCAATAATGGCTCATGACCAAATGCCCAAGTTGCTTTACAAAGAAGAGGTTTGTTCTTTCAGTCGCTTGCATTCGTCTTATATTGATTGGCATTCTGTCGTGTATCAAGTACTTTGCTTATTCGGACGATCATTGATATAAGAAGCTTTAAAGTTTACAGTTAAGCGTTCTTCACACTTAAGCTACCTCCGGCTCTTCATTGTGTTGAGAGGAATATGCATTTCTCTTAAGTTTCACTTTTTTCAATAAACTAAAGAAAGGAAAATTTGAACAAAAAGTTGTTGGTTCAAACTAAGGCGGACGACTTACCCTAATACAAGCCACATTATCCAACCTCCCTACTTACTACATGTCTCTATTTGAAATGCCACAAAAAGTGGCCACGGATATAGAAAGACTTTTCAGAAATTACTTGTGGAAAGATGGCGCGCACCTTGTTCGTGGGAATATTATAAACCTCCCAACAGAAAAGGGAGGCCTTGGTCTTCTCTCGATAAGGAAGAAGAACACAACTCTCCTCGCCAAATGGATATGGAGATATCATCATGAAAAAAAGGCCTTATGGCAAAATCTTATAAAGGCTAAATATACTACTACATCAAACAAAGATCACCCCCTTCATCTTCTACAAAAGGGCCTTGGAAGTACATAAGGAAACATCAAAATCTCATCACCAACCGAAAACTCGCCATAAGGTGGGGAATGGGGGAAGCACATCATTTTGGACCTGAAAACACCACGCTAGCCTTGAAGTATCCACTTTTGTACAGGCTCTCTCATAGCAAAAAAGCCACGACTAAAGAAACGTGGAATGTTGTCAACAAATTTTGGGACCTGAAGCTTGGTAGGAATCTAAAGGATAATGAAGCAACAAAGTGGGTCGAATTAAGCCTTGACCTTGCCCTTGTGGTTTGTCAAACAAAGAAGACTCACTAACTTGGCTCCCCAACGGTGATGGGGTCTTTTCTACAAAATCTTTGATGATGAACATGAGAGAAAAAGTAGAAGCAATAAATCTCACGCTAGCAAAGACAATATGGAAAGAACATCAACCTAAAAAGATGAAGTTCTTCCTTTGGAAAATAGCGCATAAAGCCATCAACACAAGTGAAAATCTTCAAAAAAAGAATGTCTTACATCACTCTCTCTCCAAATTGGTGTCCACTATGCAAGAAAGAAAGCGAATCACAAAGTCACTTGTTTATGCAATGCACATACGCTCAGAATTTTTGGACAACAATTCTTAATATATTCGGATGGTATCTCACTTTTTCTAGGGAGGTAAAGGATTTTTTGGATATGGCCTTAACGTACCACCCTTTCAAGAACGCAAAAGCCCTATTATGAAAAAACCTCATCATGACTTTCTTTTGGAATCTATGAAAAGAAAGAAATCAGTGAATATTTGTAGAAACGACACAGACCTACACAAAACTTTTCGACAATGTTGTTTACCAAGCTATATCTTGGTGTAAACTATCTAATATTTTTACTTCCTATAGTTATACCTCCCTCATTGCAAACCGGGAAGGTCTTTTGTAAACACCATGGATTATACATCTCTCTTGTAAATTTCACTCTCTTATAAAAAAAAAAAAAATGACGGGTTTTAACTTCGAGGCATTTGTTGTGTGATTTTGTATTTTGTAGTAAACTTGGTTTGTCTGTAATAATTAATTCTTTATTTTCACTCTGTAAATTCTATACCTTGTTCGTTTTACTTCACTGGAGCTCTTATTTATTATTTTTATTTTAATTTTTTAAAATTGCACTTAAACCCCCTTCCCCCAAAGGGACTACTATACTTCAGTGCACTTCATGCTTTTATAATTGTTGCTGATGCTGTATGTAATTTATTGATGATTGATGAATGACCATTTTTTTCTTCTTTCTCTATCAGATCATAGAGAGAATTATCGAGTTCTCCCGACGTCACATAATGGATATTATGTGTGCTTATGATCCTTCATATTGTGCGTTGCATAAAGCCAGTGAAAATGGTGTGTTTGAAGGTCAGTAGTTTAATCTAGTTTCTTTTTGTAGTATTATTGATCTGTTTTACATCATGTCACAATTTTATATATTTTAGACGAAAAAGATATTGTAATACTCTTCAGGGAGAAAAATAGCATTAATGTTGATTTCAAAATGCAACAGAACTAAATTACTTGATAGCATTATTGAAATTTTACTTAAGGACTGAATACAAAAATATCAATGAAAATTCCTCAATTCTAAACTTTTATATATTAATAATGATGTGTTTTTTTGGTTAGGTAATAATGGTTATGTGAAACCTCCTTACTAGGGAAAAATCGGTAGCTTTTTTTTTTTTTTTTTTTTTTTTCTTCTTCAAGACATGATGTTATACATCTGTAAAAAAGAACTTAGAATATGAGTTAGAAAGCAATCATCGGAAGTTAGGATAGATTTCCTGTAAATTGATGTCTTGAATAGGCTAATTTATTTTACTGAGTAATTTGGATCTACGGGAATATTTCCTTCTCATATTAGTTTATGGTTGTCCCATGTTTAGGTGGTCTCGGTCTGCCCCTTTTTAATTCACTTCAGCAAATGCAAACATCAGATATTTAAACCCTTATATTTCTTACGCAAACAATATTTTCTTAGACCTTCATGTTCTAAATTCAGAAGTGAATGTGGGGATGTCTGCTCCTTAACTTGGGTCATATTTGTTGTTAGGTCGTTGACTGAGTGGTTGCTCAGTTACTTGAGAGTATCATATTCATAATTGATGCAGTTTTTCCCTTGCTACGTAAATTGTCTCTGAATGTTGCTGAAGATCTAGAGCAAGACTTGAAACACATGATTGTTCGGCATTCCTTCTTCACAGTTGTACATGCTTGCATCAAGTACTTATCCTCTCTACTTATTACTTTTCTCTTATTTTCATCCGATAAATTTTTGCTCAACAAACTGCTGTGTAATTTACTTATCTCGTCTTGGCGCATAATTGGACTATGTAGTTTGAATTTTGTTTGCAATCTTGGTTTTCATGAGGGACTGATTCTTTTTCCCTATCCACAGATGCCTTTGCTCTTTGAGTAAGGTATCGGGTAAAGGTGCATCGGTTGTTGAGTATCTCATTCAGATGTTTCTTAAACGCTTGGATTCTCAAGGAGTTGATAACAAACAGGTTAGATTTTTTAATTTCTTCATTATATTGTTGTGTTTCTTGTTAGCAACAAGAAAAGCATTTTTTTCTCCCGTATGTACTATCTTATTAAGGGCTAGTGAACTGCTAGTCTCTAACAGTATTGATTGGGATGAACTTCAGATCTGTCACAATGGACCTGTAGATTGCCTAGTTGCAATTCAAGTGTTAATAGTCATTCCTGCATTTCCGTTGCTTTTCTTTGTCACCATTGTGTATTTGACCCATCTGAATTGATTATTGAATGTTTTCATTATTTAGTTTAATTAGATTCTAGGATAACTGTTCTTTTATATGTGACCTATATACCATTATGTTACTTTGGTTATCAAAACAAGATTTATGAAGTTTGTTGGTACAACGACAGTAGTTTTTTGTTTTTTTGGACATACAATGATAATAGTTATATAAGTTTGGATTATGAAACTGCAGCTGGTAGGACGTTCACTCTTCTGTCTCGGATTACTTGTTCGCTATGGTAGTCCTTTGTTGAACAATTCCAGCAACAAGAACTTCGATGTCGCAAAAAGCCTCAGCTTGTTGAAGAAGTACCTGCAGACAGAGGATTTAGTTATTAGGATTAGAGCTCTGCAGGTATCCTCTCGCTTATATTTTTCTCTTGGATTTCCCTTTTTCTGTTTACAACATATTGAGGCGAACTCTTAACTCTTTATACATTTTGTAGGCTGTGGGATTTATTCTTATTGCGAGGCCTGAATTTATGCTTGAAGAAGATCTTGGGAAAATTGTAGAGGAATCATTGTCATCTGGTTCTGACGTTCGTCTTAAGGTGAGTGAACAATTTCCTTTTTGTTTCGTTAAATGTTATGGGCATACGTTTGAATTATTTCGCTGGGCAGATGCAAACATTACAAAACATGTATGATTATCTTCTTGATGCGGAAAGTCAAATGGGAACAGATGAACCTGGTGATGGAGTTGCCCCTGATACTGTGGAGGTGGCCAAAGTGTACCCGTTGCTGCTGGGGCAGGAGATACCAACATATGTGGTGGTATTGTTCAGTTGTATTGGGAAAGGATTCTGGGAAGAAGCTTAGATTTAAATGGTCAAGTTCGTCAAACTGCCCCCAAGGTAAAAAAAAAAAGGCTAGTCCGTTGCATTTTCTTGTTCTGGATTATAGTTAAGTTTACCAACCAGAAAGCTGTTTGTGACAACCATGGCTGATAATGCTATTCATAACCAAAGTAAGAAACTTGGAAGATATTGGATATCAGTTTTTGAATCTATAAGAATGCACGAGCGCAGACAACTTGCTCTACGTCTTTGGTCATGTATGTGTTGACCATTTGTTTGTTTTCCTACTTTCTACTTATTTGGTTCATTGAGCATTGTCTTTTATTATCTTTTCAATATACAGATCGTGGAAGTGGTGCTTCGCCAAGGTCTTGTCCATCCGATTACCTGTGTTCCTTATCTTATCGCACTTGAAACAGACCCCCATGAAGCAAACCCAAAGCTGGCTCACCACTTATTGATGAATATGAATGAGAAGTAATGTCCCCTATGCTCAACTTATTTAGTTGTCAGCTTAAACCTATGCAATATAACTGATGCATCTCCTTTCAGGTACCCAACATTTTTTGAAAGCCGACTGGGGGATGGTCTTCAAATGTCATTCATTTTCATCCAAACTATCAGTCGTGGTTCTAACAATGCAAATCAAAAAAATTCAATCCAAGGGCTCTAGCAATTTGAAAGGTAAATCTGATGGTAGTTCGTTGACTCAAGCAAGACATGGAGTTTCTCGAATTTACAAGCTCATACGAGGAATCCGAGTCTCGAGGAACAATTTTATATCCTCCATTGTTCGGAAGTTTGACAACCCACAGATGAATGACTCAATCATACCTTTCCTTATGTGAGTTCAAATCTATTCATTTTCCCCACTTTGATATGATATCTTTGGCTAAAATGGCTTGAATTCTTTCTCCCTTTTTTTGCAGGTACTGTGAAGAAATACTTGCATTATTATTACCGTTTACATTCCCTGACGAGCCTTTATATTTGATTCATGCTATTAATCGAATGATACAAGTAAGAGGTGGAGCACTTCAAGAAGAGATCAAAGCACTGGGTATGCGTTTGTTACAAGGGAATACCCAGAATATTCCTTACGAAAATGGAATGATTCAGCCTCCGCAACCTGCTCTATTTTCTGATAATATAATTTTTATCGGATATGAACAGGTCAGTGGAGATTGATCATGCTCGTCCTTTTTGTGATTTTATGTCGATGGATTTGAATCAGCAAATGCCACCAGAGTCGGTTGCTCATCATGAATTGAGTAATATAATACTACATTGGAGGGAAAACTCCATAACATTTGCTCGGTGGATTTGTATAGTATCTCAAAAGATGATCTTCAGAAAATTCAGGTAATTTCAAACAGTTAGTTTGATCACTCAAAAGTTGATTTTGAACGATTAAAGGCATGTATGTTTGAGAGTGATTTTATACTTGGTAAAGATTATTTCTTTTGGGTATCTCATTTCTTCCTTTTACTTCAATTGTTCCTAGTCTATCTGTTAAACCATTGCTGACGATGAGCCTGGCAGCTATCGCACTGCAACTTCTTTTGAAGCTAAAGAGACATCTAAAGATCGTGGACAGTCTAAACGATGCACGATGCACGATGCCAGGTATATATATGCTTGTTAATTGGTATTTATTCACAACGTAGACACAAAGCCGTTCAATTGGCTCATCATGTTCTTTTCTGGAAATTAGTCTTTCAATCCAAATGAACCACCAAAACCTGGAGAGTTCCTGTCCAAACAAAATGTTCCTTTTGACATCAGCGAAACATGCACAACTTTTCCAACATCTTATCAAGAGTTTATGCAAAGATACCAGGTGCGTGAACAAATCCTTCGGTTTTCCATTGTATCATTTATTCTCCCTCTGTCATCTGATTAAAAACACCACAGGCTTTCAAGAGCACTCTTAGGGGTGATGCATTTGATTACTCCACTTACACAGCAAATATTAAAAGGAAGCGTCCTACCCCAAGAAAAGGACGGAAATCTACAACGGGTGGTGACGAGGAGGACAACAGTGGCAGGAAAGGTAGCTATAGTAGGCAACGATGATGCTGATAGGTGTAAGTAAATTGTAACATGCTTAGGTTTAGGCTAACTTGTACATTAACAAAGTGAAATAGAATAGAATAGAGATACTAGGAAAGAAAAAAAGGGTTTAGGTAATCAATCTGGAAACAGCCAATAGAAAAATTGTGGAATAGTTTGAATATCGTCATGTAAAAACATCCTCATTATTTATTATAAAAAAAAAAAAAAGTTGACACATCTTCTAAAAGTGCGTACAAATCTATAAGAAATTTGAACCTAAGAAAAAAGAAAAAGAAGAGCTTGAAAAGTGGCATTGTTGAAGGCTATCAATCAAGGTACGATCACAAGAAGAGGCTGCACAAAAAAGAGGAAGAGTTAAAGAATTTAGATGCAAGTTTTTTAGGGAAAAGAAAATAAATGGAAGAATATGAGGGAGTAGTACCGTGTCTACGCTGACTGGTTTTCCGTCTTCAGCCAATATTTCAGCTATGGTTCCAGATCTATCAGCTTCAATCTCATTCATTAACTTCATGGCTTCAATTATACATATTATTTGCCCTTTCTGCACTTTATCTCCCACCTACAAAATCCACACATGAATCAAATATATATATATATATATATATATATATATGGAGGAGTTCAAAGTTTGATCTTCTCAACTTACCTTCACAAATGGAGGTTCTCCCGGGGCAGGGCTTCGGTAAAACGTTCCAGCCATCGGGCATTTCAAAGGTGGATGAGAACCACCCGCTTTCAGTGCAGGGGGGAGAGGTTTTGCTGGAGCAGAAGCAGCTGTAGGTGCAGGTGCCAGGGTCGGGGTCGGTGTCGGTGGAGGTGCAACCATGCTATATGCTTGAGGAGGTGGTGGCAATGCCAGGTATGGACTTGGCTGTAAAGCTTCTTTTTTCCTTATTACAATTTCGCAATCCTGTTGTTTCAGTTGTAGTTCCATGATGTCTCTTGAATCAACAAGTCTGCATATAAAAAGATTTAAAAGTAAAGATTGAACAAACAAAACTAAATTCCCTTTTCACAAGTATGGAAGACAGTAACGCACTTGATGAGATCTGAAACTTGGCTCATGAAGGCTGATATCGTCGACTCATCTGGAAGAGAATTTTGATCAGAAACTGCCTCTGCAGCAGACTCATCTTTTCCTCTAGAGACAAGCGCTGGTGCAGAATTTGAACTTTCTCCAACCACCATCTGTAATAAAGGTAACAAAAAATGCATACAGCTACAAAGAAACCTATGGATGTATCTACAAATAGAAGATTAAAAAGCTCATGCCACCAACTAACCTCCCTAAGTGCATGCACCATTACACCACCAGATTTCTTCTTGTTCGGCTCCTGAAAACACGAAAGTACATACCAAACTCAAAATGTAATTACGAGCATGACCACGACCACGACCACGACCATCTCACTCTTTACCGACTCCATTAAGATCAAATTTTTCTCATTATAAGTTGTAGTTTAAAAAACACATATGTGAACAGTTTAGGTTAGTGGAGTTGTAGGAGCCATAAAAGCTATGCGTGTCGATCGAAGGTGATTTTGGATTAACTCCCGGGATTTTGAGTTTCTTTTCACTGACATAAACTCCAAACAAGGACAAATGAGATCCCCAGCTAACAAACAATTTCATTGAAAACATGAAAGTGGGTCTAGGAAGCTACAAAAAGGCCTTCCAGTTGCATGAACATAAGATAATCCTTCTAATACAGAACATCACTTCTGAAGCAAAGATTCTGTATGCTTTTTTTCTTAAACCATAATCTTTCCTTCTTTCTTTCTCTGGGTTATGATTCTAATTGAGTGCTACAAACGAAAACAACTATGAATCAAGACTATGAAAAAGAATAAGTTCTGTCTTCCAAGTCCTGAAACTGAAACATTAAAATGTCCCAAATTCCATCAATTACTTTCCTACACTCGCCCCCACTCCACATGGTTTGATAAAAAACCATTTCTATTCGGAGAGAATTTGCGCAAAAGATCTTTCTAAATTACGATAATGACGGAGAACATTTGGAGTTAAGAGATTGAAACAGTAAGAATCCATTCCAAGAAAATGCAATGAACATAGTTACAGACCTCAATCCCAGAAAATGGTGGGTGGACAAAAGAAGACCCGAACGAAAATGAATCCTTCAGGCAAAATGGGCGGCGATGAAGAGAAAGATTCTGCTTAATGTGGGTGCGATGCCAGTTGTTGTGAGAGCTGGAACGGAAAGCGGGTAGAGTGGAAAGCTTGGGGCATGGGACCGTGAAGGACGCCATTGGAGAGCAACCCAGAAGAAGGTACGAAGAGGTTCTGAGTTGGAAAGTGGGGAAGTGGGTGTAGGAAATGGGAGTGCGATCTGAAGGAAAGCGAATGAGGGGGAAAAGAGGGGGCGGATTCAGAAAGAAATAAAAAAACAAGGAAGAAGGGGCGATGAGATCCAAGAAAAGGGAGCGTGGCGGGGGAGGCGAGAAAAGGGACTTTGGGAATTTGGGGTTTAGAGGTTTTATTGTTTGGAGAGATTTCGATGATCACAATGCGATGTTGAGAGAGCATTAAATCAACATCGCCGTTTTCATTACAACCAACCATACATGCATTTGCTTCTCTCTCTCTTTCCCAACAACATGTGTACGTGGAAATTCAAAATTCAAATCTTTTGCTATCCATGGTCAATGATTTAGGTTATAATGGGTGGAAACGTATGGATGTTCAAATGACTCCAAAACATTAGACTACCCAAACTAATTTATAAAAGTTAGATTGGGTTCAAGATCCAAAGTGCCAGAGCGTTAAGCGGCAGCCATTAAGTGGAGAATTTTCATCCATTTGTTGTCTCATTTGCTATCTCATGTCATAATTATCAATTGGCCCAGTTGAAATATCCAACGGTGGAATCAACGAACTGAGTCTATAATAAATCGTAATGGAAGACAAATATCTAAATATTTTCCTATAATAAACGATTAAATATGATACATATGGTAAACTATAATTCAAGGCTAAATATCCTTAACACCCCACGCAAGCTGAGCATCGGATTTAAACGAACATGAAGCGTGGATCTGAAAAATAAAAAAAGAGGTCGAACAACACTTTTTGTGAAGATGTCAACACTTGGAGATGGGAAGGTACATACTATGTGCGAAGTTTGCCCGCGATCACAAGTTCCCGAAGGAAATGATAATCTAGTTCAACATGTTTTGCCCGCTTGTGAGAAACAGGATTAGAGCTAAAAGAACAACACTTTTGTTGTCAGATAAAAGTAAGGGTTGCTGTGAAATAGGGACCTTGAGGTAATGCAAAAGATGAGTAACCCAAAGAAGTTCAGCAGCAGTCATGGTAGGAGCACGATACTCAAATTCATAGCTAGAGCGTGAGACATTAGGTTGCTTTTTGACACTACAAGAAACGAGTTTTTTACCAAGATAAATAGAATATCGGATGTAGAACGACGAGTATTGGGACAACCAGCTCAATCATCATCCGAATAAACCACTAGCGCACTAGCAACAATGGATGGACGAAAGATAAGACCAAAGTGGAGTGTTCTCTTGACATAGCGAAGAATACGTTTGACAGGAAGAAAGTGATCTGGAATAGAGGCATGCAAAAATTGACCAACGGAATTGACAACATTGGCAAAATCTGGACGCGTAATAGTTAAGTACTGAAGGGCATCAACAAGAGATCGATAGAGAGTAGGATCAGAGAAAGAAGAACCATCAGCAGTCAGGTGTTGAGAAACAATTATGGGGGTGTGGGCTGGTTTGCTATCAAGCAACTGAGCACGAGTGAGAATATCTTGAGTGTATTTTAAGTGACTAATAAAGAGACCATCAAGTGAAGCTTCAAGATGAAGAAAGTAATTGAGAGAACCCAAATCCTTGGTAGCAAAGTCAGAATGAAGCTTGCGAGTAAAGCTGTCAATAAGAGAGGAGGAGTTGTCGGTAACAATAATTTAATCAACATAAATAAGCAAATCGATAAGGTTAGATTGCTAATGAAAGATAAAAATGGACATGTCAGCACGACTGCAAGAAAAACCAAGTGTGAGAAGAAATAAGCTAAAATGCTGAAACCAGACGCGAGAAGTTTGCTTTAAGCCATAGAGAGTTTTCTTTAATAGACAAACATGAGTGGGAAATCGAGGATCAATATACCCAGGTTGTTCCATATGACATTTTCAATAGGAGTGTCATTGAGGAAAACATTCTTGACATCAAGTTTCCGTAGAGGTCATTTATTTGAAAACACAATAGAAAGCACAATATGGTTAGTGGTAGCTTTGACAACCGAACTTGTAGACGAGACCAGAAACCTGAGGATAACCTTTGGCAACAAGACAAGCCTTGAAACGCTCGATAGATCTATCATGCAAATATTTAATGCAGAACACCCATTTATAGCCCATGATGTTGGTGTTGGTAGGGCGAGGAACTAAAGTCCAAGTGTCATTTTGTTGTAAAGCTCGAATTTCTTCATCCAAGGCAACAACCCAAGCAGGATTCTTAGCCGCATATTTGAATTCTTTTGGCTCAATGGATCCAAAAAAAGTAGAAAGAAGTTGAGATGAGCCCAAAATACCAAGATTTGTTGGATGACAAGTCTTGAAGATACCAGCTTTGACACGTGTGATCATAGGATGAGAGCCCAAAGAAGAAGAGAAATCAGCATTAGGTTCAATAGAGGCCGGATCAGAAATCAAGAGTGACAAAGAGGAACCTGTAAGCGAAGTATCAACCTATACAAACTCATCCACAAGGTCAGAACAAATATCACATAGGGATGAAATTTGAAATTTGAAAAGAGGAAAAAGGTTGAGCGTGAGAGCTAGGGACAACAGGAAAGTGAGTTTCATCAAATTGAGCGTTGCGGGTGATTATAGCTTAGTGGTGGTGGGATCATGACAACAAAACCCTTTATGAGCGAGACTATAACCCAAAAAAAATGCAATGAATGCTACAGGGAGAAAGCTTGTTGGGCATATAATCATGCAAGCAAGGATAAACACGACAATCAAAGGGATGAAAATTGTCATAATGCGGAGGAGTAGCCATAGAGGAGTTTAAATGGTGACTTGCCTCCAAGGAGTGGAGTAGGCAACCAGTTGATAACATAAGCTGTAGTGCTGAAGGCGTCAACCCAGAAACGAGGAGAAAGATGGGAGTGAAAGAGCAGGTTCAAGCTAGTCTCAGTTACATGACGTTGTTTTCTCTCAGCACGACCATTTTGAGCAAGTGTATATGAACAAGAGAGTTGATGGTGGATGTCAGAAGTACATAAGTGAGTTTTGAAACAAGTGCCGGTAAATTCGACACCTCCATCGCTTTGAACCTTGAAACAAGCATAATATTGATTTTCCACAAATTTTTTAAATTGAAGAAAAATATCAAAAAAATCATATTTAAATTTTAAAGGGTAAAGTGAAGTGAATCGAGAATAATTATCATAGTAAAAATAACATAGTAAAGAAAACTCGAATTGGATTTGACAGGGGAAGGACCCCAAAGATCACGATGAATAAAATCTAACACATGAGATGACCTACGTTCATTGCGGGAATAAGACAATCGATGACTTTTCGCAAGCTGACAAGTACTGCATAGTAATAGAGAAGACAATAAAGGCGTAAGAGAAAGATAATCTTTTTTTTATTTAAAAAAGAAATAATAGAATAATTCACCAAACATAGTCGGGCATGCCATATGAATCACATAAAGATTTGTTTCTAAGGACATAAATAAAGGCAGAGTTGTCGCGCTCCAGCACATATAGCTCTCCATCCTTTTTACTGGTTGCCACCACCCTTCCTGTTTGACGATTTTGGATAGTAAGAAAATTATTAGTAAATGTAACGAAGAGAGGAAAATCAGACGTTAATTTACTAATTGAAAGAAGATTGTTAGTGAGATGAGAGACAACCAAGATATCTAATGAGTGAATATTTGGAACAGGAGAAAGAGTACGGGTAATGGGTTGGGATGCACTGTTTCCTACGATGACAGAGTCCTTACTCGTGTAATTTTTAGATTGATTCAAAATAGATGAGTCGGCGGCCATATAGTTGAAGCCCCAGTGTCCAAAAACCAATCAATAGCCACGGGTCCAGCAATAGAACAAGATGTGTTGAAGGCTTCAACAAGGTGAGCAAAATCAGATCGAACATACTGTTGGTTGTAGCGGTCAGCATAATGGCCCTCCATGCGGCATATATGGCAGCGAGGTGATCGATGACCCTGACCCAAGTAGGTTCGTCCTCGGTTGGAAGAGTTGTTTTTGTGGGAATGAGAACGACATTGTTGGTTGCTAAAGAAAGCAGGGTGACTTCCATGGGTGCGACCACGATTAGTGGTTGTGAATGCTATAGGAGTGGAGTCAAAAGACTTAAGGGAGCGTTTGAACAACTCAAAACTTTCAACTTTAGAGACTAAATCTGCAAAACATGGGAGAGGGGTGAGAACCATTTGAGTAGTATAAAAAGTTAAAAAATTGGTGTTGAGTTCACGAAGGAACCAGTCCACTTTATCAATGTCCTCGAAAAGTCTGCAAATGACATGAAGTTGATCACAAATTATTTTGAAGGTAAGGGCATACTCACCAACAGGTTTGGTACCACATTTCATCAACTGCAAGACATTATTGAGTTTTAGTTCACGAGCTTTTTGAATGATGGTTGAACGTAGTTTCCAATGCAAGCCAAACGTTACGTGCAATGGAGAGACCAACAACGACAACAATAGCTTCCTCAGTGAGAGAGGAGAGCAGGAGACAGAGAAGTCATTGATCGGTTGCTTTCCACGCCAAATTTTTGGTGTTGAGTGTTGAGAGGAAGTTTTTAATTTATGTTAGGCTTTTTGGCCATGGATCTCATTCTAATTAATTTCAATCAATTAATTGATTAATGTTTTGATGATAAGAAACCTACTTTTAATTATTAACTATTTTCAGTATTTTTGAAATGTCTACCGGTTGGAAATAACGATTTCAACTACTTTTCAATTACTCAAATCAAAGCTAAAACGAAGAAATTACAGTCGAGACAACATACCCGACGTGAATAACGATTTCAACTACTTTTCAATTACTCAAATTAGAGCTAAAATGAAGAAATTACAGTCGTGACAATATACCTGACGTGATGATGTGACAGCAAAATCAAAATGATGGATAAATCAAAGTATATGAAAATATGACACTTATCATTTTGAGAGGGTAACAAAGGGTGGAGTTTTTCTTATTATTATATTTCTAAATAAAATTATTTTTACAAAATATAAATTTGAATCTAACTGTTACTTCCATCGATTTTTATTATTAATATATTATATTATTATATTATTATATTTTAAAATTTTGATAGTTACTCACATCGTTTTTATTATTATTATATTATTATATTTATAATAAATTTTGAATTTTTCATTTGTTCGTTACTGATATAATTTTTTATTACTATTATATTATTTATTATTATATTAAAGAAATTTAAATAAATGAATTTGTAAATTTTTTTATTTATTTACTCTTAAATCTCCCTCATTATTCCTAACTCAATCCAATGGTCAATATTAATTCTTAAGTTTTTCCACTTTTCTTCTTTATATAAACTCATCTTCCCCACATTTTAAATACACATCTTCCATAAATTCTTCAATCCTGTTCAAAGTCTCCATTGTTTGTTGCTCTTTCTAAGCTTCCAATTTTATTTTTATTCATCTTATTATTGAGATAAATTTTTTATTGTATGGTGAGAAAATAGTTGTGAGTGCTTCAAATTGTAAGTTTACTTTTTGAGAGAGTTGTGATGTGTTACTACTAAAATTTAAATACTTGTACCAGTTTGATCTTACGTCGTGGAAAGGATTGAGTTTACTCTTGAACTTGTAAAAAGAGCAGTGTAGCAGTTTGGCTCTAATCCGTGGAAATAGTCGAAAAAGTTGTTTATTCAAATTCCCAAAAGGCGCTTACAGAGTGGAGTAGGTCGAGTTTGACAGAACCACCCTAAAACTACGTCATATTTTCTAACTCTTTCCTATTTAATTTCAAAATTATTATTGTGATTTATTGCATGTTTTACTTATTATTGTTTTGACTTAATTATTTTGTTCCAAATTATCATCTTCTACTTATTTGTAAAAAGTTTCATCATTAGAAAAATTAATCACGTTTAAACACTTTTATTGTTAAAACCCTATTCACCCCTCTAGGGTTGCCATATAGATCCAACAGTTTAAAGCAGGGTGGTGGAACCATAGTTATATCTTGACTCTCAATGATTGGGAGTTGGTTTTTCCAAAGAAGATAATTGGAGGAAGAAAGTTTGATGGTGATCATATAGATTAGAGTGTTGAAAGGAAGAAGATGATAAGAGGATTCATAAGCCATAAAAGAGAAAGGATCAAGATTGTTAAACCAAAGGTGCTCTGATACCATGAGAATATCTGCTAAAACCACGGAGAGTGAAAGTTCTTTATTTATAATCATTTACAAAATAGAGATAGGGTAAATTACAAATGGTATGGGAAAAACAATAAATGGAAAGAATAATAAATTGATACAAGATATTTGCCTATAATAAAATGTCAAATATGATATCTATGTTATGAAGTAGGGGAAGATATTTGCCTTTCATAAATGGTCAAATATGATACATGTGGTAACCCATAATTCAAGGTTAAATATCCTTACAAACCCAACAAACTAACCTTACTTAAAAAGACTTGAATGTATATAAATTCATTTCTAATTAATAATAATATGTTAAAAATAACATAGTTGAAAAATGCATACATGACATATCATTCATTCTTATCATACACGGAAGTACATGATAAACATCACATCATAAAAGTAATAATAACAAGTAGATACGTCACATAACGAGATACTCATACAACATATAATTCATCTCACTTAATTTTAGAATCGATTTTGATTTTATATAAAATTAAACATGAACAAACTTTATAAGAAATACGGAAGAAGTGTAATGGGTCATTAAACTTCTTGTTCCACTCATCCTTGCCTATGTCTTCATAGGCTAAGAGAATCCCTAAGGGATTTGGACAAGGGATTAGATGACATCTGTTATCACATTTCTTCACGTAAAGGGCAAACAAGAAAAGGAAGAGAGAAAACAGTTGAGCTAAGCCAAAAATGAGCGTAAATGTCAAAGAGTGGGGTATTCCAATGCCATTGTTAATATCACACTTGAACAAGGAACATACAAACTTCTTATTCCTTTCTATCACTTTTCTTTTACAAAGACAATGGCAAACAAAAATACTTGACCAGCCCTAGATTCTCTCTGAAAGGAGATGCAACTTTTTTTTTTTAATAACAAGATTATTTTGCGAGAATACCGCAGCTGAACGTGAACAAAAAAAAAAAAAATACCACAGTACCGATGTCGACGATGTCTAATAACGGTTCCAGTATGTCCTGCGTCTGAACCAGTTGTAATCAGGCAACCCCTGGATGGGACCCAATGCGGCAATGGCAATATCCTGCGCATCAGTGAAAAGATTGATCAAGTAAGTGAAACAGGGGAATCAAATGAAGCACCTTCTTTTCCAACTCTTTCTCAGTTCTTACCCTATCGTAAATAAACCGATTCGCAACACGTTTTATCGTGCTTGCGTCAACAGCATCAATTCTTGCAAACAACTCGGCAAACGGGATTCTACGACCGTATGTAAGCAGCTGCACAATCCAATGAAATATGAGAAATTGGATTATTTTTCACTACCAAATGACAACGCCAGACCACAAAGAGACAAGCATATGACCCAAAAAAAGAAACTCATCTCGGACGAGTTCTCAGCAAACTAAAATTCCTTATCCGTACGTAATAAGTTCCTCTTTATTTTATTTTGTTTTCTTTTTTCTTTTCCCAAACTCATTTGTGCTGCAAGCCAATTCCATGTTATCTTGAACCAAGAACTGAAATACTTCGAATATCTTAAATGAACCAATTCCATTTAAGATATTGGCAAGGAAAGCCCACCTGCCGCCCAATATCTTCAGCTACTGGACTTGTTCCGTCAATGTGAAGCAACAGAGAAGATTTCAACTGCAGATTGCGACAAAAGAGTATGTCAATGGGTATACAATTCAGAGTGAAAAGAAACATGCCCGCTCCCCAAATTCACCTCCAGCCATGAACAACTTTTCTAGGCATAATCTATGAAATGTCTTACATGGGGGAGCATGCCCGAATGATGTAGGACACAGTTGCATCATCTGGGCACAATGTCCCATCATAACAAATTTGAAATATAATACTTGAAACGAGAATGTATTTCAATTACCAATACAAGAACCTAGATAGATTTAAATTCATTTAATTACTGGACAGTGCAGGATTATGGCCACCAGGATGTAGAATGAAGTCAAATAATAACTAGAAAAACAAAGTAACGACAAACTAATGAAGTTTATTTTCTTTTGACTCTAATATCAGGTACTGGTGAAATTTGTAATTCTTCTTATCACTTCTGTAGTTAACTTGTAGCTACATCCAAGAGTTAGCTAATTTAATGTTAGATGTCAACTGTCCCACCGTTAATCTAATACCACTGGCAGTGTTATCATCAGCTTATTTTTTGTTAGATTTCATCTCACGCGCTCTTGTTGTTGCTGTACTTTGGTATGGAAGTTTGCATTTCACTAGGTTGTAAAGAACAAGTTCATCCCTTCTAATTTTAACATAATATGAATTAAGTTTGGATATTACCCCCCCTTATCAATTCTAAGATTCAGTCAATATTAAAAAATGGAGACTCCAACATTAAACTAAGAGGAATAATTACAGCATCTACCTGATTACGCGCACGGGTAACATCAGCTTCTGAAACCCGGTACGCTAACTTGGTCATCTCGTACATTATTGCATAGGCCAGATCATCCAAGCAGTCCGGCTGAAAACATGTACACAGTGTTCAGATAATTCAGCAAAAAAATCGAACTGCAGTTATCATTCTCATAAGAAAAAATGAATTGGAAAAAAGAGACATCAGAAGGATAGAGGGCCTAGATTTCTAATAAAACTAGTTGATAGGAATCAGGAGGTGATGCACTATTAACAAAACCAATGAAAAAACCCCTCAAACAGACTACTCAAACACTCTTTTCTTCTAAATTAACTAAACATATTGCTAAGACCAAATCTCTCTACGGTAAGCAGACAAGAAGACTCTAGCTTTTCCCCTTCAGGAATATAGCCAATGACATAGACATTACGAACCAGTGGCCCAACGAGAGAAGGTTCTTCAAACAAAATCAGGGGGGAAATGCATCAAAAGATTATCAATGTCACCGTATGGTACTCACAAAGCACACAACTTAGCAGGTTGAAGTTATGGGCCTCAAAGCTAGTCAATGAATTTAACAATGATACAAACACCAGCTTTAATAACAGATTGTTTAAAAGCCAAGTGACTATGAAGACATCACAACAAGTCGATACAAATATTATACGACCCAACTGGCGAGCAAAAATAAAAAAGTTAATACAAAAACAAGCTTGTAAATATTAATAAAATGAAATGTGTACCAAAAACTATCGCATAACAAGTACAGCATTCTTTCTTTTATTCAATATGGGTCTGCTTTGCATGATTTCTCATGATAAAGTCCGCAATATTTGTCTTAATAAGTTATGGACTACCAAATGCCATAAGTCTAATCCCCGTTCCTAATTTAGAATCAGTGTACTTAGATAGGCAAGTGACTTCAAAAAATTTTAAATTTACAAATAGATATGATGAATAGAACATCAACCACACAGAAACAGATAAAACAAAAAATCAATTTTTTGCAGTTTTGTTAAAACTCAAAAGTAGAGCTTCTACAACAACAATTTTAGTATTGTTCTGCTTAAATTAAGAACAAAATGCTAATTAACAAACAGTGCTCTATTTTCAATTATAGAAAACATAAGCAATATACTACTGTTTTAATGAAATAATGCTTCTTATTAAAAACAAATTATACCAAATTTTATGCTGCAGAAAGATTAAAGAGACCAAAATTTTAAAACGTTAACAAGGGGAAAAAAGGAAAAAAGAAAAAAGAAAAACCTCTCTATTTTCGACACAGAAATCTCAGAAAAACATTGCTTTGGAAACTATAAGAAAATGATGCCATCCATTGAAAATATCTCTGTAGACCAGTTTTATTATTATTTTTTTTTAAATAATATTGCTGCTGATTGAGAGGTTTAAGTGTGCTATACAAAATTACAACCTGAAGGTGCTTAACATTCAACTTTGAAATATCAAGTAAATCAAAGGCCATGACACACGTGGAAGTAATCAAGTCAGCAAATGAAGTACGCATTGAGGAATAGAATATTTCAAGAAGAAGAATAATCTTATTGTCACAGTTACCTTTGCAACAGCATAGACACCAAAAAGACCAGTGTCCTTGTAATTGGTGTTGAAAGCCATCATACTTTCTGCTACTTCATTGATGGCAACTCTTTGGGCCAGCTCAGAACTGTTCATAGTTTTTTTTTAAAAAAAAAGAACAATAATTATGAACAATGAAAATTATTCTCATTATAGATCATGAAAAAATTTCCACAGGTCAATGGTAGTCAGGAAATTTGAGATTGAAAGCAATAGACAAAGGTTATAAAGGACTTAAGGAGGAAGGGAAAAAATCACCCCATATGCTTTCCACCTCCAGCACTTTTATTCCAAGAACCCAACATGGCCTGCATGACCATCAGAGCAATGGAGTCTGGATCTGTCCAGGATGCTCCATTAAAAGCAATACTAAGTTGTGCCAAAGGTACATCATCATCAATTATCCTAACCTGTTTATATCAATGAAAATAAAATTTTAGTAAAATAAAGTTATCCATAGAAAGAAAGGAGGATTCCAAATATATTTTCTTCTAGTACCTCAGAACCAGTAAAAATTGCTGGCTCCTTTGCAACCAACTGAGAAGCTGTGGTTGGTTCTGCCGACAACTTAGTGAACAATTTCTTTACTTGCTCAACGAAATCCTCATGCTTAACAGCTCCGGAAGCAGCAATAACCTATAAGAAATAGTAGCATCATATTATTGGCAACCAACCCAATGAATTCTTGAACAAGTATCTTGCTCAAAGGGCGAAATGGGAGAAAGATACAGTACAATCATCCTCCAAAGAAATCCCGATGCAAAGAAAGATGAAACACTATCCAGATGTAGTCAATATTATGATCAGTATACTATATACCCTGTCTAGTAACTAAACAATTAGATAGGCTGTCCATACCATTCTTGGAGCCGTGTAATGTGTTTGAATATAACTTTGAAGATGATCCTTGGTAATTGTTCTGATATTTTGAGCTGGACCAAGAATAGTTCTACCAAGAGGAGTATACTGGAATGCAGTTGCGTGCAAATGGTCAAAGATAACTTCTTCTGTTTGGCCCTCAACCTGCACATGTCAATGTCATAAAACTATAAGTCGCACACAAAAATGCAAAAGTTCTAAATCATATTCAATCCCACGATCAATGCTCTTTTGATGCGAAGAACTAAATGCCCCCCCTACTTGCAGGTTTGAAATGAGACTCCTTGTGTACTAGGAAAAAGGAACACGGGCAAAAAAAAAAAAAAACTAAATGTGAGTGCATTTGCACAATTCAGACCAGAACTTAACTATTCTTTCGCTACATTATGATTTTGATTGTGTTCAATAAGTTTACCCACGTAAATTTTACATGTAACCGACCACAATCACCACTCTTCTTCGAGAAAATCTGGTGCCATTGTGGCTACGGACAAGGCTCATGGGCCCCATCAATGCATGCAAAAATATACATGAAACAAACTTTTCTAACATGTGAATAGCGCTGTGATATTTCCATTTCGAATTTCAACCTTTTTATACACTTGAGCTACTAACCTTTCCAAATAAGAAGCATTGAACAGTTCTATTACATACACAGAAAATGAAACAAAAGGAAAAAGATTCTTACCTCCTCCATTTCTCTCAAAATCACATCCCGCTCACGACTAATCCGGTGCTCGTCAAACTTCGAATTCTGCAAAATGTCAGCCAAAATATCCAAAGCGTTGGGCACATCCTTGTCCAAGACCTTGGCATAATACGTAGTCTGTTCCCTGGACGTGTACGCATTCAAATGACCACCCATGTTCTCAATCTCCTCCTCGAGCTGCCTCGCCGTCCGTTTCTCCGTTCCCTTGAAGATCATATGCTCGAGGAAATGAGCAGTTCCGTTAGTCTCCTCGGTCTCGAACCTCGACCCGGCATCGATCCACACTCCAACCGTGGCAGTCCGAGAGGCAAGGTTTGACTCGGTGGCCACCCGGAGACCATTGGGGAGAGTAGTAACGCGAGTTTCAGGCGCGGAGAGAATCCGGGTGTGGTCAGTGATGGTCGGGTGAGGCGAGCCGTATTTCAGAAATCTAGGGTCGGGATTTTCGAGCTGTTTTAGCTTCGATTTGACAGCCTCAGCAAGGCGATCGAAGATCATGGCGTTGGGCGGGGGAGGAGAAGGAGGTGGAGAAGAAGAAGCCACCGCTGGGGAAGTGGACGCTGATCTAACATCCTGGGAGAACGAGGCGGAGGATCGCCGGGGAGAGGTGCGAGCGAGGGTTAGAAGACGCTTCATCGCCATGATTGATTTTGCCCCCCTGGCTCCCTAGGGTTTGTAGCAGCTACAAGAAGTCGTGAAAAGGGCGACATGGCGTCTGTTTCGCGAATATGCATGCTACGATGCCGTTTTGAGAGCAATACGGCAGCGTTTTGATTTTTGAACAACCGGCATTGGAGCCTGGTTTGGCTGCTATTAGACCGAGTTTTCCAATCTTTTCCATTTTTGTTTCCTTTTATATATTTTTTTTTTTTGTTAAAAAATTTTAGGGGCAAAATTAAGACGCAAGCATGAACAACGAAGCCTATGTAAGTGATTTCAATGCCCTAACAAAGAATTATAATAACCTATTAAGGTTCCTATTAAGGTTCTTATGAAAAGTTCAAGTTGTCTGCTTACCTCATAGTTGACGTTCAGAACCTACATTCTCGAGCGGGTATTCGAATTACTTCACATTTGATAGAATCGTTAAGGCGCTTAGTGTTAAAGGATATTTAGCCTTGAATTATAGTTTACCATAGGTATCATATTTGACTCTTTATTATGGGCAAATATATTCTATGATATTTAGTCTTCTATTACGGTTTACTATAGGTACCATATTTGACCATTTATTAAACGCAAATATCTACATATTGCTTTTTATGGCTTACATAGGTATCTTATTTGCCTTTTTATTATAGTCAAATATCTTATATTTATTACTATTTTCATTTGTTGCTCCTTTCATATCCTTTGTAATTTATTTGATTATGTAAATGATTATAAATAGAGAACATTCACCATATCATTTAAGTGCGGTGGTTTTAGCAAATATTCTCATGGTATCAGAGTCCCTTCAATTTAGCAACCTTGATCTTCTTTTCTATGGTTTCTAAATCATTTTCTCATCTCCTTCCTTTTAACACTAATCCATATGATGCCTTCAAACTTTCGTCCTCCAATTATCTTCTTTGGAAAAACCAATTTCTTCCTCTTCGTGCGAGTCAAGACATGCTAAGCTATGTTGATGGAATTATGGTTTCACCACCTCGCTTTGAACCAGAAACCTCCTCAACACTCACCACCAAATATTTCGTGTGGAAAGCAGCTGATCAACAACTTCTTTGTCTCCTGCTCTCCTCTCTCACTGAGGAAGTCATTGTTGTCGTCGTTGGTCTCTTCATTGCACGTGACGTTTGGCTCGCATTGGAGACTACGTTTAGCCATCATTCGAAAGTTCGTGAACTAAGACTCAAGGATGGCTTGTAGTTGATGAAACATGACACCAGACTTGTTGCTGAGTATGTCCATACCTTCAAAACTATTTGTGATCAACTTTATGTCATTGACAGATTCGTTGAGAACATTGATAAAGTGCACTGGTTCCTTCGTGGACTCGATAGTGATTTTTCAATTATTTCTACTACGCAAATGGTCTCACCCCTCTCCCCTGTTTTCTTTAGCAACTAGCGAGGTCGTTCTCATTCCTACAACAACTCTCTTCAACTAAGGATGAACCTACTTGGGTCAGGGTTGTCGACCACCTCACTGCCACATATGCCGCACGAAGGGCCATTATGCTGACCACTGCAACCAACAATACGTTCAGCCTGATTGTACTCATGCTCACCTTGCTTAAGTCTTCAACACGTTATGTTCTATTGCTGAAACCTAGGCTATTGATTGGTTTTTGGACACTCGGGCTTCGACCCATATAACCGCCGACCCATCTATTTTGAATCAATCTAAAAATTACATGGGTGAGGACTGTGATCGGAGGAAACCGTGCCTCCCTACTCATTACCCACACTGGTACTCTTTCTGCTATTCCAAATATTCACTTATTAGATGTCTTGATTGTCCCTCATCTCACTAAAAATGTCCCTTCAATTAGTAAATAAATGTCTAATTTTTCCTTCTTCCTTACATTTACTAATAATCTTTCTACTGTCCAGAATAGTCAAACAGGGTAAAGAGATGAAGGTTTATATGTGCTGGAGCGTGGAAACTCTGCCTTTATTTCTGTCCTTATAAACAAATTTTAACGTGCTTCATATGATTTATGGCATGCTCGCCCAGATCATGTGAATTATTCTGTTATTTCTTTTTTAAATAAAAAATGTCATCTTTCTCTTACGTCTTTATTGCCTTCTCCATCACTATGTAGTACCTGTCAGCTTGCAAAAAGTCATCGATTGTCTTATTCCCACAATAATCGTAAGTCGTCTCATGTGTTAGATCTTATTCATTGTGATATTTGGGGTCCCCATCCAATCTAATTCAGGTTTTGTTATTTTTATTGATGATTATTCTTGATTCACTTGACGTTATCCTTTAAAAATTAAATTTGATTTCTTTGATACTTTCTTCTATTTAAATATTTGTGAAAAATCAACATTTTACTCGTATCAATGTTTTTCAAAGCGATGGAGGTGCTGGATTTACTAACACTTGTTTCAAAGTTCACTTGCGTACTTCTAGCATCCACCATCAACTCCCTTGTTCATATACACCTGCTTAAAATGGTCGTGCTGAGAGAAAACATCGTCATGTGACTAAAACTGACTTGACCCTTCTCTTTCACTCCCATCTTTCTCCTCGTTTTTGGGTTGACACCTTCAACAGTGCAACTTATATTATCAACCGGTTGCCTACTCCACTTGTTGGAGGTAAGTCACCCATAAACTTCTCTATGGCTACTCTCCACATTATGACAATTTTCATCCTTTTAGGTGTTGTGTTTATCCTTGCTTGCGTGATTATATGTCTAACAAACTTTCTCCATGGAGCATTCTTTCCATTTTCTTGTGTTGTAGTCTCTCTCATAAAAGGTTTCTTTGTCTTGATCCTACTGTTGGTTTTTGGCCCTTGATCTCTCACTTTAATTAATTTCAATCAATTAATTGATTGATATTTTGATGATAACAAACCTACTTTTAATTATTAATTATTTTAAGTATTTTGAACAGTACACAGTATAAGGTCGGGAATAACGATTACAACGACTTTTCAATTACTCAAATCAGAGCTAAAACGAAGAAATTAGAGTCGAGACAACATACCCGACGTGATGATGTGGCAGCAAAATCAAAATGATGGACAAATCAAAATATATCAAAGTATGACATTTATAATGTTGGAAGAGTAACAAATAGTGGAGTTTTCCTTATTATTATATTTCTAAAATAAAATTATTTTTACAAAATACTCATAATTATATTATTATATTCATAATAAATTTTGAATTTTCATTTCACCTTTACTCACATAACTTTTTATTATTATTATATTAAAAAATTTAAATAAATGAATTTAGAAAATTTTCTTATTTATTTTTTTTTTTTAATAAATGAATTTAGAAATTTTTTTTATTTATTTACTTTTAATCTCCACCTTCCATTATTCCTAACACAATTTAATGGTCAATATTAATTCCTACATTTGGTCATTTTTCTCCTCTATATAAACTCATCTTCCCCCACATTTTAAAACACAAACTTCCATAAATTCTCCAATCCTCATTTGTTCAAAGTCTCCATTGTTTGTTGCTCTTTCCAAGCTTACAAGTTTATTTCTCTTCGTCTTATTCTTGAGAGGGATTATTATCGTATTGTGAGGAAATAGGTGTGAATGTTCTAAATTGTAAATCTACTCTTTGAGAGAGTTGTGGTGTGTTATTATCAAACTCAAATACTTGTATCCGTTTGATCCTACGTCGTGGAAATGATTGAGTTTGCTCTTGAACTCGTAAAAAGAGCGGTATAGCGGTTTGGCTCTGATCCGTGGAAAAAGTCGATAAACTTCTTTATTCAAATTCTCAAGAGGCGCTTGGGGAGTGGAGTAGGTCGGATTTGACCGAACCACTATAAAACTACGGTGTCATTTTCTCTAACTTTTTCCTATTTAATTTCAAAACTATTATTGTGATTTATTGCATGTTATACTTGATTATTGTTTTGACTTATTATTTTGTTCTAGTAATTATCATCTTCTACTTATTTGTAAAAAGTTTAATCATTAGAAAAATAAACACTTTTATCGTTAAAACCCTATTCACCCCCCCCCCCCCCCCCCCCCCCCCCCCCCCCCCCCCCCCCCCCCCCCCCCCCCCCCCCCCCCCCCCCCCCCCCCCCCCCCCCCCCCCCCCCCNATGAAACTCACTTTTCTGCTATCTCTAGCTTCTAGGCCCAGCCTCTTTTCTCTCTTCATATTTCAAATTTCTTGGAACTGCATGTACCACTTCTTCACTACACATTTCTCAATCCAGCTCATCTCCGTGTGATATTTGTTATGACCTTGTGGATGAGTCTATCCAAGTTGATACTTCTCTTGTATGTTTCTCTTTGCCGCCCTCGACTTCTGATCCGCCTTCTATTGAACCTACTGCTAATTCTTCTTCTTTGGGCTCTCATCCTATGATCACACGAGCCAAAATTGATATCTTCAAGACTCTTCATCTAGCAAATCTTAGTATTTTTTACTCATCTAAACTTTTTTATGCTCGTAACAATAATAAAAAAAGAATAACAATAATAAAAATAACAATTTTTCACAAATACTCTCTACTAACCTCTCATTCCTCCCCGTTCCTCAACCAACTCCTCATGCCAAATCACAAATCCAGAATGCATGTATAGTTCCTTGGTTTGTTATTAGGGTAAGTTATATTTCAGATCTCCTTTCCAATCTTGTTACAATAAATCACGATCTTCTTTTCCTTTATCCAATTATTTAGAATAAATCTCCTTTTCCCGTACCCAATTATTTATATTTTAGTTAGCATGTTAAGTTCATGAATAAGGCCAACATTTGTCAAAAGAATTAAACGGCTAACATAATTAAAATAAAAAAAAAAAGAAGTAAATACATCATAGACAGAAAATGGAAGATTTGGTGAAAAATTAACGAAGTAAATACAGAGTAAAAGTGAAAATTTAACAAAGTAAACCGGGAATATAGAGGAAAATGGAAAATTTGGTGAACATCATTAAAATAAATACAAAGAGGAAAGGGAAAAATTTAACCGAGTAAATAACAGGATAGGCTAGAAATTGTATGAGTTATAATATATGATTGTTTGCGACGTAAGATGATGTATACGATATTTATGATTTATGATGTATGAGCTGAATTGTAGGATGTCGTACATTAGTTATATGATGATGTATGAGCTATGATGTATGAATTATGATGCATGATGATGTATGTGAGTTATATTGCGATGTATGACGTACTTGACATGCTTGATGCATTTAATGACAATATGATGATTCTCTTGTTTTGCATGATGTTTATCTTAATATGATTATGTTTTCCATATTAAGCATGTTGTATGATGGTGAGTATCATGTTGCATCATGTTGATAGATTGACTTGGGACACAACCCTAAGAGGATGAAAAACGATATTTATGTAAATATCTAGCGAGCATGTGTTACTAAACGTAACAGAGAGATGAGACTAGGGTTGCATCAGAAGAGACATTAAGATGAGAACTAGAGGGACCTCATGCATGTTGTGTGTACATAAACGTAAGGATACTTCCTTTTGAGATGATGAGTGAGGATGCACACAATATGGACCTCGGATCTTACCTGCATATTGCGCGCGAGTGAAAACTCAGCAATTGCGGTCTGGTTCGGTTAGCGTATCGGTTCGGGTCTCACGGTTTGATTCGCTCATGTGGACCGCAAGTTGGCTGTGGTTTGGGTCTGTCACGTGGGTACCGGATCAGCTGTTGGAGCGCGGGTCAGGTCGACGGTTGCAAACACCGCGAGCCGCAATCTAGCTAGAGCCGTGTGTCTGCCGCTTGTCCAAATGCGTTGCTCCTCCCGATAGTTGACACCTGGCTGCCGGAAACTTTCTCTCTCCTCCGGAAAATTGCAACTCAATTTTGATTCGTTTTCATATCTTTTCATCTAAACTTCCGATTCGTTTTCTTTGGCAAAGTTGTAGATTGTAATACAAACTCCATGATATTTTTCTTGGATTTTTTTACACCATCACAGACAAAGTTATGAGTGTTCAAAGTAGGTTCGTTCACCTCCTTACCATTCTTGAAAAAACTCTCGGAGTTCTGATATCGGTTGCGTTTTTCGGTCAAGCTTCTTCACCGATCTTGTAAAATAGCTTCCCTAGATGAACATAGTAAGATATTAGTGCTCAAGGATGATCTCGGATCTAAAGAAAAATACTCAAGAACTCACCTCATGGACCATCTCGGCTTGTTGATAGAAGAATACGAATGACCCTTTTGCCTCTCTGTTGGCTTTGATCCCCCTTTGCCTTTTTTTTAAAAAAATGTTCCTGTGATACAGTTTTTTTTTTTTGGTTTAAATTTATAGAATTTTCATATTTTATTTTCATTTTACTTTTATTATTATTTTTCTTTTGTTTGTCTTTTTAGTCACGATCCGAGATTTTAAGTCTAAAAAATTGGGTCGTGATAGATTGTATTGGAGCAGTCAAGACTTTTAGGTTCGGTAGACTTTTTCTTAGGATAAAGAGTCGTATATCTATGTGACTCAGTTTGATGACCGTTATGACTAGGTATACAGTCTAACCTCGTTTAGTAATTTATGATATGATGTAAGATTCGTATGAATTTGATGTTTGTCTTGGGTTACGTGGTACTTATGATAACATCTTAGGTGTTAAATAATGAACGTTAACTTTATAAGTCAATGTTAGATTCGAGTTATAGCGTTTTGATGTAGTGATAAGGCCGAGAGGGGTCATGAGATAGTAGATTGGTCTTAGGAAGATAGAAAACTAATGCCATAGAGTGTGAGACATCCAATCCATAGATTTGGACATGTGATACTTTAAGACAAGATTCCAAATTAAGAACCTATGACTAAGCCCCGTTACAATAACTCTTAGCCAAGCATGCCTCCGTGCAGATCACTTAGTAAGTCATAACATAATAGTTCATTTAGGCAAAAACGCAACCAGAGGAATTAAGCACCACTCGAAAAAACTATTACTACTTGTAGAGTTTTGGATAAGTGGGTAAGTCGGAGAAAATAAGAGTCGCCACATTGAGAGGAGTTATGGAGGTCATGATTGCAAGATTTTGGTTCAAGTCTATAGAGATTAAGTTCAAGTTTATGGACTTTTGGGAGCATGATAGGTGCATTATGTCATTTATGAATTTAGGGGCGTTTGAACATTACCAATGAAGGACTCGTCAAGAGATGACAAGCTACTTTGGACTCAACGCCCATTCCCAATGAAGGACTCGTCAAGAGATGACAAGCTACTTTGGACTTTAGAAGAGAGGTCCAAGCCTAATAGCAGCACATGGTTATCAAGACTATATGATCACGTTCTAAGCTATCCTTAGGTCAGGATAAACATTCTCACAAAGTAAAGGACGTTGAACCATTAGGGTAGTTCAATGGAGTCGAGGGCAACAAAAAAGGGTTTAAGCTATGGCCAAACCTTCATCATCTGGAGAGAGGAAAGTCCAGACACGGTGAAACATACTCATACAGAGGCAAAACCTTTACACAATGTGAATAAAAAAACTACCTCAAAAGCGTCCTTGTAAGTTGCGATGGTAGCCCAAACAATAGAATCATGTGTATATTGTGGCAAAGAACACACATTTGATCAGTGTCCTAGCAATCCGACTTCAATCTCTTATATGAGAAACCAAATTAGTTAAAAAAAAAAAAAAAAAAAAAAAAAANAAAAGCGTCCTTGTAAGTTGCGATGGTAGCCCAAACAATAGAATCATGTGTATATTGTGGCAAAGAACACACATTTGATCAGTGTCCTAGCAATCCGACTTCAATCTCTTATATGAGAAACCAAATTAGAAAAAAAAAAAAAAAAAAAAAAAACAACCCATTCTCAAATCCATACCACCCAAGATTAAGAAACCACCAAAATAGAAGAATTCTTTGCTAGGACAACCAAAAACTAACTATCCTCCAAAATTTAATGTTAGAATTGGAAAAAATGTCATTTTATGATGAACGAAGATATAGAACTAACTATCCTCCAAAATTTAATGTTAGAATTGGAAAAAATGTCATTTTATGATGAACGAAGATATAGTGTTGGATCATAAGGCCTCAAAATGACACACCAAAATGTTTTGATACAAAGCAAAAATGGACATAATTGAGAAGCTAAAACCTCTAGATTTAGTAGAGGTAATAAGGTCCTTCTCCGGGAAGGTAGGTTTCTACTAGAGATTCACTAAAAACTTTACAACATTTGCAAAATCACTTTGTGCACTACTTGAAGTAAATAGAAAGTTTGAGTTTGAGAAAGTTGTATGATGTATTTCAAACACTAAAGGAAGCCCTAATGAAAATGTTTGATGAAACCACTCCCCCACCTAACTGGGGGTGAAAGTTCTTTATTTATAATCATTTACAGAATAGAGAAATATGGTAAATTACAAATAATTAGGAAAGAACAATGAAAAGAAAGAATAATAAATGAATACAATATATTTTCCTTTGATAAAAGGGCAAATATGGTAATAATAAACGGTCAACTATCCTTAAGACTCCCGCAAGCTGAGCGTCGGATTTGAACGAACGTGAAGCTTGGATTTGAAAAATTCAAAGAGAGGTCAAGAAATACTTTTTGTGAAGATGTCAGCAACTTGGAGATGGGAAGGTACATATTGTGTGCGAAGTTTGCCAGCGATAACAAGTTCTCGAAGGAAATGATAATCTAGTTCAACATGTTTGGCCCGCTTGTGAGAAATGAAATTAGAGCTAAAAAAAAAAAAATAGCACTTTTGTTGTCACATAAGAAGAGTAAGGGGTGCTGTGAAATAGAGACCTTGAGGTCATGCAAAAGATGCGTAACCCAAAGAAGTTCAGCAGCAGTCGTGGCAAGAGCACGATACTCAGATTCACAGCTGAAGCATGAGACAGTAGGTTGCTTTTTGGCACTCCAAGAAACGAGATTGTTATCAAGATAAATAGAATAGCCGGATGTAGAATGACGAGTATTGGGACAATCAGCCCAGTCAACATCCGAATAAGCGACTAGCATGGTAGGAACAATGGATGGACGAAAGGTAATACTAAAGTGGAGTGTTCCTTTGACATAGCGAAGAATATGTTTGCCAGCAAGAAAGTGGTCTATAGTAGGGGCATGCAAGAATTGACTGACAGAATTGACAACATATGCAATATTTGTATGCATAATAGTCAAGTACGAAAAGGTGCCAACAAGAGATCTATAAAGAGTAGGGTAAGAGAAAGGAGAATCATCATCAGTCAGGTGTTGAGAAACAACCATGGGAGTGTGGACTAATTTGCTATCGAGCAATTGAGCACGAGTAAGAATATCTCGAGCATATTTTAACTGACTAATAAAGAGACCATCAGAAGTGGATGAAGCTTCAAGACGAAGAAAGTAACTGAGAGAACCCAAATATTTGGTAGCAAACTCAGAAGGAAGCTTGTGAGTAAAGCTGTCAATAAGAGATGAGTTGTTGCCGGTAACAATAATGTCATCAACATAAAGAAGCAAATAGATAAGGTTAGATTGCTAATGAAAGAAAAAAAGGGACGTGTCAGCGAGAAAAACCAAGTGTGAGAAGAAATGAGCTAAAACGCTGAAACCAGGCACGAGGAGCTTACTTTAAGCCATAGAGGGCTTTCTTTAATAGACAAATATGAGTGGAAAATCAAGTATCAATATGCCTAGGAGGTTGTTCCATATGAACACGTTCAGTAAGAGTTTCATTGAGAAAAACATTTTTGACATCAAGTTGTCGAAGATGCCATTTATTTGTGACTACGATAGAAAGCACAACACGGACAGTGGTAGCTTTGACAACCGGACTGAAAGTGTTAGTGTATTCAAGACCAAGAACCTGAGTATAACCTTTGGCAACAAGACGAGCCTTGAAATGCCCGACGGATCCATAACGTAAATCTTTAATACGGAACACCCATTTAGAGCCCACAATGTTGGAGTTGGCAGGGCGAGGAACCAAAGTCCAAGTATCATTTTGTTACAAAGCTCAAATTTCTTCATCCATGGCAGCAACCCAAGCAGGATTCTTAGCCACAGATTTGAATCCTTTTGGCTCAGTGGATGCAAGAAGAGCAAAAAGAAGTCCAGATGAGCCCAAAATACCAAGATTTGCTGGATGACGAGTCTTGAATATACTAGCTTTGGCTCATGTGATCATAGGATGAGAGCCCAAAGAAGAGGAATCAACAGTAGGTTCAATAGAGGTCGGATCAGAAGTCGAGGGTGGCAAAGCAGAACCTGCACAGACTCATCCACAAGGTCAGAAGAAATATCACACGAGGATGAACTAGATCTAGGAATGTGTGATGATGAAGTTTGTGGGGGTGGGGGGATGAATCAATATGATAAAGATGTGGTTCCAAGAAATTTGAAATATGAAGAGAGGAAAGAGGTTGGGCCTGAGAGCTAGGGATAGCAGGAAATTAAGTATCATCAAATTGTGCATGGCGGGTGATATATAGTTTAGTGGTGGTGGGATCAAAATAGCAGAACCCTTAATGAGTAGGACTATAACAAAAAAAAAAAAAAAAAAAAAAAGGAATGCTGCAGGGAGAAAGCTTGTTAGGCATATAATCACGCAAGTAAGGATAAACACGACAACCAAAGGGATGAAAGGGTGACTTATAAGCTGCAGGGATGTAGGCAATCAGTTGATAATATAAGCTGCAGTGTTGAAGGCGTCAACCCAAAAACGAGGAGAAAGATGAGAGTGAAAGAGAAGGGTCAAGCCAGTCTCAGTCACATGACAATGTTTTCTTTCAGCACAACCATTTTGAGCATGTATATATGGACAAGAAAGTTGATGGTGGATGCCAGAAGTACGTAAATGAGTTTTGAAACAAGTGCTAGTAAATTCAGGACCTCCATCGCTTTGAAATACCTTGATACGAGAGGAAGATTGATTTTTCACAAATTTTGAAATTGAAGAAAAATATCAAAGAAATCATATTTAAATTTTAAAGGGTAAAGACAAGTGAATCGAGAATAATCATCAATAAAAATAATATAGTAAAGAAAACTCGAATTTGATTTGATGGGAGAAGGACCCCAAAGATCACAATGAATAAGATCTAACACATGAAACGTCCTACGTTCATTGCGGGAATAAGGCAATCGATGACTTTTCGCAAGCTGGCAAGTACTACATAGTGATGGAGAAGGCAATAAAGACGCAAGAGAAAGATGACATTTCCTATTTAAAAAAGAAATAACAGAATGATTCACATGACCGAGGCGAGCATGCCATAAATCATATGAATCACGTAAACATTTGTTTCTAAGGACTGAAATAAAAGTAGAGTTGTCGCGCTCCAGCACATATAGTCCTTTATTTCTTTTACCAGTTGTCACCACCCTTCCTGTTTGACAATTGTGGATAGTTAGAAGATTATTAGTAAATGTAACAGAGAGAGAAAAATTAAACTTAATTTACTGATTGAAAGAAGTTTTTTAGGGAGATGA
This sequence comes from Cucurbita maxima, assembly GCF_002738345.1. NCBI lineage: Eukaryota > Viridiplantae > Streptophyta > Magnoliopsida > Cucurbitales > Cucurbitaceae > Cucurbita > Cucurbita maxima. The sequence goes on along the minus strand of NW_019272021.1, from coordinate 533,019 downwards.
GGGACAACCAAGACATCTATTAAGTGAATATTTGGAACATGAGAAAGAGTACCGGTGTGGGTAATGGGTAGGTATGCACCGTTTCCTACGATCACAGAGTCCTTACCCGTGTAATTTTTAGACTGATCCAAAATAGATGGATCGACGGTCATATGGGCCAAAGCCCTAGTGCCCAGAAACCAATCAGCAGCATCGGGTCCAGCAATAAAACAGAACGTGTTGAAGGTTTCAGCAAGGTGAGCATGAGTAGAGTCAGGTCGAACATATCGTTGGTTGCAGCGGTCATCATAATGGCCCTCTGAGTGGGTTCGTCCTCAATTGGAAGAGATGTTTTTGTGGGAATAAGAACGACGTCCTTGGTTGCTAAAGGAAGTAGGGTGACTTCCATGGGTGCGACCACGATTGGTGGTTGTGAATACTTTAGGAGTGGAGTCAGAGGACTCAAGGGAGCGTTGGAATAACTCAAAACTTTCGGCTTTAGAAACTAAATCTGCATAATAGGGGATAGGGGTGAGAGCCATCTGAGCCGGAGAAAAAGCTGAAAAATCGATGCTGAGTTCACGAAGGAACCAATGCACTTTATCAATGTCCTCGATGGGTCTGCCAATGGCATGAAGTTGATCACAAATTGTTTTGAAGGCACAGACATACTCAATAAGTTTGGTGCCACATTTCATCAATTGCAAGTCATCTTGAGTCTCAGTTTACGAGCTTTCGAATGATGACTGAACGTAATTTCCAATGCAAGCCAAACATTACGTGTAGTGGAGAGACTAATGACAACAACAATGGCTTCCTCGGTGAGAGAGGAGAGCAGGAGACAGAGAAGATGTTGATCGGCTACTTTCCACGCCAAATATTTGGGGTTGAGTGTTGAGAAGGTTTCTGGTTCAAAGCGAGGTGGTGGAATCATAGTTCCATCAACATAGCCCAGCATGTCTTAACTCTTAAGAAGAGGGAAGAGTTGGGTTTTCCAAAGAAGATAATTTGAGGAAGAAAGTTTGATGGTAATCATTTGGATAAGAGTGTTGAAAGAAAGAAGATGATAAGAGGATTCGGAAGCCACCGAGAAAAAAAGATCAAGGTTGTTAAACCGAAAGGGCTTTGATACCATGAAAATGTTGCTGAAACCACCCATCTAAATGGTGGTGAAAGTTCTCTATTTATAATCATTTAGAGAATAGAGAAATATGGTAAATTACAAATAATATGGAAAGAATAATAAATGAATACAATATATTTGACTTTAATAAAAGGGCAACTATAGTAAGTCGTAATGTAAGTCAAATATCTAGATATTTGCCTTATAATAAACGGTCAACTATCCTTCACAATTAACAACATTATCATGCGTTCACCAAATTGAGACATTCCTTTCAATGTAATGCTAGTGATATGTCGTAAGGGCCATGTTCGAGCAATAGAAAGGGAGATTGATTTCTTACACTAGCAAGACATTGACTTGAGCACAAGTGCATTACACAGCTGATAGGAAAGGACTATTAGTAGTAGTATATGCCATGGAAAAATGAATCATTTTAGAGTAAGGTATATAGTGACAAAGACCAACTCAAAATTGAGGCTCATCAAATGGATACTTCTACTACAAGAATTCAATATTAAGAATTCAATATTGAGATTGTTGATACGAAGGGATCCAGCAATGGATTACTTATCCATAATAGAAGTTCGAATAAGGGAGTGGGACATAACTAAATAAATTATGCAATCCTAAACGAACCTATTAAGTGTGAACAACAGAAAAGAGAAAAATACTCCATAGTATGCATTATACCTGAATACCACATCAAAATGTTCTAATACCCAATTGTTGTAGCCGTAGTAGAAGCAAGATTGATTGCACCCGTACATTCACAAACAGAAATAAACAAAGAGACAAAGATTTACGTGGTTCGAAGAGAAGAAATTATCCTCCATTCATGGGTAGTAGCCAATTACTATAACCAAAGTATTTATAAGTGTATCTCTCACAATCTCACACGACAAAGTCTCTCTTACAAACTTCCTCCTAAATACCTCTAGACAAATACAAAATGACAATAACTCCACATCTTAAAACAATACTAGACCAGCTTTTGTATAGACATAGCAGTACTAATTCTCATACATTAACTAAAACAACATTAATATTAATGCTCATACATGAATACTTCATGTATCAAAATAGAAGATGAACCAAATAAATGAGAGTTAGGAACTAAATAAATGAGAGTTATGAACCAAATAAACTAGAATATGAATCAAAAGAGTTAAGAATCAAATAAACGAGAGTTATGAACCAAAATAAATGACTTCAATGACCACTTACAACAGCTACATCCCTCCAATATCCTTAACAGCTAATTCTCCTTCAACGTACTTTAGGTATTATTGTTTATATTTCTTTAGTTTTTACTAGTTTAATGAAATCAACAATACCCGTTATTAATGTTACCCTTACTTGACTTGTAGTTCTCAATTGATTGAGTAAATAATTCAATGAACTCTAGTATAATCGATAATTTACTTATTACATGCTACTTGTGATAGTGTATATTTCCTCTTGTACTTGTGAACTTCTCTACGATTTTTCTATATCTTCACAAGTAGGTGTATGAATCCCTTGTCCATAGCTCAATCTTGAACTCTATGTCACGCTTTGGAGGTAAATTGGAGAGATCGTTTGAAAATACATCTAAAATTTTTTAAAAATTTCTCACCCGTGGCACTGCATCGATGTTCGTCTCAATACATTCGATTTCCACAACATGAGCCAATAGTCCCCAAGTACCTTGAGAGAGCAACTTTCTGGCTTTTAATGTTTTGAGAACATCTTAGAGAGGGCTTCTATTCTAGATCATTTGAATTGGAAGCTTAGCGAACACCACTTCCTCATTAAAACAATCAATACACGTATGATTCTTTGCTAGCTATTCCATCCTTAAGACGACGCCAAAATTTGTAATGTCTAAAACTATTAGTGTCACATTCACCATGCAGCTTGACACATATTGTGATGTCCCACATTGGTTGGGGAGAAGAACAAACCACCATTTATAAGGGTGTGGAAACCTTCTCCTAGCAGACGTGTTTTAAAGCCTTGAGGGGAAGCCCGAAAGGGAAAGCCCAGAGAGGACAATATCTACTACCGATGGATTTGGGTCGTTACAAATTGTTTACTCCTCCAAATGGTGGTTCTAGCGGCGACACAGTTTAGACAAGGAGGCGCGTTATTGTAGTTGTTGGCAGCGACAGCGCGAGCGAGCAAGCAGCTGGAATGCGACCTTGTGATGGTGGGAGATTGTGGGCTCGACTATATAGCCGAGTGTAGGGTTTCACTTTCCTTTCGCATTTTTTTCTAGGCTAGGCTTCCATAACTTAAGCTTTTGTTGCACTTGTTGGATGCTCACATTCTTGGACACTAAGTAAATGAGAGGTACATAAATGAACCGAATTCACATCTAAATGAGAGCGATCTTAAGGATAAGACGACAAATAAATGCTTAAAAGATTTGAAAGCTACTCTCCATCGCACCCACTCTAGATTTTGAATTTTAAAAGAAAAAAAAAAAGAATGTAAATCTTGAATTTCACTCCAAATTAATTTTATCACTTTCCAAGCAAGTCATTGCTTGGATTTCAAGGTTTCTTTGGCTTCCAGTTCCCCTCATTTTTATGTTCTAAAAAAAGGACAAAAAGTTATAGTGTTGGTGTGATGACGTGGATTCTCATCAAAATTCAAAATTTTTTGTGCGTTTTATTATTAGGTTGTATGGTTTGTTTCCGGTTCGCTAAAACGCGTACCCTCCAATTTTCCCCAGCTGTCATCCTTCTGTCTTTCTTCTTTTGACTTTTGACTTTTGACTTTTGACTTTCCCTTTCTATTTTCATTCTCTCCCTTCTTTATATAATTTTATTTTATTCAACCTTGTCGAGGGTAAGGAGGTAAATTTCTACCGTGTCTACAATCGTCATCGAGCACAATTGAGGTCGTTGGAGAAAGAAACGGAAATGAAGAAAAGTAGGGTTGGATAAACCCCAGTTCGATCGATATAGTTTCAGTTTGGGTTAGACTAGTTCAATTCGATTCAGTTAAACTGGTTCTCAATCTAGTCTAATTAGATCCGTTTGGTCCAATGTAATCAAATTAGTTAATCTTTTTCGTTTCTCGAGTTGATTTCAACTCTATTAATATTTATTATTGATTTTAGAGCTTAATTAGGAGATTATGGAGAATTCGAAGGAACAAAATGCCTTAATTTTACTTGAATCAAAAGTTTAAGAGTTCAACTAATCTCTAGTGAGGAAGTATTTAGATTGATAAGGTTCGTGTACGCACCAGAGTTAGTAGCTATGAGGTCACATGAGGAGGTCACTTCTTGATCGTATATGGTAAGATTCTATTAGGTTCATGCCTTAACGATAGCGATACCACTCCTTGCATGTATGCAATGTGATTCTATTAGGGTTATGCTTTAATAGTTACGGGGTCACTTTGACTATAGTAGGTCTGTGGCTTAACATTTTCAAGGTCACTCTTTGTATATATAATATATATGATGAGATTCTAAAGGGTTATGTCCTACACACGGGTATACATATAGGGTCGGGTCGTACTCTAACTATATGTGCTATATTATTCTATAAGTACTACTTAAAACTTGTTCAAAATAGTTACTTACCTGTTCGAAAAATTTGGAGCTTCGTTTTCCCCTTCGGTGTGTCTGGATTTTGTGGAACTGCAAATAGGTCCTAAATCAAGTCAAAATAAGTAATTTTGTTAAGCAACCCCATCGATGTGTCTAATAAAATTTTAAATTTTTTACAAATTTTTATCTCATAATATTGTTTACAAAGATGCAAAGGGAAATTATGGTTCTTGGAGTGTGTTTGTGGAGGTTCGAGAAAGGGACCAAGAAGTTCTCGTAAAAGAGAAGGTGGTAGGTTTTTGAGACAAGCAAATATCATTGGAACCCACGGAAGAACTATGCAACAAGAGAAATGTTTCTCGTTCTTTAGTCCTATTAGAAAGACAGGTCTACTATAAATGCTACTGGCCAGAAAGTCTGAATGAATGGAAATACTGATCAAAAGACTATTCTATAACCGACTCTTTGTTGCCGAATCGAAAGGGCAACCCTAAGGTCGATCTTGGCTCCCCTCATAGAACCAATCCTTGCACCACCTAATAATCAACTCCATATCTTGCAGCTTACATCGACTGTCATATATCGGTTTGACTTTTTTCCCTTAAATAGTGCAAATACATCATTTCCCGCCATCTCGTCACACGTTCTCCAATCTTCCTTGCACTTTGTGTTGACAATCTTCTCTACTCTTGATCAATCGTCAAATAATCACAAAACATTCCAATTAATATTAAGCAAATCACGCATTTAGAAGAAGATTAATACACATGTGAAAATTAAGCGGTGACACCCAAATAAAGAAGAGTATGTGAATGAACCCAAATATCATTTGAATGCGAGCATTTCTATGGATAGAATGACTAATAAATATCGGTAAAAAACACCACATCAAAGGTAGATTTAAAGCTCAAATAATTTAAAAAAAAGAAAAAAGAAAAACTTTAATATTACGTTTCTATCCCTCTCGGCGTGGGGCGGCCTAACGAAACGGAAGTTTCAAACGTGTAAGGAGTTGACAGCTCCACCGGAACTTTCAACTGCAAATTCCTTTGCCCAAAAAATAATAATTAAAAAGAAAAAAAGAAATTGCGTATTTAAACCCCGCCCCCTTCTTCGTCTTCCATTTCTCATTCTCAATCTCGCACCAAAAGTTTCAGAAACCAATTCTCTCACAGGTAACGCCTTCCACTCTTCTCTCTTTCATTCCCCCTCAAACTTCCTTCCGATTCATTCTTTCTCTTCTTTCCGGAATTCTATTTTTCTCCTCCTTCCTTCCTGTTCTTCAATCGGATCCCTTTCTTGTTGCGTGTTTTCATTTTTGATCTGTGACTTCTTTCTACTTCTTGCTTCTCCTGTTGCACTTTGAGTATCATTCATACCAGATCTGGCTTCATTCTGTGTTTTTTGCTTTTAAATTGTTTTTTCACTGTTGTCGGTTGTTTCCTGATCTCAGATCTTCGGGCCTTTGTTTCCTGATCTCAGATAGCTGGTTGCGACGTATTTGCATGTCGCTTTTTTTTTACTGCAATTACTTTTGAGACCGGTGTCCTGTATGCTGATTTGGTTTTTTCTTCCTTATTTGGCATTTGTTGAGATTGGATTGAGATGTCACTTCCTTTCTGTTCTTTAAATTGTACTCTTAAAAGATACATACACGTTTGGTGATTCTGTTACGGTAGCATTCAGGGTGATTTCTGTTCGATTCTATATCGAGATCTTCGTTTAGATAACCATAAGAATGGAGTAGAATTTGCAAGCGAAGTCGTGTTCTTCAAATCGTCTAGGTTCAATGAATTTTTCCTTCAGGATTGAGAAATTCTCTTTTATGATGTGTTCGTATTCATGTGGTAGTGGTGTAGAATGATTTTAGGTGGAGACTTTATGACTTTTTCTTAGTTTTTGTTTTCATTCCCCTTATATTGCAACCTCTGTTTGTACAGGTTATAAACTGAAAAAGCAAAAATGGTAAAGATCTGCTGCATTGGTGCTGGATATGTTGGAGGGCCTACGATGGCTGTTATTGCACTGAAGTGCCCAACCATTGAAGTGGTTGTTGTGGATATCGCTGTGTCTCGGATCAATGCCTGGAACAGTGACCAGCTCCCGATCTACGAGCCAGGTCTTGATGGAGTCGTGAAGGAGTGCCGAGGCAGGAATCTCTTCTTCAGCACTGATGTGGAGAAGCATGTCTCTGAGGCTGATATTGTTTTTGTTTCTGTCAACACTCCCACAAAAACTAGGGGTCTCGGAGCTGGTAAAGCTGCAGATCTCACATATTGGGAGAGTGCTGCTCGTATGATAGCCGATGTATCCAAATCTGACAAGATTGTAGTTGAAAAATCGACTGTCCCAGTGAAAACTGCTGAGGCAATTGAAAAAATCCTTACCCACAACAGCAAAGGAATAAAATTCCAAATTCTCTCAAACCCTGAATTCCTTGCTGAGGGAACTGCAATTCAGGATCTGTTTAACCCGGACCGTGTCCTCATTGGAGGGAGGGAGACTCCAGAGGGTCAGAAGGCAATCAATAAACTGAAATCTGTTTACGCTCATTGGGTACCCGAAAATCGGATTCTCACTACTAATCTTTGGTCTGCTGAGCTCTCCAAGCTTGCTGCTAATGCCTTCTTGGCTCAGAGAATATCATCTGTTAATGCCATTTCAGCTCTCTGTGAAGCCACTGGTGCAGATGTTGCACAGGTAGCCTATTCCGTTGGCACAGATTCGAGAATTGGACCCAAGTTCCTCAACGCCAGTGTCGGTTTTGGTGGGTCTTGCTTCCAGAAGGACATCTTAAATCTGGTGTACATCTGTGAGTGCAATGGCCTTCCAGAGGTAGCTGAGTACTGGAAACAGGTGATCAAGATCAACGATTACCAGAAGAACCGTTTTGTTAACAGGGTTGTTGCCTCTATGTTCAACACGGTTTCGAACAAGAAGATTGCCATTCTCGGTTTTGCTTTCAAGAAAGATACCGGTGACACAAGGGAGACCCCTGCGATTGATGTGTGCAAGGGACTCTTGGGAGACAAGGCGCTGTTGAGCATCTACGATCCCCAAGTCTCTGAGGATCAGATCCAGAGGGACCTCACACTCAGCAAGTTCGAATGGGACCATCCTACTCATCTCCAGCCAATGAGCCCCACAACCGTTAAGCAAGTGAGCGTCGTCTGGGATGCCTACGAAGCAACAAAAGAAGCTCATGCAGTCTGCATCCTAACCGAGTGGGACGAGTTCAAGAACCTGGACTACCAGAGGATATACAACAACATGCAGAAACCTGCATTCATCTTCGATGGGCGAAATGTGGTTGATGGAGACAAGCTTCGTGCGATTGGTTTCATTGTCTTCTCCATCGGAAAGCCTCTTGACCAATGGCTGAAGGACATGCCCGCGGTGGCTTAGATTTGCTGGTTGGGATCCCTTCAGTGGCTTTTCTTCCTCTTCGTAAGGACACAAAACAAGCAGTTGGATTCTGTTCCCATATTGTTAATGTATTTTTGTTGGTTTTTCTTTCATTCTCATATCATATCTCTTGCCTGAACTTCTGAAGGTTCGAGATCCCATTCGTTTTGCCTTCACAATTGTCCTCGAACCTGTCGGTTATCTTCCCATAAAATTTTTTGTTAGAAATTTCATTACATTTATATTTGTGTTTTAGATCCCATTAAACCATCATACATAAGGAATGAACCTGTTGTAGATTCTTCATTTCGAAGACTTCCTTTTTTTTTTTTTTTTTTTTTTTTTTCTTCCCAGCAACTTGATGATTGTTTCAACCAATAACAGAATTATTAGGTCCCATTGATTTTAATTATTGTTTTATTTTTCAACCTCAACTTCGAAATTTTAGTATCTCACAAATCAAATATTTGTTTAATTCCGGGAAAAAAAAAAAAAACAATTGTTATTATGCTTGTTGATCTTTGAACTCACTCACTTACTCCTCCAATGGGAGAAACGAAATTCAACTTCACCTAACAAGGAACGTTGTTCGAGGGCTATAAGTTTTCTCCCTTTTAGAAGCTTAGGCCATCATAGGGGACTCGGTTGGATGAAAATGAGTGAAGCATGAATAACATATAACGTGTGATATTTTTAAGTGATATGATTCTATGTTATGACATGTAGTATTTTTCGTGGTGCATGTTCTTCCTTATTTCGCTCATGTTATTATATTACTATGATTATGTGATGTTATGATGCACAATGTATTAGGAGTATGTAGGAAATACTATGAACATATAAGTATGTCTAAATGTGAAGTATAGAAGTATTATACGCATCACTACACTATATCATTATTTTAAATGAGACCTTGATATGGAAATCAACCCAAGAAAAAGTATGGAACGAATTACCTTGATGTTCAAGATCAAGACTAAAGTAAACTCGTGATTTGAATCACTCCATAAGAGATTTGATCAATACCACTTGAATGACGCAAAGAAAAACTCACTCTCGACAATGGTAAAATAGAAATTCTATTCTTAATTCCAAAATCTGATGTTTTTGATCAAAGAAAAGAAGTTTATATAGCCTTTACAACTTTAACTATGTGATACATATCTCCCAAATTAAATGGGCTAGTAAATGGGAAATACCATAACGTCCCTATTAAAATGTTACTATATTTAAAACTAGCTTAAATATGACAAACAAATAGTTCAATTATAATTAAATAGTGTAATGAATAAAAGGTGCTTATTAGTCATCCTTGGACTAATTTCATAAATTCAGCTGGGTTCGCAACTTGAAGTGCATCTCTTTCTTGGAGTTCAACTTTGCACAGCATATAAGGGAGATCTTCAACGTCTTTTAGAATTTGTTTTGATGAGCTCACCATAGCTTGAATATAAGTGTATAAGGTTTGTTGTAGCTTCTTGGCTCTTGTCCTTGTAATTGAACTTTGAGGTATAAAAATTCCTTGATCGTGGTTCATATCAGACCTCGTACGTGTTGTATGGACATAATTACTTCATCTATATATTACATACAGAACGCATACACGAGATAATACATATTCATTTATTTTCGTAGGTTTGCACAACAGCATGAGAATGCTCTATCTACGAATACAAGGCCACCTACCATATTGGGTTGCTAAAAACTTTTTATTCAAATTTCTAAATCCTTTTAAGACAAAAATTTTAGCACACAGGAGTCTTTGTGACATTTTAGGATAAGTTTGTTTCTAATTTAATTTATGTTTTTATAAAATGGTATTTAGTTTGTTCACATTCACACCACACATTATTCCACACACCTTTTTTATTATTATTATTATTATTATTTTTTTTAATTTCTTCAAATTTATTTTTTGATTTATATCTTTTCAAAAATATATGTCCCTAAGTTCCTATAAAAGTGCTTCTACAATTTTTTAGACACAAAATTCAATTTATTACCTACTATTTAAAATTTTTGAATAGGTTATAGATTTATCAAATATAAAAATTGAAATTTAAAAAACCTATTAAAAATGTTTAAATTTGATACTTAATGGACCTTTTACACAAATTTGTACCAAATACACTCACAATTGACACTCTGAGATGACCCCTCTGTGATCGTGAAAACTAGGATGACCCCCTAGTCTACAATTTATGGGATTTAGACTCTTACTCGCCACTCAAGCCTTGTCAAGACCCAATTTTTAAGGGCTCCCAAAGCAAAGATCTCGACTTTGGGAAGACTACAAAAACATGGTAAAATTTTCACTGAAATTGAAAATATAATATAGCTATATTATCAAACTATATTTTAGAGTCTAGATACAAAAAAAAGGTTACATAATCGCAAACATAATAAAACATCAAAATAGTTTTGATGCTATGTGTGGCTATATATAGCTTATGTTCCCTATCTTTTCCAATCCCAAACCATCTCTTAATTACTGAAAAATATGAAGTAACAGACTTAATAAGTAGCCTTACTTGTGTCCTAATTCGAATTTTACTGAAACACAAGGAAGGTAAACTTTGTCGCATTTAAAACAAACATAAATACATTTTACAAATCCACATAGAGTTTAAATGCTTTCTGCTTAGCACACAAAACAACTTAAAATAGTAAAATAGTTGAAACACAGTTTGGCCTTATATGAAACCTACTTCAAATCCGTGTCTATCCTCTACCAACTCCTCCTTGTGACGTGAAAACATAAAAAATAGAAAAAAGTAAAAAGACTTAGTAAGTTGCTTACTTGCTTTAATCCTGTCTTTAAGATGTGCTTGGTACCATACTCTTTCTTATAACATTCTTGTTTTTATCTTGAGAACTTAGGCCCTTAGGTTCTATTTTTGAGTTCTTGTCATGGTCTAGCCTAAGGACCGTGGTCCAAGGTTCTGAGCTTTTAACATTAGTTTTGTTAAAAAGATCACGTATCTGTTTATATTGCTGTCAGTTAGTATCTAATTAAATCAGTTAGATTTAGTTTTGATTTGATTTACTTTTGATTTGATTACATTTTGTTTTGATTTGTTTACTGGTTTGTTACCAGATTTTTCTGCACTTTTTTAGTTAGATTTTCTAAATATCTTTTTATATTCTCTGTATATATATACAACATTCTTGCTATCCATAATTTAATCTTTTCATCAACCATTCAATCCCTCATTCTTTATTGGTTTGGTATCAGAGCTATGGGATCTGTGAGATCAAAATAGAAGGAGAATCCAGTTTTTCAGCTGTTGCACCACCAGTCTTCGATGGAGACAATTATCAAATGTGGGCAGTTCGTATGGAGATTTATTTGGAGGCCTTGGATCTTTGGGAATCAAGAGAAGAGGATTACGAGGTCCCTCCACTTTCAGCAAATTCTACTGTAACACAAATCAAAGCACAAAAAGAAAAGAAGATAAGAAAATCAAAGACAAAAGCTTTCCTATTTGCAGTTGTATCTCAAATGATCTTCATGCGAATAATGTCCCTCAAAACAGCAAATGAAATCTGGAATTTTCTCAAGGCTGAATATGAAGGAGATGAGAGGATTCGTGGAATGAAAGTTCTAAATTTGATTAGGGATTTTGAGTTGCAGAAGATGAAGAAGTCTGAATCGGTGAAAGAGTACTTTGACAGACTTCTCAGCATTGCCAACAAGGTGAGATTGCTTGGTTTTGTATTAAATGATTCCAAAATCATTGAAAAGCTGCTAGTCACTGTTCTAGAGAAGTTTGAAGCCACCATTACTACTCTGGAGAACACTAAAGACTTGTCAAAGATTTCTCTTACAGAGCTCTTGAATGCTTTACAAGCACAAGAGCAAAGGAGGTCTATGAGGCAAGAAGGGGTGATTGAAGGTGCCTTACATGTTAAGCATCAAGACAACAACAGGTATAAAAACAAGAAAATTTTCAAAATTCAATCGACGAATGAAGATTCATCTGCCAATTATCAGAAGACAAAAGGAGGAGATTTCAAAAAATCTTATCCACCTTACCGCCATTGTGAATACAAGTGTTGGGGAAGACCTGACGCCAAATGCTCCAAATGCAATCAACTTGGACATGAAGCTGTGATCTGCAAAGCCAAAGATCAGGTGAAAGAAGTAGATGCACATGTAGTTGATCAAGAAGAAGAAGAAGATCAATTGTTTATGATCACTTCTTCCTCAGGCAAAGAATCAAGCGAGAGCTGGTTGATTGACAGTGGGTGCACAAATCACATGACATATGACAAGGAATTTTTTGAGGAATTAAGAGACACTGAACTCAAGAGAGTGAGGATTGGCAATGGTGAACACTTGGAAGTCAAGGGAAAAGGCACAGTAGCTATAACAAGCTATGAAGGTACAAAATTTATTCCAAATGTTTTATTTGTACCTAACATTGATCAAAATCTCTTAAGCGTTGATCAGTTATTTAATAAAGGCTATGAAGTGTTGTTTGAGAATAAGCGGTGTTTGATCAGAGATGCTAGTGGCAAAGACTTGTTCAATGTCAAAATGAAAGGAAAAAGCTTTGCTTTAAATCCGACACCTTTATATCCAGAGTTAGTGCCATTGAGATTTGGCACAAAAGACTTAAACACTCTCATCATCGAGGTTTGCTTCAGATGCAGTCAAAGAAGCTGGTAAAAGGACTAGCTGACATTGATGATGACATGCCTCCTTGCCGTGCTTGTAATTTTGGGAAGCAACATAGGCAACCCTTTCCTAAACAGGCATGGAGAACCTCGAAAAAACTGCAGTTGATTCATACTGAGCTTTGTGGTCCTCAACGAACACCATCATTAAATGGTAATCTTTATTACATTGCTTTTATTAATGATCTAACAAGAATGTGTTGGATATTCTTGCTGAAGCAAAAGTCAGAAGTTGCGGGTGTATTTTGGAAATTCAAAGACAAAATTAAGAATGAAGTTGCATGCTTGATTCAGACTATAAGATCAGATAATAGCAAGAAGTACACTTCAGAAACTTTTAACAGGTTTTGTGAAGAGGCTGGAATTGAACATCAATTGACAATACCATACACTCCTCAACAGAATGGCGTTAGTGAAAGGAGGAATAGATTCATAATGGAGATGACGAGATGCATACTTCATGAGAAGGATCTTCCAAAACGTTTTTTGAGGAAAAGCAGCAAACACTATTATGTGCTTGCAAAATCGAATTTCAATAAAAGCTGAGAAGGACCTGACATCATTTGAAGTTTGGTATAGTTACAAACCTTTTTAAAGTTCCTTAGAGTATTTAGGTGTCTTTGCTTCACTTACATTCCACAGGTCAAGCGTGATAAGCTTAACAAAAAGTCAAAAGTTGGCATCTTTGTTGGGTATAACACTATATCCAAAGCTAACAGAGTTTTTCAACCACACACTAGTTGTGTTATTGTGAGTCAAGATGTTCATTTGGCTGGAAATGAGTAATGGAATTGGGAAGAACTGACGAAGGTGAATCAGATTTCTAATGCACCAAACAATTTAATCTTTGGTAGCATGTTAAAAGAGTCTGAAGATGAACAACTAGAAGAGTCTGAAGATGAACGACAAGATATTTTGGTTGATGATGCACCTGTCAGAGGAGGAGCTTTCGGTGATCGAGAAAAACAAAATCTGGGAGTTGGTTGATCGACCTCTAAACAGAAAGATAATTGGAGCAAGATGAGTGTTCAGAAAAAAGCTTGGAGTTCACACCATCTAAACAAGGTGGAGTGTTAAAGATCACGTATTTGTTTGGATTGCTGTTAGTTAGTATCTAATTAAATCTCTGTTATAAGTTAGATTTAGTTTTGATTTAGGTAGTATCTAATTAAATCTCTGTTATAAGTTAGATTTAGTTTTGATTTGATTTACTTTTAATTTGATTAGATTTTGTTTTGATTTGTTTACTGGTTTGTTACAGATTTTTCTTCCGATTTTAGGTAGATTTTCTAAATATATTTTTGTATTTGTTATATACAGAGCATTCTTACTCTTCATAATTTAATCTTCTCATCAACCATTCAATCTCTCATTCTTTCACTAACAAGTTTTGAGGTTCTGGGTTGGGTCATATGTCTGAGAACTTAGATCTTGATCCTTGTTCATGTTATTGCCATCAATACTTGTTCTTATTCCTTAGACACTCTCTTCCATACTCATGATCCTACAGGCTTATATCTGAAAGTGGACTAGGACTTAGATTCTAATTTTTCCCCAGGCCCAACATCCCCTTGAGTTGGGATATAGATTAAGCTTATAAGTGCATTGAAAATTCCTTGGGTATCCTGTGATGTGGTCATGTGATCATGGAGCACCATAGAAGATCTTAAGTAATTTAGAGTCGTACTTGGCCGTCCTCATATCATGGCAGGGTTAACACTTGGGTTATGCATTCTTAAATGTCATCCTTTTGGCATCCTTGACCTTAGAGAATTATTTTAAGTTCGTGAGGTCTTAGGTTTTGGCTACACGAGTTCTTAGAACTTAAGGCACAACCAGAGCATGGGTTATGACATTAGGTTCTTAAGCTTTTAACATTTCATGCATGGGTCTTTCATGAGTGTCCTGTCACTATTTTACTTCGGAGACTTCATGGAATGAGGATATTCTTGATTCATGATTAGGGTAATGTATTCTCTTGTGCTAACTAGGGACTTATCTTTGTTTCTTTTATCATGAGCCATGACATGCAGTCAACCTAGTAGCTATCCTTAATGTGGCCCTAAATTACACTCCATGAAAGAATGACAAGGACACATGATCGATGTTAAACATGAACGTTACATTCATCTAGTAAAACATGGTGCAAGACATCTAATCTAGGTGAGGAAAAACATGAGGCCCAAACATGACATACTGCTAAAAAACATGGTACATGATATCCCACTTAGAAGAGAAAACATGAGCCTAATAATGCAACGTGTGGTGGGAGGTCATAGGTCACTTAGGACATGATTATAATATTTTCTAACATTCATTTGGCTTAGGGTGGGGTGTGTAATGTTATTAACTTGTTCATATCATGCTCATGTGTGAAGTCAACTATAACATGGGATGTGTTATAATAAAACCGTTGAAGTTCATGGAAACTGTATGAATTCTAGTAAGAAAGTCATTGGTATTTCCATCTTTTGCTGCTTGAGCTTGGTTGGTACACTCAATCATGTTTGTGTCATGCATGAGTTCCACGTTCTTAAGTCTTGATTTTCTTAGGACTTGTGTTGTACTCTTTTCTTGGTACTTGATTTGGAATGTTTTCTTAATCCATGGTGTTTTGAGTTCTTGTTCCAAAATACACATAAATCTTGTCATAATTTCTTAAGCCCTAATGCAAGCTCATACGTCATGTATACGGGAACTTGGCATAGTAACTTGTATAAGTTTTTATAAGGATCGTATCATGTTTTTTGAGGTATTTAAATAAATCACGATCCTTATGGGGGCCTTTAGGGTAGTTTTGTCATTTCCTTTAAGTCTTGGCTTATATTCCAAACATGCTCGATTTTTTAGAAACTTGCATAATTATCCTTAAGGTCATACATGAGTCTCTTATAAGGGTTCATAATATTTAGAGTTCCTTAGGACCTTGAAAACATCTTAGAATCCTTATGGAGACATTTTGGTTATTTATTTCTCTATTTCTTGGTTTAAGCTATTACCGTGCACCAACTTCCTTGAATTCTTCGGTAGACCTTCATATCCTTATATATAGGTATTACTTAAAATCTTACACTGTTCTGAGGCTATTTGAATCTAAATGGCCTATGGTTATCTTAGGAGCATTTTATTTATTTTAACCTTAATTATTGGTTCAGCCACTAAATGTTTTCCAATGACTCTTGACATCTTGCATAACCTCTTATGTCCTCGAAAATAGGTCATATATAAAATCTTAGGTCATTTGGAATTTATTTGGTCTATACACCAAAGCTTAGGCATTTGGGACCTTTTGGTCATTTTGTACTTATCCTTGGTTCAGCCCTTAAACGAACTCCAATTACTACCCAACTTTATACATAGCCTTAACATGTTACCTTAGGTCTTCTATTAAAATCTCATATCATTTAGAGGTCATTTAGGTCATAAACCGGCTTTACATTACTATGGGAGTATTTTGGTCATTTTATGTCTCTTCTTGATTTGCCCGCTTAACCTTATCCAATGAGTCTCAAGCTTCATTTATAACCCTAAGATGTCATATAATGGCTAGCATTAAAATTTTATGAGTAGAGTGAAGGGAATGAACTTTTCATCCCTATAACAAAAGATTGAGAACCGTTTTGATTTTATTGAGAATTAAAGGAAAACAATAAATAGGAGAGTAAGAACTCTACCTTACTTCTATATTGGAAGTCTCTCAAAAGAAAATCCCAAAAGAATTGGAAACGAGAGTTTCTAACTGAATTTGGGGTTGATCAATGATGATGCATTTCATTTTGTTAACAAGATAATGAGCAACCTTTTGCAAAAATACAATATAAAACATAGTTGCATCACTTTATCATCCTCAAACAAATAGCCATACTAAAATCTTCAATAAAAAATTAAAATTATCGTGGAAAAGATTGCACAATCCAATAGGAGGGATTGGTTGGTTAAACACGATAACTTGTCCCTCTTATAGGTTGGTTTTTGAAAAGACATTCCATTCACATTTACAATTGGAGCATAAAACATTTTGGATACCGAAGAAACTTAACTTTGATTATCTTGTATATGGAGATCTTAGGCTCAGTTAAGACACCGAAGATGAAAATGCCAAATTGTTGTATAAGGAGAAGACAAAATAGGGAATTCCTATAGGTAGTGTTCTAATCATTTTGATCATTATTGTTTGGTATGACTCACTATCCAAATATACCCAAACAAATAAATTAAGTAAAAAAAAAAAAAACAGCTTGAGGAGAGATACTTTGAATGGAAAATCGGTAAGATAAATGGATCATACCACTAACAGAACCACTAACGACCATGGTAAGTAAATAATTAAACTTGTCCATAATTTAACAACTTCTAACAATTTTCTTAAAGTTGCTCCATAACTTTTTCTACTAAGTGAAGTTTATTGGCTCAAAATCTCTCCCGTAGCTTGATTTTGTTTAAGATACTTTACTCCCAGAAACTCCCCTCCCGCATCTCTAAACTTAACCCTTGCTTGAGTCTTGGTGAGAATATACACACGTTGTTCTCTGGTGCATATGAACTCCACAATGATCTGTCTCTTCTTGACTCACTCATTGATGAAGTGGAAGCGAGTCTCAATATGTTTGTTGCTCCATAAAATACCTGATTCTTCATCGGTGTAATCACCACAATGTACATGGCCAAGGCCAAAACCTCTACTTTCCTTGTTGTGGCCACCATTTCCATTCGTACCTGAAAAAGAAAAAACAGCAGCATCATTCCTTTTTGTCTGTACGAGCCACTCCTCATGTGTCAGTAAGAGATGTTTCTCCTCTTCTCTATTGTCATATCCATGAAGTCTCTCCTCATGGACCTTGAGACAACCAACGACCTCCTCAACCGACATGTTCTTAAGGTCGTTGAACTGATCAATAGAGGTAAATGACCACCAAATTTCATGTATAATCTTAACATGCTATAATATACTCATCATTAAAAATTCATCGACAAAAGAGTTCATTGAATGGGTTATTTTAAGGTTACTTAAATCCCAAGCAATTTGATTGGTGGCCTTAACTATATGTTTTTGGTATTTTTCTTTCATATTTCCTTCCTTCATAGTTGGTTTAAGGTTTATATTGAAATCCAAGCAACTCTTACGAGTATTTCTTAAGAAAATTCTATGACTACTTACCTCGTCATTGAAATTTGAGCCTCCATTCTTAAGCTTCTAGTATTCGAATTACTTTAAATTTTCTTCCTCAAATTTCTTAAAGTGTCTAGTTTCTAGAACATAAAGTTTTTCATAGGAACCCGTCTAGGAGAGACTTATAATTTTGAAAAAATTGAGGGAGGGTCACGATTTTGTTTGACATGGGCAGTTCAGTTGAACCAACCACGTCATCGTCTTCTTCCTCTGGATAGGAAGAAGACATGTGTGAGATTTGCCTCGCTATCTAAAAATGTCCTCCATTAGCTTCGATCACGATATTTCTCCCCTTGATTTCTTCATGAAACTGAGGGATGGTGTTACAAGGAAGAGTTAGGGACATTTCATACCTTCTCGTGGATCGTAGCCTAAATTCCCCTCTAAACGTGGATCGTAGCGATTTTTCGCCGGAGCTTTACCCAAAAAAAATCTTATTGGGTAGCCGATTCTAGGGTTTTTTCAGGGCCTGATTTCTTCATAGAACTTCTTCCTTATATTTCCCTCAGGCTAAAGGAATTGGTTTGGTGGAACATCTTAAGTATGTATCCTTAATTTTGAGGAATTCCTCTCGTTCTACCGCTCACCCAAAAACACAATTTTTCTCTCTTGAGCGCTATCTCTCGATTTCTTCATCAAAGTTACTCAACTTGATCCTCTAAAGCTATATAAATGCTCAATTAAAAAAAAAAAAAAGACGGTAGTTAGGAATTTGATACTTACCCCCAAATTATACTCAACTAATTTTCTTCAATTGACATGTTCTTGGTGTTAATTATCTTCATGGTCTTCAATTGAAATACTCCTTGATGGTGCAAAAACTAATTGGGATTGGTTTCACTCGACAACTCGGATTGAATTTTCAAACTTTCTTTGAAGTTCTTCAA
The DNA here is from genome assembly GCF_002738345.1 of Cucurbita maxima. Classification (NCBI taxonomy): domain Eukaryota; kingdom Viridiplantae; phylum Streptophyta; class Magnoliopsida; order Cucurbitales; family Cucurbitaceae; genus Cucurbita; species Cucurbita maxima. The sequence goes on along the minus strand of NW_019272021.1, from coordinate 514,228 downwards.
TGGCGGCCACTATTGGGGTAATAGGTTCTATGCTCTTTTAGTGGGGTGTTTCTTCATAAAACTTGTGGGTAATCTTGTTTAGAAACGGTAGGAACAAGTTTGAAGGGAAATGGTAGAAAATTGCTCTCGAATTTAGAAGAAATTTGAGAGTAAGTGTTGAGGATAGTTGAATCGTTTATTATAAGACAAATATCTAGATATTTGCCTAACATTATAGCTTACCATACCTGCCCTTTTATTATAGCTCACCATCAACTCTCTTGTTCATATACACCTGCTCAAAATGGTCGTGTTGAGAGAAAACACTGTCATGTGACTGAGACTGGCTTGGCCCTTCTCTTTCACTCCCATCTTTCTCCTCCTTTTTGGGTTGACGCCTTCAGCACTACAGCTTATATTATCAACTGGTTGCCTACTCCACTTCTTGGAGGTAAGTCACCCTTTGAACTCCTCTATGGTTACTCTCTTCATTATGACACTTTTCATCCTTTTGGTTGTCATGTTTATCCTTACTTACGTGATTATATGCCTAACAAACTTTCTCCTCGCAGCATTCTTTGTATTTTTTTGGGTTATATCACTCGCCATGCTCAATTTGATGAAACTCACTTTTCTGCTATCCCTAGCTCCCAGGCCCAACCTCTTTCCTCTCTTAGTGTTTCAAATTTCTTGGAACCACATCTTTATCCTATTGATTCATCCCCCGTATCACTTCATCATCGCACATTCCTTGATCCAGTTCATCCTTGTGTGTTATTTGTTATGACGTTGTGGATGAGTCTGTGCAGGTTGATACTTCTCGTGTAGGTTTTGCTTTGCCACCCTCGACTTCTAATCCGACCACTATTGAACCTACTGTTGATTCCTCTTCTTTGGGCTCTCATCCTATTATCACACGAGCCAAAATTGGTAATTCAAGACTCGTCATCCAACAAATATTGGTACTTTAGGCTCATCTAGACTTCTTTCTTCTTTTCTTGCACCCACTGAGCCAAAAGAATTCAAATCTACGGCTAAGAATCCTGCTTGAGTGCTGTCATAGATGAAGAAATTCGAGCTTTACAACAAAATGATACTTGGACTTTGGTTCCTCGCCCTGCCAACACCAACATCGTGGGCTCTAAATGGGTGTTTCGTGTTAAATATTTGCCTGATGGATCCATCGAGCGTTTAAATGCTCGTTCTTTTTGCCAAAGGTTATACTCAGGTTCCTGGTCTTGACTAAACTAACACTTTTAGTCCGGTTGTCAAAGCTACCACTGCCCGTGTTGTGCTGTCTATTGCAGTCACAAATAAATGGTCTCTTCGACAACTTGATGTCAAGAATGCTTTTCTCAATGGAACTCTTATTGAACGTGTTCATATGGAACAACCTCCTGGGTACATTGTCTAATATAATGAATCTATCTCCAAAAAACAACTTTAAATTTCCTACTGATCTTGCTGAGACAACCTCTTCTGATCCAACCCTGAGTGTTATCTCGCCGTCCGCAAACATTCTCCAGGAGCTAGTTTCCTGGTAAAAAGAACAAATTTCATTAGTGGCCCCTGAATCTAGTATCCAAGTTGAGTACTCTACTAAACATATTTCTACAACGAGTAAATCATATTTACCTTGTTGTGTCTTTTCAACTTTCTTCCCTCCAAGGTATTTTGGGCAGTTTCTCTTCCATTGCCCATTTTCGTTGCAATGGAAACATTTTCCTTTATCTGCCTTTTGAGCCTAGTGTTTGTGGTGAGTAGGAATCTTATTTTTTCCTTTACCCTTCTTCTTCATCAAAACACTTTTAGAAGTTGAAGGTTCAGATTTATTTTTGGAGAACGATCCTCGTTTTAATTTCTTGGAGATAGCAACATTTGCTTCTCCTGTACGTCCCTTGTTCGTTAAGAGAGACTGATAAGTTTGTAGCTCATTGAGAAGAGCAGTCAAGTTATATTCTATTTTGTTCATCACCACATTCGTACAGAACTGGAAGAAGCTCTTCGGAAGAGACTCCATGATAAAACTGGTTTGACTCTTCTCATCAATGATAACTTCATTTTCTTCTGCCACATTGAAATGGACCATCATGTCCAGGACATGTTCTCTAACTGAAGTTCCTTCTTTCATACGGCAGTTGTAAATGTATTTTATGGCTTCATGTCGAAGGGAGAAGGACGGTTGTCCAAACATCTCTTTTAGAGATTCCATAATCTCTTTAACAGTACCCATAACATCGTGTTTCTTAGCCAAAACATCAGATATGCTGGCTAGAATGTACACTCGGGCTTTGTCATTTGCCTTTATTCATCTGTCATACGCATCCCAAACTGTTCCGTTTGCATTTGAGCTGGGGTTTGGAGAACATTTCTCAGTTAAAACAAACCTTAAATCATCAATTACCAGTATTGTGTTTAGGTTTGATTTCCAAGTTGCGTAATTGTCGCTGTTTAATTTCTCAGAAAGCGAGTAATTTTACTATTGAGTTTGTCATGTTGTGATATAAAGAAAATTCTATTAGTGATTTGACTTAATCTTGTTTAATCCAATCAGTTTTACCAAATGTAATAATGTACCCATAAAATTATTAATTTGCAACGATACTTTAGTGAGTTAGAGCAACTGTTACCGAGGGGCAGTCAATCACTCATTCACTAAACCAAGACATTCTTGACTCTCGGTAGCAGTCAATCACTCATTCACTAAACCAAGACATTCTTGACTCTCGGTAGCAGTCAATCACTCATTCACTAAACCAAGACATTCTTGACTTAAACACTAATCCCAGAATAACTCTTGTTCCTATAGTGTTTTAGTTATCGCTATTTTGGTCAAGAATATACTAACTCTTAGTAATTAACTCTTGTTCCTATAGTGTTTTAGTTATCGCTATTTTGGTCAAGAATATACTAACTCTTAGTAATTCTTTCTTGTTCCTATAGTGTTTTAGTTATCGCTATTTTGGTCAAGNATATACTAACTCTTAGTAATTCTTCGTTGTTCCTATAGTGTTTTAGTTATCGCTATTTTGGTCAAGAATATACTAACTCTTAGTAATTCTTCGCAAGTGTGACCCACCAATTTCAGACCTCATAGATCGGTCCCAACAATGCTATCGAATGAAAAAGCCAAAGTTGGGAACCACCAATTTCAGACCTCATAGATCGGTCCCAACAATGCTATCGAATGAAAAAGCCAAAGTTGGGAAGGACCTAAGAAATTCTATCCATTTCTAGAGTTTGCGTTATTTCGACTCCCATGTTACGACCCTCCGAATGGGTAGTTGCTCTAGGGCAACATGCAGGCGAAACATGGGAATCTCACGGTGCAACCTAGTGGTGGAGACCAAAGGACGTATTGATATACTTCCTTCTTCTACTTACTATAAATACTTTCTCTACTCACCTTGTTATTGACTCATGCAAATACCTTTCGAATGGAGGACACTCCCAGGGCGACACGAGGCCGAGCATGAATCTCACGGTGTGAATTTTTCAGAGAGCGTGAAAAGGAAAACGATGTATCTCATATGCCTATTTCCTCACACTAAGTATTTTAGACGGTTGGGTATACTCATTACTTAGGTATATTTCGGCTAATTAAATATAACCTAAGTCTAGGTGATTTTTCCAAAACTTACATCGCTCAAGCATGCTCATAAAACTGGGCTAACTAAGCTCAAGTACTGGTCCGATCTCCAGATAGTAGGTGTTCCGTAAACAGTCAACTTAAGTATCTCCAGCCTTAATCAAGATCGTGCTAGGTGAGCTTTCTTGTAAACACAATTTTACAAGACATCGACCTATTTTAACTATTAAAATTGATCGTGCTTGGTTCTTAACCTTAAGTGAGCATGCACTTATCTTCATTATAGATTTTAACGTCTATCTCGTTTTATGACGTTGAAAATAACCTATAACATGCATCTAACATGCTTTATATAACAATTATATAATCATCCATTCCATGCAATAATATAACAATTTATATCTATCACTCATGGAACCCTAAACATGCGTACTATACATTATAACACTTATAACATACTTGGAATGCATGAAACATGCTTAGCCTATGGTGGGATTTTAAATCTATATGACATACTTTATGCATATACATTTTCTATTTAATTAAAACATACATTCATAATGCATAATTAATTAAACACACTAAAGTGGGTTGGTTTTGGCATTTTAAAGCAAGCAATTAACTAAATTATTACATTAATAATTAAAAATAACTTGAACCGCTCCCGAGGATCACGAACTGGGCGAACCAACCCTTAAAACCGTTGAACCAGACTCCAAAGGCAGAAAAAACACCCGAACTGCCTCTTCCATCTTCTTCTTCGGTTCAACTTGCTATCTCTTCCATTTTCGATCAATTACAACCTAAAATGGACTCTAATGACTCCATAAAAATTACAGACCTTTCTTCATTCATTAAAGCCCATACACATCAGGCTTATTACAATAATTGTATCAAATGGAAGCATAAAAAAATGCAAAAACCAAAACCATCCACTTTAGCAACCACAAAATTTCATTCATTAAATGGTACCCACCATGATCAAATTAATGTAAATAAAGTGCCTAAAATTTGCTCTGATACTAATTGATGGTGTTAATATAACACATGCAGAAACAATTTGGATCTTAGGCACTTTTAGAACATCAATTATAATAAATAACTAGCATGTTCATAAGTATTAAAACTTAATGAATTTGAATACTAACCTTTTGTAGTTCAAATTCTTTTTTCCTCACGAACCGGTTTCGAACCACCACTAATGTCTTCTCCATTATCCTCCGGCTTTAGAACGGGATTGTGGAATCCGGTGAGTGACTAAACTTGGGAGGAATTTAGCATATATGAAGAGAGAGCTTGTGAGAATTTTCTCAAGGTCTTTTTCAAGGAAGAAGACTTTCCATGTACCATGATCACTCTATTTAAAGAGTCATGTTTGCATGTTCATGCAAATTTGAGATCACCAAATATTGACACTCAAAATTCCACTTAAGTGTTTGGGATTATGTGGCAAGCATGCATGTTTGAGTTAACCAAATTTTGACACTTTAAATTCCACTCAAACTTGTGGTGTTTATTGGGCAAACATGCAAGTTTGGTTAAACCAAATTTTGACACCTCAAAATTCCACTAACATGGATTTTTCTATTAAATGAAGTCAACATTTTGACTTTCTTCATTTTAATTCAACAATTAATTTGAATAATTAATTTCAAATTAAAGTAACATTAAATGATTAATTAAACTATTTAATTAATATTTAATATTAATTCAAATGTCAATCCCAATCAATTCCGACACATAATTGATTAAGATATTTAAATCTTATTTAAATATCTCAAATTCTCTCTTTTTGTTTAATTCGTAAATAAAACAAAAATGCAGTTAAATATATCGTATATATGTAGCGCATATTCTCAAATTTGAATTCGAACACTTCGAACTCACTCGTCACACCATTCTATGGTTTAGTCCGATATGAGCTAGGCGAGGAACCTAATGGACCTATAGATCATGGGCTCCAACGATCCAAGATTAACGGGTTAAACTCATTAACCTTGTTAGCCAACATTCGTTAACTACTAGGACACTCCACTATAGCCTAGTAGTTGCACTCCCCTCACTATAGATATATTTCTGTCCATTTGATATAACCATGATTAGTAAGTCGATCGTTCACAGGTTGTTCGTAACTAGAGCTGGTCAATTAGCCGTTTTACCCCTGAAGTTATTTCTTGTTCCTTATGTCCCACTGATCCTCTTATGAACAATTGGTTTGTGGTCCAACCAGTAAACCAAATCCCTTTTAGGCTAATGAGTGGGTGGGGCCCCTTGTTCAAGACCTGGAGTCAGTACTTAAGGGAACTACCTCTCTTCTATCCCTAAAAGTGGGTAGGAGTGAATTCCATCTTGCACCCCACGTCCCCACCTATTCACCCAGTCTTACCCTTGAAATGGGAGGCCTATTGAGTCGGCGTACTCGAGCCACTCTCACCCATGCAAATCTAAGGATAATTTCGAATGAACAGGAGTTCATGGTTAGCTCAAGATTAAGATCGAGTTACCTAGGTCATCGAATGAAAAGAAAATCAATCTCAATAGTAAACGACATTATAAAGAGATAGTGATTTTCTTCATGGTCCGATCTTATGCAATACTCATTGCATAGGACGCCCCCACTCACATGTCTTCACATGTACAATTTAGTAATCACATTGTTTATATCATATACAAAAGTGGGCCGCATCCATAGTGTCCCCAGAATAAGGTACTAAGCCTTATTCTTATACTATAGATCATTTTGACTATATACTTGAACTTGATCCACTTTTATGTCTCTACATATAGTTCAAGTAATCATACTATAGCCAGAGTGTTCTTAGTTTATTGGATTTAGATTAATGATCGTAAAGTTCACTTTATTCAATAACAATCTTTACTGAATAAACATCAATATAAACATCAATAATAACTTTATTGAAAATAGAATGTCTTTGTTTACAAACTAGGAGTTTTAGGACATAAAACCCAACTGTTTGTCTATTAAAGAAAACCCTTTATGGCTTAAAGCAAGCTCCTTGCGCCTGGTTTCAGCGTTTTAGCTCATTTCTTCTCCCACTTGGTTTTTCTTGCAGTCGTGCTGACACGTCCCTTTTTCTTTCATCAGCAATCTAACCTTATCTATTTGCTTCTTTATGTTGATGACATTATTGTTACTGATAACAACTCATCTCTTATTAACAGCTTTACTCGCAAACTTCATTCTGAGTTTGCTACCAGCGTTTTGGGTTCTCTCAGTTACTTTCTTGGTCTTGAAGCTTCCCCCACTCCTGATGGTCTCTTTATTAGTTAGTTAAAATATGTTCGAGATATTCTTACTCATGCTCAGTTGCTCGATAGAAAACCAGTTCACACTCCCATGGTTGTTTCTCAACACCTGACTGCTAATGGTTCTCCTTTCTCTAATCCTACTCTCTATAGATCTCTTGTTGGAGTCCTTCAGTACTTGACTATTACACGTCAAGATATTGCCTATGCTGTCTATTCTGTCAGTCAATTCTTGCATGCCCCTACTGCAGATCACTTTCTTGCTGTCAAACATATTCTTCGCTATGTCAAAGGAACACTCCACTTTGGTCTTATCTTTCGTCCATCACTGTTCCTAGTACGCTAGTCGCTTATTCAAATGTTGACTGGGCTGTTTGTCCCAATACTCGTCGTTCTACATCCGACTATTCTATTTATCTTGGTAACAATCTCATTTCTTGAAGTGCCAAAAAGCAGCCTACTGTCTCATGCTTCAGCTATGAATCTGAGTATCGTGCTCTTGTCACGACTGTTGTTGAACTTCTTTGGGTTATGCATCTTTTGCATGACCTCAAGATCCCTATTTCACAGCAGCATTTACTCTTATGTGACAACAAAAGTGTTATTTTCTTTTTAGGTCTAATCCCGTTTCTCACAAGCGAGCCAAGCATGTTGAACTAGATTATCATTTCCTTCGAGAACTTGTTATCGCTGGCAAATTTCGCACACAATATGTACCTTCCCATCTACAAGTTGCTAACATCTTCATGAAAAGTATTTCTCGACCTCTTTTCGAATTTTTCAGATCCAAGCTTCATGTTCGTTCAAATCCGATGCTTGGGGGGGGGGGGGGGTGTTAAGGATAGTTGCCATTTGCCTTACATTACGGCTTACCATATTTTCCCTTTTATTAAAGATAAATATTGTATTCATTTATTATTCTTTCCTCTTATTGTTCTTTCCATATTATTTGTAATTTACCATAATTTTGTATACGGTAAATTATTATAAATAGAGAACTTTCACCACCATTTAGGTGTGGTGGTTTCGGTAAACATTTTCAATAGGAAACCAAAAAACTAAATGACTATAACTCACGATTGCCTTTATTTATTAGGGTATTGAGATGACTTATCCAAAGTCTTTGTCCTTGCTTGCCTTAATTTCTTTCCTTGGGTTCTTTGGTACTTTTATCTTTACTTTGGGTGTTACAATCTCCTTGTCAGGGTGCACCTCATTGTAGTATGCTTTTCACTTTAGCAACTATGGGTCGGGGTCTAGATATGCATCCTTTCATAATTGGGCCCGGGGTAAATGTTAGCTTCATCACACAACAATACCTAATAATTTAATGTAGTTAACTAAGTTCAATAATTTATATTAATATTGTCGGAGTGTCCCATGTTAGCTAATTAAAGAGAATATCATGGATATATAAGTAAAAGACACTATCTCTATTAATTTTTTTCTTTTTTTTTTTTTGTTTTTGTTTGTAAAAAACAAAAGTAAAGCAACCAGAGCTTATGTTTAAAGTAGACTTAATCATATCATTGTAAAGGTCAATTGTCTTATCTCATTAGTCATGCTCTTATTTTAATTTGGTCATATTAATAGAATCTTCAAGGCCGTGTTCTTTTATCTTAATTCGACAATATCAATAGAAATTTCAAGCTCACGCTCTTTATCTTAATTTGACAATATCAATAGAATTTTTCCTTAGTGAAAATCTTTGATTATAGTGAAGATCCATCACTGTTTGTTGCTTTGGGATTTAAGCAACGACAAGGATTTAAGTAGGTCATTTCTATACTTCACAAGTAATTTTAAGGACTTAAGGTCTATAAAGAAGGAATGGAAAGGAAAAAGTAGGTGGAAAAAAAAATCATTTTTCTAATTTTTACCAAATTTTTAATTCTAAAAGAAATTTGGAATATACTCCAAGAGGTAAAAAATGACCATAAAGAGGAAGAAGTTTTAGAAAAATTTTAGATTTTTTTGAGAAAAATAATAATAAAATATTCATAAATTGCAAATTACCAAAGTACTCTTGAACTTCAAGATATTTACGAGAAAATATCGTGGATGAGTAAGTTAGATTCCCAGCCATGCACAATCATCAAAAAATTGAATTGAGCTCCTAATCACAAGTAATAAGCATTTAGATTTTGGGTATCCTACTCTCAGATTTCTTCCAAATTCGAGAGTAATTGTCCACTATTTCCCTTCAAACTTGTTCTTACAGCTTCTAAATAAGATTACCCACAAGTTCTATGAAGGAATTGAAAGAGCCATGAACCTATTCCCTAATAGAGGCCGCCATTGAAGATTTCAAAGAAAGCTTGAAAATTCAATTCGAGAATGCAAGCCAATTCGTCGAGTGAAACCAATCCCAATTAGTGTCCAATAAAAGGAAGTTTTGCATTTCTCAAACAAGTTATAGACCGAGAACAATTCTTAAAAGTTAAGGTCCCATACTCAAAGATGTTCCTCCAAACTAATTCCTTTAACTTGAAGGAAGAGGTTCCATGAAGAAATTGGACTTTGAAAACCCCTGGAATCTGCTGCCCAATAAAGAATCCCCTGTTTTAAACTTTGACGAGAAATCATATTTTTGACTAACTTTGGAGGCAAATTATCTTAGACTACGATCTACAAGAAGGTATAAATTTAATTCCTAGCTCTTCCTTGTAACACCATCTTTAGGTTTCATGAAGAAATCGAGGGGAGAAACACTGAGAATGAAGTTGTGGAGGAGTATTTTTAGGCGTCGACGACCATAGTCACGCATGTCTTCTTCTTTCCAGAGGTAGAAGTTGATGACGTGGCCGGTTCAATTGAACCAACCATGTTAGACCAAATCGTGACTTTTCCTTGGTTTTTCTCAATTTTAACCCTCTTTCTGACGGTTTCTCATGAAAAGTTTTATGGTTCCAAAAACTAGACACCAAGAAATTTGTGGAAGAAAATTTTAGGTAATTCAGATACTGAAAGCTCGAGAACGGAGGTCTCGAATGTCAACAACAAGGTAAGTGGCCATCTTAGACTTTTCTTAAGAAATATTTGTTGGAATCGCTTGGATTTCTGTACGAACCTTAAACCAAGTATGAGTTAAGAATATACGAAAGAAAAACACAAAGAACTGAGAGTTATGGGTACTCTATCCCGTTACCTTTTTTGGTCTTTCATGGGGAATAATCTAGGGCCATATAGGAGCAAGAAGAGAGTAAACTACCTTAGCCACGAATCAAGAACCTCCTAAGGCCTCCCACGGTACAACATGTTCATGGCTCGGACTACGCTGCTTGAATCGTATGAAGCCTTGAGTGTAGGTATTCAGATTATGCCGCTTGGAACGTATGAAGCTTTGGGCATAAGTATTCAGGCTGTATAACAGGGCAAGCCATGGATCCAAGCTTAGACTACATTGCTTGGAACGCATGAAGCCTTCGACGTAGGTTCAAATTGTGTCGCTGGAAACGTATGAAGCCTCGGACATAAGTTGTCTAAGTTCATAGCTAGTATATAAATCCTAAGAAGAGTGTCTTGAAGAACAAACAAGAATAAAAGAAGAACCTAGAAAGTGGACCAAAAACGAGACAACGACCCGGACTAGAACATAGATGAAATATGATGTTTTATGATAATGGTAGGGATGAAATAGTTCTCTCAGACCACTGACACACTGTTTGGTTTGAGTGGGTGAGATGTGCGGCTGAGTCGAAATAGAGGGAGAAGACAAAAAGTGATCACGAGACGCATGGAATACCCTCACAAAACTCCCCTCTCTATCTCTCATTTGAGTTAGTTTTGTTGGAAAGGCAAACCGAAACAGTTAAAGCAGCAGCATGTGAGCTTTGTCTTTCTCTCTTCTTGGATTACCTTTTTGGGTTCGGAATTGGAAGCTCCAAACCCACACATGTGACTCCACCACATGCATCACCGCTCCTCTCCTTTTTTCCCATCATTTTCAACCATTTTTATCTATAACATTCTTTTTTCTTTAAAACTATTTTTTATCATTTTATAACTTAAATCTTTTTTAAGGACCAAATCGTTCTCCTCTCGAGCAGATGTGTTTTAAAAACTTTGATGAGGAAAAGTACGAAACGAAAGGTTCAAAAAAAAAACATTATCTATCGAACCCAATTTGGTGCATTCATGGAAACTATGATTCTTTTAATTCTTTAAGTGTGTGTCTATATATATATATAATGTACACTCAATGAATCATCAATAAAATCTCTCTCCTTCTCCTTCTCCCTCTTTAGTGTAGCCAGTTATAGAGTTTGGCATGGCGAGGAAGCAAGTAACGGAGATGTTTTTTGCAGTTATGTTGTTCAATTGCCTTTTGTTAGCACAAAATCATGTAAGTTTCTCCCGACCAACATTTTTTAGTTAACGATTATTTACGTCTTGCTCGTCCAAACCCATGATGCTCTACAATGATATGATATGGTCCACTCTCAACTTAAGCTTTCGTGGCTCCACAATGATACTATTCCTTACTTATAAACCTATTATCAACCCCTTAATTAGTCAATTTCTGTGGGTATGTTTAGAGCATCAGCGAGGCTCCAACTCCACAGCCCCAGAGTGGCGGCAGCAGCAACTATCCCGATCCCATGGTACCATCAAAGTTTATTATCATTTTATAAGAATATCCAATTTGGAAAGTAATGTATGCAATGTTGGGTGCCTAATTTCAGCATGGAGTGACTGAAGGCAGCCTGGAACCTGAAGGTAAAAACAATTTGGTTTAGTTTAAAAAAATATGGGTTTAGAAAGAAAGGAAAAAGGGTAAGAAAATATGGTTGCAGAGTGTGGAGGTCGATGCGCGGGGAGATGCTCAAAGACGGCGTTCAAGAAGCCATGCATGTTCTTCTGCCAGAAATGCTGTGCCAAATGCTTGTGTGTGCCGTATGGGACTTATGGAAACAAGCAGTCTTGTCCTTGCTACAATGAATGGAAGACTAAAAGAGGAGGCCCCAAATGCCCTTGAATACTTATACCATTATACTATTACTTGGCTCTAAATTACAGTTTTATAATTTACCTCTTATCAATCTTTACCTCCTCCTACTTGTAACCTATTTCTTACTTGCACTTTAATTAATTACTTCCAACAATAAACCCATTAAAGGGGACCTGTCGTTGTCACGGTCGTGTTCCTGATTATATGCATTCCATGAAATAATAGCTCAAAGATGAAAATTGAACATAAAGTTTTATGTGGACAAAAAAAAATTATTAAAACTAAAATTATAGTTATAATTTCTTGACTACAACGCTTAAAAATATAAAATTGGCTAAAATGAAAGTTACATTATCATGACTAAGATGTATTTAGCAATCATTGTGAGTTGTTTAGGATGTCTTTACTCTTACGTGAAAGAAGCTTTGAAAAAAGTTTGTATTAAAAATACCAAGTAAATGACTCCACTTCAAATAAGGCGGTGTATCAAAAACATCTTATTGGCCTAAGTCAAAATCATTAGATTTTCTGAATCGATTATTGGTCTAACAATCCTTGAGCTTCTACGGCTCCGTGGTCATGGTATCTGGCTTCACCCCGACCAAGGTTCGTAAAGATCTTTCTAGTATAGATAATCTTCAATCTGTATCACCTAAAAATCGAAATTGAATCCATCAAAACTTTTCAATTCCAATATTTGAACTTTTCATGTGAAATGTCAGTGGTTAGGATTGCACAACAACCCACATAATCAATAAACACAAAGAGAAATAGGAGAGAGAATGTAATGAGAAATATTGGCTAAAAGATTTGTATGGATGACTGTACACAAACAAAATACATAAAATAAATAAAATACACTGCCTAATGGATTATATTATGGATTCAGTTTTATAAATAATGTAACCAAAATATCTACCATATATCTCTATACAAGATTTTTTACTATAAATAGTCATGAGGCTTTATATACCAACACTACCCATATGAAATATCATAGATATCTTTTATTATAAATAGTCATCATTCCATATACCAACAAAAGACTCCATATACCAACAAAAGTTCCAATTTGAGACCTATCTTGCTAATCGCGACTTGAGTTTTTTATATGATCCCTTAGGGAAGATTCTCCATAATTGGTGAAAGAACTCATAGAGATTTTGATCCAAAAACAGAGTAGAGCGTGTGAAGTCCAACAAAGAATGGTAAGAGAGAGTAACGTACCTAATTTGAACGCTCGTAATTCAGTCCATGGTTGCCATTTAATTTCAAGAAAAATGCTAGGGCATTTCCGGATCTATGCTCTATAATCTTGGTGAATGAACCATTTCGATTTGAGTTTGTGTTATAAAATGTGAAATTAAAGGAAAAATCTAATCGGAATTCTGATTTGCGATTGCCCGGAGGAGAGAGAAAGTTTTCGGCATGCCACATGTTGACCAGTGAGAGGAAACAGGGGCTCTGCCAGGTAGAGGACACGCCTCAAGCGCGGTGTGGAGCAATGTGTCTCCATCTAAACGAAGATACGAGACCTCTCTGCCGACCCAATTCAACATGCGGTCTGACTCGAACCAACCATGACTCGAAAACTTAATCAATCTGACCCATAATCCAACCCAAACGTAGATCGGTGATCTGTGACTATGGAACTTTCCCTGCATGTGGCACCTAGGCATGATTTCCACCGGTGAAATCACTCCCGGCACGTGGACCACATGTGTGAATCTCCTTTTAGTTCGTTCGACTTTCATTTGCTAGATTTTTGTCCCAATTCTAATACTATATTTTTTCTTTTTATGTGAAATAGGACCTACTTTAGGAAATTCAATTCTTTTAGACACTCTCCTAATGAAAAATGGTGGGTGACAAGTACGCAACAAGCATGTAAATTATCACACAGATTTAGGAAAAAAAATACTTGTGGGATTCAGTAAACCTGCCTGAGGTGGTTAACTCCTTCCTGTTATATACTTTGGAGAAATGACTAAGCTAGAGAATGGTAGCATTAAATGTAGAAACTCTGAGCATTGTTTACCTATCGTTATCATGCTTTACATTCCGTTGTACATATGTTATATATTATGTTGAAAGGAAGATGAGAGAGATTTTGTAGTTTGCGCAGTACTTAATGGATTTTATCGCCCCATTGAGCATGTGTGAGTGTTTTGCATGAAATGTTGTAGGATGACCTTAGGTGGGAGAATGTGTACTCTTCATTAATTTAAAAGAACTAGAATCATATTAAGAATACGAGTTATGATTAGGTTGGTTCATCACTAAATTTAGATCACTACGCCCTAGTAGCTCGAGCTCATAAGGTTGCGAGTCATTGACGAAGGGTGGAAACCCTAGTGCACGCGATAAAGGTAGAAACCTCATAAGGACTATGACATGAACTCAAAAGGTAAGGGTTTTGAAGGCCACCTAACCTCTCTAGGAGCCTAGTAGACCACCATGGGAGTTTTCTTAGGCTGCGAGTTTTCTTAGGCTGCGAGTAGTGTGATCGGTGTCAACAGGTGCCCCACTCCCCTTTCCCTACTTCTAACGAGAATATAAGATTTAGAAGGTAAGTATGACCCCAGCTTCGTGATATGACCAGGGTTTTTTTTATTAGGACCCAATAGATGCTAAGCCATTTCTATAGAGGGAGGTGAGACCATCTCGTATAGCCCAACAGCTGGATGGGACGAGATGGTCCCCATTAACCGCTCGGGCATCGACCCGGGAAGAATCAATTCCAAGCTTATTGATAATCCATGATCAACTTCCTTTCGTAGTACCCTACCCCCAGGGGAAGTCGAATCCCCGCTGCCTCCTTGAAAGAGAGATGTCCTGAACCACTAGACGATGGGGGCATACTTGCCCGACTGCCATCATACTATGATCATAGTATGAATAGTTTTTTGAAATTGTCAATATAAATATAATCGACTAATATGATGCAATTCGAAGGATTTTTCTGTCTTTCATTATTCCATAGAATTTTGTGATTTGGGATTTATATTTATGAATCGTTCATTCTAATCACTATTACCCATATAATTCTATATAGAAATTCTTTTATTTGAAATTGAATTGCATTTTTTTTCTTTATTAAAAAATAAATAATATATTCAAGCTTCACGTTCGTTTAAATCCGACGCTTAGCTTGCGGTGGGGTGTTAAGGATATCAAATATAATATATATGGTAAACTATAATTTATTACTAGATATCCTTAACACCCCACCGCAAGCTAAGCGTCGGATTTAAACGAACGTGAAGCTTGAATCTGAAAAATTCAAAGAGGTTGAGAAACACTTTTCATGAAGATGCTAACAACCCGGTTCTTGGCCATAAAAAATTGCAGAGGGATCGCCGCTCAGCGGCGATGCTGCCTTGGCTTCGGCGAGAATATGTCTAACCCATGAAGAGGGATTGTCGCTTAGCGACGATGCTGCCTTGGCTCTGGTGAGAATATTTCTAACCCCAAGAAGTAGAAGGGGAAACCTAGAGCAAGGGACAAAGACAATGTTGAAGCTTGAAGAGTCGCCACATTGGGCGAAGGAGCCAATTTTGGCGAGAAGGGCAGTCGGAAGAGTCGCCTCATCGGGCGAAGAAGCCAATTTTGGCAGGAAGGGCGGCGGCAACTTGGTTGGCGAATAGGCCAGTGCGGCACCCAGATTCCGAAGGTAACTCTCTGCAAAAGGTTGATAGGTTTAGGTTAGGGTTTATGTGAAGGATGAAGGTTGATTGGAAAGAAAATGAGAGAGACTATATTGGCCAAGGGGAAAACCGATTGGGTTGGAAAAGGTGAGGTTGTATGTACAGAGTATGACAAAAAGTGATTTGGAGGTCAATAGGGTGGAGCCGAAGAGTAATCAATCGGCTCCAACTACGATAGCCATGAAGACTGCCCCTGCGGCGTCAAAACCAGCAGGGGTGGTGGAGAAGAAGATTAGAGGATTCAAAAGCCATTGAAAAGAAAGGATCGGGGTTGTTAAACCGAGAGGGCTCTGATACCATGTGAATGTTTGATTAATCCACCACACCATAATGGTGTGAAAGTTATCTTATTTATAATCAAATAAATTACAAGGATATGGAAATAGTAATAAATGGAAATAACAATAAATGGAAAGATACCTATGATAATAAGGCAAATATTAGATATTTGCATTATAATAAAATATCAAATATAATATATATGGTAAACTATAATTTATTACTAGATATCCTTAACAAGGACCCAATAGATGCTAAGCCATTTCTATAGAGGGAGGTGAGACCATCTCGTATAGCCCAACAGCTGGATGGGACGAGGGAGGGGTCGCAACCCCCGAACGAGGGTGACTTTATGGACGTGTGGGAGATGCCAATTAACTTCCTAAATATGATGCTATATAGTCTCATAAGAATGAAGCCACAAGAGACCCTAAAGGAGAGACTAAACCTTGATGTCCTAGAGTCAAAGAAAAGTTCATGGGAATCTATTATGCTAAGAATACGATAAGAGTCCATAAGTAGGTGGCTTACTAAGTAACTACACTTTTTTTTTTTTTTTCAGGTGCATAACACTACTGGTCGAAGAAAGGGCGTGTTTGGAAAATGTGGAGGTTACAGAGGGAAGCAGTTTCAGGGCGTTTGTCTAATCCTCTTTTCTTTTATAGTTTGACTTTCATGACTCTTAAAAATTAAAACTGGTAAACGATTTGTTACATTGTATTGAAACTTTCTTCTTTTGAAATCTAAGATTATTGTGTTGATGTTAACCGTTTTCTTGCATACATATTACTCCCACCTTGCCTTTTGGCCATGACCCATGGTAGAAATTTTGGGTCATGACAAATTGGTATCAGAGCACAAGATTTTTTATATTGTAGACATTTAGGTTAGAGAGTCGTAACTTCTATGGCCATGCTTGCTAAACACGTCATTTGCGACCAAGTAGTCATCCGGATTTGGACCGTAGAAAAAGGGGTTGAAGATGTTGTTTTAAGAGTCTTACTCTTTTGTATGACTTCGTTATAATTGCTCATTTTTTCGTGGAGACATGTTAAAGTGATTAGTAACTGTGCTTGTGGTTCTCATGTCGCCAAAGGGGCGAGGAGCTTATGTCGGGCCTGGACCCAGGAGGGAAGAAGAAGGATCGATAATGACGCGATAGTCCCAACATCTGAGGTGGAACAACTTGCACCCTAGGAGGAGATTAGAGAGTTGCCTCAGGAGGACGACAGGGCTATACCGCAGGCACCTGCGCCTAGAAGGGCACGAAGGAGGGCGGTGACCCGTGATATTCCTGATGCGGACTCTTCGGCACCTGTTTCTGAGGTAGTCCCATTAATGCCAGTGACGAACACTGAGGTGCCTCCCAACAAGCCAACAACAGCCTTCATCTTGGAGGTGTTGTAGGCTATCATGAGGACCTTCGTGGAGAATCAGCAGACATTCATGAGGACCTCTATAGAAAATTAGGCTCAAACTAGCTAGTTGTTGCAGGTCTTAGTTGCCAATCAGACCGGATGAAATTTTTTAGACTTGTTAGATCATAGTTTAGAAGCTTAGGGTCTGGAGTCCATCATATCTAATGAAATTTACTTGTCAAAAGAGAAAGAAATTAGTTAGCAAAATAATAATAATAATAATAATAAATAAAATAAAAAATTAATTGTCCCACGCAACACCGTTATTTTGACCTTTCCAATTTGACTATTGAACAGGAGCCCTCTAAACTATCAAAGCGATGGGAACTACCTAGTGTGGATGATTTATTTTGATGTTGTTGCCTGTTGGGATGAAGGAGAGAAATTTGATTTACCTAATTAGAGTGGAACACAGGAGTCTTGCTGTGGAGACGTTTACTCTTGAACTTGAGATTGCTGGTAGGTTTCAAAGTGAAACTTTGTACGGTGAGAAGCAGGTTGTTGCTGTTGGATTGTCACAACTTGGACATTGTTCCCCTACGTCCCCTTTTGTTGTCTTGAAGTTGGTGGGGAATGGGGAGGATGAGAACGTAGAATATTGATATTAATTTTCAATCATTTTCAGTATAGCTCTACTCTCCAGATGAATGAAAGAAAAATGGATAACGATCCATAGATACGAAGGGGAGAGTAGAGTGTAGATACAAGACCCGAAAGAATCAGGGGGCATGACAATTGAATCCCTACTGGGATTTCTAGAAGTGCAACCCACCTTCCTTATCTACACCCCACTATGATCCGCCCATGATGCATTTTCTAACTAAAGCTCTTTCATGAAACTTGCTCAAAACCTTGAAGAGATTAGATGTGAGCTTTTGAATCATCTAAAATTCTTGATTTTTTAGGTTTTAAAATTAGTTCAAAATATTTTTTGGAAGCAATTTTGCACAACTTTAGTAAAGAAATTTTGAGGAGAAACTGATTGAAAAGATAAAGTTTCGATCGAACATCAAAGACAAAAAGGTTTTACTTTTTGGCCAAATTCAAAGGCGTTTATTTTTCTCTATGGTTAAATAGCATAGAATGAAATTAATTTGTTGCATAGCTGGATTAGAACTCTTCAACTTTTGTGAAGGAACCAAGTTGAATCAAGTTCCATAGAAAAAAATATGAAGATCTAAAGAAAATAGAAAGATTAACGAAAACGGAATTCTAATTAATCAAACGAAATTTGAAAATGCAAGCGATAGAGTTGAAGATCAAACACGCGCCCTTGAGGAATCTCGAGCACATGCGTTAGCCAAAAGAAGGAGAAATGTGGCACAACCTCAAAAATAAAGGAAAAGAAATAGCTCGCTAGATTCAAAATTGTGTGCTCGGGGTTGATTAATGAAAAATGAAGGAATCCTTCGTACACTACGCTTTGAACACGAGATGCAAGACTCGGAAAAGTATTGATTTTAAGTTAACTTGAATTAGGATCTACCAGAGAAATTTTGAAAAATTCAAAGCTCCTAACAAGCGGAAAAGTAAGCTAAAAAATACACGCACGCCTAAGTAGCCATTCAAACTTTAATCGCTAAGACATACAAACATATATTGCTGTATGGTAAACTAATGAAATGTCTTAGGGTGAGATTTTAAGATGCATGTTGTTTTAGATGTTTTCCATTATGCTAGAAAAGAAGGATAGGATCATGTGATCTATGCTCCAAGTGATTGATGAATGTTATCTCCCCGTTGAACTTGCATGAATGTTGAAATAAAGTATTCTATATTTTAGGTGATTGATAGGATTATCTCCTCGAAAAAATATGAATGTACTCAGTTAAGAATAGGGTGTAGAGCTAGGCTAGTTTATTGACCTGGGTTAGAACATTTTCAGTGGATCAAACATCTAAAAATCGTGAGCAGTGATCCATGGTCAAGACTATAATACTCCAAGAAATTAGATTAGCCGTAAGGAGCTAGTCTCGAGTATCTTGGAAATGTGAGTTCGAGATTTAATCACCTAAACGCCTTAAGAAGCTAGTAAACCTCTATGGTGCCCAACGAAATTTAAGAAAGTATACAAGGTTACTAGTAGCGTAAATGGTATCACTAGAGCTTGATTGCATCATATTTTCTCTAGTACCTCAATAACTTTATTTGGTGACCTAGGTTAGATCTAGTAGTACCCCTGCCAAGTGACAAGCATCTAGGAACTCATACCGTCAAGTCTGACCAAAGTCAAATAGAATGGCACATCGTGGTTTCTTGAGAAATTACTATTGTGAGTAGAAACAAGTCGAGAGCCTAGGCCACTTTTCGTAAACATGTCCTGAGAGTGGATGAGGGACTACATAAGTAGTTTAGCTCATGATGAGTGTCATTATTGTGTGTGAAAATGATCAAGTGCTCCTTGAATAAGGTCGTTGCACTGTAAAACCGTCTTGAGAGGGAACGAGGGACCACACAGGTAAACTTAGTAGCTGATCGGCACACAGAGTCACTCTCCTAGGTTTGCTCCAATGGTGGTTCATGTGAAATTTCTGCCAGTTAACCTTACATAACGATGTTTAGAAAGATACACCATTCTATTTTATTAGATATGACTATGTTGCGCCTCAACCAAGGACATTGATTGTTCATTGCAAAGAAAAGTAACTAAGTATGAGAATAAAAACGTTAGTTCACCCGAGAGATGAGATACGCCATCCAATAAGTCTGCAGCACTAGAACCCTATGAACAACTTCTAGACCTTGGTTGAGTCTCTAACAAGTGAGAGAATCACTTGAAACTTCAAGATCTTCTTAGAAGCTTAAATAGCTATAGAAATATGCCCAAACTTTCTAGAGCCTAGAGAAGATACAATGACAACTTACTCGAAATTAGATGCGATAAAAGTCTATAAGTAGACAACTTACTAAGTACTTTTATATGCATTGATTCTACATTTCTTCTACAATGACATGGAAGTGCGTTTAGGATCGTGCAGTCATAGAGAGAGTCGTCCCGATGCGTCATTCTGTTTGGGTATTTAAATTTTTTTATTTTTATTTTTTTTAAATTTATATCCCTAGGACCCCAATTTGTAATAAATTTGAAAAATACTTGTTTATACATGATTTCAAATTGTTTTAAAATTGTGGTGTTATTTGTCTTTAAATTAGGCAAAATTTTACCATATGCTATCTTTTTTTATTTAAGGCCAAGATGAAAATTAGGTTGTAAACTCACTTGCAGTAAGAATTTTCGCATGCCATAAGAAACCGAAAAGCTTGAAGTGCATATGTTGTTTTCCTCAGGTCAACGCAATGCCAATAATTTGTAGCAACTACTCTAATGGTCATCTCTTTTGTGTGTAGCATCAGCTCTTATCAATGATTAGTTGTGTTAACGTATCATTTTGGAGGGTGTTAAAACGAAATTTCTCAATATCTTGCATGCTAATGAAAATCAAACATGATTGTTATTAATAAAGTAAGAACAAAGATTTAGAAAAAAGGGGGAAAAATGCTGAAAGAAGAATAAAATCAATGCACAAACAATGAGAAGGAATACATGTTCGCACTCCACACCTTAAGGATGGCATTTCCAAGTCCCATATGCATTCCATTCTACAACAGTACAGTGAACTTAAAAAGCTATAATAACTCTATTCTAATAAAATCATCAGAAACTGAAAAGAAAGTGGTGGTGCATCCAAAAATGAAATGAATTAACAAACCTTCCATGGAATTCACGTTTATCCTTGCCTTCTTCTGGACTTGAATCTTCTCTCCTTGCTTCTGTTGCTAAAAATTAATTCTACCAATTCATCAAGATCTATTGCAAACCTCATCATGCTGGCTATTCTAAAGTCCTTTGGATTTCTTCATTGCTGCTTTCGCTTTCCTCGGTAGATTCTTGAGTTTTAGGTGAACCCGTTGGCGTGGAGCTGCTCGTTGATGGGTTGTATCTCTTAAGGAGCCTATCTTTGTTTTTACTCCACCAATCTTCTGCTTGCTGCCCATCAAACCTCCTCTTGCTGCAACGCATTGTAATTTTCAACCAAGTGACACAAGCAAGGAAAACTAAAATACCAACATAAACTTGTGCTACATTTTTCCAATATGGAGGAGTTTCCAGAGTGGTTCTCATACATCTAAACCTGTAGAGATTTAAACAAAGTGTTGCATAAAGAAGAGATGTTATGCATCTGAGAGAGTAATGATACCTGAATTTAACGCGTTTGAAAATCTTGGTACCATTTGAAAGTACAACTGAAGTTACGTAAATACCAGGTTCAAACTGCTCGATAACTTGCTGTTCACCTTCAGTCAGTGGTGTTGAAGCTACTGGAGATATCGAGCCATTTTCTGTACTCTCAGAAACTGCCTCCCTTGTATTAGCAGAAATTTTCTTACTTTCCAGGAGACTATTCACATTGTCCTGCGTTAAGACCTTCATTCCCAAAGCATCTAAGTGGTCTTCTATCCTATTTGAAGAATCATCAAGTGAGGGAGTAGATCCATTATTGAGTGTAGTTACATTGTTAGCTTTTCCATGACTCGTAGGCAAATAGGACGTTTTTGATGTCTCAACCATATTTAAGAAAGCTTCAGCTTGGGCATACATGGCTTTAAAATTTTCACCATCGGAAATCTCAGGTGGCAGCTTCTCTTTCATTTCCTTCAACTGAAGAACCAAGTGGAACAAATTTACATCAATCAACATGCGTCACTAGTATTTGAATTATTGGTTATCAATTCTAAATGAAGGATACAGAAATCAAACAATTTGACATATTAAGAGCTTAGAAGATTGCTTATCTTATCTAATAAAATAACAGCTCTCCAAAAACCTGTAAATAAACTTAGCTAGGCTACCAATGACGTCAAAAGCATTCTTTCTGGTTATTTGAACAAGCTATTAAACAAACTGAAGTAACTAAAACGGTGAAATATTTGGATCACCTGGTCTGTTATGGTTGTAACTAATTTCTTTGCTACTTTGCACTTGGAGGACTCTTCTTCAACTAATGAAGCTGCTTCCGTCGCAAGTTTTTGCCAATTTTGAATTTCAGTACCTTGAATATCACATTTCTGCTTCAAACTCTTAACCTGAAAAACAGGGGAGGGTGTAATTTATATGAATGATACAAAGTTTCTTTGGGCGTAGGTTTCTTTAGAAAAGACATACGAATCTAAAAAATATGGATTCACTAGGAGTCAAGTTAATACTTGGCTTTGAAGCTTAGATTTATCTTGAGCTAACGTCTCATTTGACTTCCTCAGAGAGTCAATAACACTCCTTGAAAATACTGGAGTAGTTAAGCGTGGTGGGCTTGGCCTCCTTGAATATGGTGATGCAGGTCTTGAGTTGCCCATTGGTGGTGAATGCAGTGCTGCAGCAACTGCAGGCCTCAAAGCATTTTGAATAGCACTCAACGAGCTTGGAAATGCAATGTCTTTCAGTTGCTGAAGAGATGGCACCTGAGAAGCTCTGATCATAGAAGGAGAAGTTGGTCTACTCCCTGTTCTTACTGATTTAATCTCATGATATTTAACAGGCTCTGTGGTGGGAGACAATAGGATGCGAGAGCATCTCACCTCCACTCGATCAAATTTTTCCTTGTAATCTGTTGAACGACGATTGGCCGTCAATTTTCTATTTACAGCCAAATTGATGCCAGCGTCGGCAGCTTTAAGTTTTGCATGACATGAATCACAAACGCGATGTGGTTTGCCTGGGGTAGGTGCCAATGCTGCTTTCAAAGCTTTCTTGGAGCTGCATGAATGACAATGCACCAGCCCACAGTTATAGCAATTGTGCCTCTTCCTTGTGAAACCAAATGCTTGACGGCAACCAGTGCAAACTGACTGATCTGCTCCACTAACCCACTTATGAATACATATACTTGAAGTAAAATTTGACCCACAAGATATGCTTTTAACATGCCTGTCCTTCAAAGCTTCCACGAGTGCAGGGGCCTTCCTGTCCTCTACATCTCCATGTCCTAATCTTCCATTGGAACCCCTACCCCAAGAAAATACTTCATTTCTTGATGTGAGAGCAATTGTGTGATATGCACCGCAGGAAATTTCTTCAACAAATTCACCAACTAATCTATCCTGCACTAAGCAAGGAATAACTCCATCTGCACTTGGATTGCCTAGCTGACCATATGCAGTCCCACCCATGGTAAACACGTGACCTGATGTGGTAAGAGCCACAGTCATGTAGTGTCCACAAGCTAACTGGTGGAAATTGTAATCCATAAGCGAAGGAACGCAAGTAGGAAGCAGATAAGTTTCCTTGTTTCCATGACCCAATCGATATTTATCACCATCACCCCAAGTGAACAACTTCCTAGATGACACATTTGAACCAGTCTGACCCATAACCTCAACAATAGCAGCAGTATGCCAGACTCCACAAGCAACTTTTATGGTCCTACGTCCACTCAATTGTTGCACCTCTCTTGGATATGCCACGCTCTCCCTATCGCCATGGCCTAATACACCATATGTTCCATCACCAAATGTGTATAGTTTTCCATTTGAAGTTGCCAGTGCTGAATGCCACGTGCCACATGCAACAGATAAAACTTGAAGCCCTTCCAGTGGACCGACAACTCTTTTTGGTATCCAGTGACTAACATCAGTGCCATGACCAAGAATTCCAGAATTAAAGATACCATCACCCCAAGTGAATAAATCATTTGAAGAGGTTACGGCACATGTATGGTACTCGCCACAAGCTATAAAGTCTACATTGCTAACTGCTAAAAACTCAACAAGATGGGGCCGACTAAGATCTCTATCAACTCCATGACCGAGACGTCCCCCACATTCTTCACCCCAAGTGAAAACCTCACCTTGCCTCGTTACAAGAGCAATGTGTCGGACACCGCAAGCAATCTGATGAACATCAAGAACAATGTTCGTCTCCAATGGCTTAGGAGTGAGCACATCATTTTTAACTGGCATTGGACTTGAACTTCCATCTGGTAAAACTAAATCAGACCAAATCTCTCCCCATACGTAAACATCACCTAATGACTCTATATCATCTGGTCCAGATCCTCCACTTGAACAACTAGGAGTGCTTGATACACTGCTGCGGAAACCATCTCCTCCACTTGGTCTTAGTTGCATATTTGCACGTTCCAAACCCACATCTGAACTTACCAGATGCAATGGAGACTCACGAGAATTTAAATCAATAGAATCCCTTCCATGAGCTATGCTGTTACTAAATTCTAAAGTTGCACCAAAAGGTCGACTACTTTGACAGAAGTTGCTAGCATCCTGAACCTGGAAAATAATAGTCAATCATAGGTTACAAACTTTTTTGATAGGATAGCATAGAAATTAGGTACATGATAACCAGCTAAAAAGCGTAATCGCCCAACCCAGGTGATCTATGGTTATATAATAAGGAATCAAGATTGTAAACAATACTGCCCACATTTGGAAGATTTTTAATCACGTTCTACAACTTGGGTAAAACATCCACTTTATAACTTGGAAAAGAGAAAAATAAAAATAAAAGATCAACATATATAGTTTGAAATAAGGCTGTATCTACTTTTAAAACAGTTTTATTTTGAGAACAATGAATCACAGAAGATAAATTAAATCTAAAATTATGACACTGTTTTCATATATTCTTTAGTGTGCTAAAGAATGAAAGAAATTGTAGACTTTTGTTTTCCAACAAACCCTTTTATTCTATGGCTCCTGAGTTCTCAATCATAATTTATAGGCTAGAAGTGGTAGGGCAAAGTGACGCCTTTCCAACTTTCCTAACATATTGCAGATAATGTGTGAGAAAATATTGACTCATCCTTGAGCAAGCATTAGAGGCTTATCCATAATATGATGCATCGAGTTCCATCTATATTGCAAGTATGACAATTTTCTGCAGGAAGATTTTCTCTATGAAACCATCGTGCTGTTGCATTAACCTGAAGAAATAGCTCCGTAATGATGTCTTTCATGTGAATTCAACATTGATGCAAGAACAATACCAGAAAAAATCTAACTGCCAAGGATAAAAGCAAAATTGAACAAGACCATGCTCATTATAGAAATGAATGAAAAGTAAAAACTCACAACTGAAAAATCACACCTAGAACGTCCATGATGTGGTCTTGAAGAAATTAAATTCTTAAGTCCAACAAGCCAGACTTCAGCTTCACTTTTGTCCTTGCAGATCTATAAACAGGTAGTAGATGACAGAAATCATTCGATTAGTCTCCAATCAGAGATACTACAAATAAAAAGATGAAACTTGAATATTTTCTTGTGGTTCACTAACCAAATCAAGTGACCGCTCTCCGTTTCTATACAACAATGAAAAAGATAAGTAATCTTTTTCGGGCCTCAAATACCTTCTGAATACAGCCTGTAAAGGGAAAAAAGAAAAGAGGAGAAAAAAGAAGAAATCTCATTGATATTCTTTCAAGTTCAAAACGTAAATTCTAGTAATATGAACGAAGATAAGAGAACAAGGGGCGAAGAAAACACAGCAAAAGAAAGAACACAAGTGGCTTTTGATGTAAGTTAATAAAGCTAATTAAGGTGACAAATTAAGTCATTGAACGAGCAAACAAACAAAAAACTAAATATAGTAGAAATTCTTATTTAATAATAACCAAACGAAATGCAATTCTAAAATTTCCCACATGCTAGAACTGAATAGGATTCTGACATAAATGAACTTCCTAATAAAACATAACTTGCAATTTTAACTCACAGTTCTTTGTCCTGGGATAATTCGTGAGATGCTAGATAGCTTCAAGGTTCTTTCTTCCCCATGTGAAAACCAGATAAGCGTGGTTTCGTCCTGAAAATTAGTTGCAGTAAAATTAAATTTTGAAGACATACATAACCTGACATCGTGATGCCTGTGGACAAGATGATCAAACTGATGAAATGGTCAATAGATGTATTAGTTTTATTATTTTTGTCTATGGTCCATCATCTCGGTCACATGTTGCCACATATGTTGAGCCTGCTATGACCCTAAAATCTGAAATACATATCTTCAACTATCGATGAAGTTACGAAATGAAAGTATTTGGAGAAGCGAAGACAGAATTGCTGAATGTAATATGGAAACTTATTTACGATTTGTACCGAACACACCAGAAATCCAGAGAGTGAAAATTTGTATTGTGTTGGGCTAACCACCAATATGTTCTAATAAATCTAGTTGTTCATCTCATACACGTTCATCATTCATAATAGAACTGAGGGGAATAAAATTTTAATAATGCATTATGCATGTAACGAGCACCACAAATAACAAATCCGTTACCTATGACACTATAGAACAACCCTCAAAAGGAATTAAGTAATAAATATGTTTGAGTCTCAACAAGGAAACTATTACTTACAGTAGAGATTCTGAATGGGCAGAGCTTGGGTTTTCCTTTTCGGCTATACTTGATTAGTTGAGTTCCTTTTTTCAAAGCGATGAGTGCCTTGAAAATGATAAACAAAGAAACGCATTTAAGAGAAAAGAAAAGACAAAACAGATCATCGAGGTCGGTAGGAGATGTATATGAAGGAAGCATGAGAAAAACTGACTTGCTCAATGTCACGCTCGTGATTCCCATAGCTAGCAGGATCTGCCATTCCATCTGAGAAAATCGTGGGGAAACCGCATGAAAAAGAAACACAATAATGTCGACAAGCGACAATTGCATGAGGTAATGCGGTGGGTCTTCTTCATAGATGCATGTGCTGCTTCCTTCTCTTGTGACCTCTCATCAAAATTCTCCAAATTCACGTTTCACATAAAAACACACAAAACGCGATTTGAAGCTCTAATTTGCACAACCGCGACGCCATCGCCAATTCAATGAAGATCAACATTCATAGATCAGACAGTTCTCAACAATACAATCGATTGAAAATAAGAAATCCGGAAAACGAAACGAAAGAGGAAGGAATAATATTACCTGTTATCATGCGAAATGAAAACCAGAGACTGCAATTGTGAAAAGAATTCGGGGAAGAAACGAAGAAGAAGCTGCAATGCAATAGAATGCGTGTGGATTCATGAATTTCACTATTTTTTCGGTTGGAAGAGGAAAAAGTGGTTTCTCGGCCGTGGCGCGATTACGGAAGCCATTAAACAACACCAAAACTAATCATCGTTGGATTTTAAATATTCTATCTTCGCCCTTCGTTCAAACATCATATTGACTTCCCAACCTTACGAGTTTTACTTTTATCTTTTCAAAAAATTTAAACTCATTAGCTAAGTTTAATTTTTAATTAGAGGATATGTTAGTGGGTAAAAATTATTCCGCTAATAAAAATACTTTGTACTAATGTTTAGACGATTTTATTGAAATGTGACTTTGGTCCTAGATCACGAGTTCTTAAGTTCATAAGGCTTCATCAGTCTGATGCCTAGCCCTGGTTTATGCATTTAGTATATGACCTCTCATCCTTGGACGAGTATAAGAAGAGTGAATCCCATTGGGTTGTCCACTTTCATCCTATATAACACTCCCCTAAACGGTCTACTAGGTCACATGGGCTATAAACAACATGAACCTGAGCATAAAATCTGTCTAAGATGCAAACTAGAATTCATAATTTAAATTTGGCTCATGGTTACCCCAACATTCCCCTGCCTCCTCCACGACCTAGTCTAAATTTTGGCATCCTACAAAGCAGTGCATCTTGTAAAGAGTTTAAGTAGGGTATCCCCCGAAGTGAAGAAAACATGTGATCGAGATGTACCGTGTATCAGGAGATTTAAAGTGACTTAAGGCATAAGGCGAGTCTGAGTAGAGTAATACCTAGCCGTTTAAGTCATGATAGGCTTAGAGCTTGAGTTGTGCACTTCTAAGAACAATCATAGAGTAATATCATAGGTGGTTCATCCTAAGAACTTAAAAGGCACCACCTAGACATATGTCATACTATGAGGTTTATAAGCTCTAATACTATGAGGTTTATAAGCTCTAGTCCAAGCATAAGCATATAAGTCATAAATATATCAACACTTCATAATCTCATGCAAACATTATGCAATACATTATAAATTATAAATGTCATGCAAAGTTTCATAGAAGTTCATTAGACTATAAATTCATTGGTGGCATTTTGTCATTTTTTACTATAATTTTGGTTTATGCACTCAATACTCCAATATCTTTGAAATTATTCATAGTAATTCATTACAAATAGACCTCATCTAAAATTTCAAGTCATTGCAAGTTCTTTTGGGCCGAAAATATTGTAGAGCCATTTTGGTCATTTTACCTTTATAATTGGTGTAGGTATTAAGTTCCACAACCTCACTAAGAGAAGGTGGGTTGTGACCCACCATCAAGACAAACCAGGGGCGACCCACAAGTGGCGCCCATCCAGTCAAGTTTGGGTCAAGATTGAGAAGTGTCTTGATGCAACCGAGGAGGACGGTGCATCATCTAACACACTAAGAGTGTGCATTGAATCTAAGTCGAGGCATATGCAAGGTTCAAGAGAACGAGCCGACATAATTGTCGAAGACAAGCTCGAAGAGGGTCGGGTAGGGCCCTGAGCCATAACCTCAAAAGTTGGGGTTTCGATATGAGTTTTGGCATGCGTCTCAAGAATTAAGTCCGTCGATATGAAAGATGAAAACTCACCAAATTTGCAAACAAATACTTGACGGACTATGCACAAGGGCATATGTCTGCTCGCCAAAATGATGTCTACTCGAAAAGGATTGGAAATGCCTCAAAATGTACTATAGGGGGGAAGCACGGTGTTGACTCTCCGCCACCCCTAGGCTCTGTGGCACACGTGGGCGAGCGTCACGGGATGAGCGTCTCGGGGATCTTCCTTTAAAAAGGGTCTTTAAGGACAGTACCAGACGACACGGGTGTGCTGGTATTGCGCCCCAACCCATGTGTTGGAGGTTGGATTATGAACCTGCTATCTAGAACGTATGTCGTAAATGGTTTAACATAGACACGAGAGAGTCTAATGCTCGAACAAACTTGGATGGATGGATGTTTGAAATGTCTCGATGAGATGAACGACACATGGGAACGTTCCCAATGAATGTGTCCTGAGACATGGGATGCCATCACGTTGCATGGATCATGTTGTTGGAAACCGAGATGACAATGAGATGCGACGTTGTGTCGCACACGATTGAGTATGCATGCTCGAGCATTGTGTGTGGGTGAACAAGCTTGAATTCCACACAAGTTAAGTTGGCAAAGGCAAACCTCACTGACGATCTAACGATGCCACAAAATCGAGTGAAAAATGTGATTGGGGATTGAGTTTCCCCTTAATGCTTGTTGTGAGTGTGTCAAGATCACGACGCTGCACGATTGAAGATGTACGACCATGATACTAAGCATGCTCTTATGTCCCCTTTATAATATATATATTTTTTTTTCTTTTTTTTTTAAAAAAAAATGAATCAAACTTTTCATACATCCTTATTAAAAGGTATTTGGCCAACTTCACGGCCACATGTCAAAGCTCACTCCAGAATCCTGACTGTGGTATCTAAGCTTGCTTATGCCTCAACTTCGAAATTACGCATAGTCTTCTTAATGTGTTGGATGATGAACTGTCATTCATGATCGCATCATGACACTTGCCTAGAATAGTGGGCACCAGTTACATGTTGCCTTCTAACTGATCACATTAGGCAGTTACAACCTACTCTCTTCTTAGCACGGTTGTGACAACCCCCCAATTTAAACTTGGCATTATTCTTGATGACTTTGTAGTACGTAGTTTCTACATTCATCTTCTTAGTACGGTTGTGACATTTCTCCACTTAAACTAGCCATTATTC
Organism: Cucurbita maxima; assembly: GCF_002738345.1. Lineage (NCBI taxonomy): Eukaryota > Viridiplantae > Streptophyta > Magnoliopsida > Cucurbitales > Cucurbitaceae > Cucurbita > Cucurbita maxima. The sequence continues at coordinate 484,245 of NW_019272021.1, read as the reverse complement.
TTGATAAGTTTGTAGTACGCAGTTTTTGTATTCATTTTGAAGCACAATTATTTCTAACCGTTCATCTAGCAGCCACTCTAAGATTTAAATTGTCTTTAGGATGATGCCAAAATTAAATGGCGGTGAGCGTCACAATCTACAATGTGGTTGTGCCCTCAAGAAAGTCGTTAAGGATAATGACTTGTTTAAGTGGGTGAGAATCTCATAATTGTACTTTTGAAGAGAGTAGTTTGTAACAACCCAAGCCCACTGGTAGTAGATATTTTCCTCTTTGGGTTTTCCATTTCAGGCTTCCACTCGTTTTTTAAATGTATCTGCTACGGAGAGGTTTTCACACTTTTATAAATAATGTTTGGTTACCTTCTCCAACCGATATGAGATCTTACAATTCACCCCCTTACGGGTCCAACGTCCTCATTGACACTCGGTTCTCTCTCCAATTAATGTGGAATCTCACAATTCACCCTCCTTCCGGGCCTAGCATTCTCGCTAGCATACCACCTAGTGTCCACCCACCCTTCGGGGCTCATTAGCTTTTCTGGCATACCGCCCAGTGTCTGGCTCTAATATTATTTGTAATAGCCCAAGCCCACCGCTAGCAGATATTGTTCTCTTGAGACTTTCCTTTTCGGGCTTCCTCTTAAGGATTTTAAAACAACAAATTTCACACCCTTATAAAAAAATGATTCATTCCACTCTCCAATCAACATGGGATCTCACAATTCACCCCCTTCATGATACAAACCTTTCTAAATCTAAATACCATCAATACATCAATTAACATTCATATTCTAAGAAAGGTAAGTCATATCATATTCTATATTATAATAAACATAGAAATAAGTCAACAATAAAGCAGTCAACTATAACACAGTCAATGTGTCAAAATTCAATTATGAGTTATATTTGATAATGACTAATCAGTAACAACGTTGTTGGTTTCAGTTTAATCCCAAAATTAACTTCCATCTCTGGTAGCAAACAAGGTAATTCATCAGAGAAGACATCCAAGAACTCTTTCACCACAGGTACAACTAATTCATTTGTATCAACTTGTCTCACTTCTGTAACTCTAGTCAAGAACACCACAACATCATGACTAATCAACTTTCTGGAATTGAAAGCAGCTATCATCTTGGGAATACTGCCCGTTTTCATACCCTGAAACCAAAAGCTATAAGCTATTTTCCATTGGAGGTTGGAATACTATTTCTTTCTTGTAACAATCAATGCTGGCATGATAAGCAGATAGCTGATTCATGCCCAAAAATAACATCATAGTTGTACATATCTAGTACCATTAATAATACATCTAATGGTTGACCAGATACTAACACTTTATCAAATTTCACTTTTTCACATGTCATTAGTATTACTCTTGAAGGTGTAGATACAAACAACTCATAACCTAGAGGTTCTACCTCAAGTCGAGCTTGATGAATAAATGAAAGCGAAATAAAAGAACGTGTAGAGCTAGAATCAAATATAGTGTATGCACAGTAGCCACAAATAGGTGAAGTACCTGTCTCTACAGTGTTGGCATCCTCCACTTCCTTGCTCGTTGTGGCATAGGCTATAAGTCTATCCACCAACACTTGACCACACAAAATTGTCGATGGTAAGCACCTAAATCATCGAATTTCAACATTCCGGACAAAATTGTCGAAAAATTATTGATTGTGAGTTAGTCTTTTTCAAATGACCCAACCAGGGTTTCAAAATTAGGTTTTCAGATTTAGCCCCATACGTATAGTGCTACAGGCTCTCTTCCCTTGAGATTCAAGTCTGAGTACTACTTCCTGGTGGAATATTAAGATATTGTAAAGAGAAGGTAGCTTTTTGGAACTACCGAAGAACACGAGCAAAGAGTCGCCGATGGTACTCCGACATCGGTCGAATGAATACAAGCTAGGAACGAACCATTTTTGGCTGCTGACAGCCAATCATAAGCGTCGAAATCGTTGATTTTCAACACTCTCAAAATATTCGATAAATTATTGACCGTGACCAAGTTTTTTTCAAATGGCCCAACTAGGGTTTCCAATTAGGGTTTCGGTTTTAATCATGTATTTACAGTGTTATAGGCTCTCTTTCTTCAAGATTCATGTCTGAGCATTGCTTCCTAGGGGAATATTAAGATAATGGAAAGGGAAGGAAGCTTTTCGGCACTGCCCTGGAACTCGAACAAAGTACCTTGATGGTACCCAATGTCGGTTGAACGAAAATTGGTCTTGAGCAAAACCATTTTTATGTGTTGGCTACCTACTATGAGCATCAAAATCATCAAATTTCAACGTTCCTAACAAAATTGTTAAAAATTATCGACTGTCACTTAGTTTTTTTCAAACGGCCCAACTAGGGTTTCCAAATTAGAGTTTCGGTTTTAACCCCATACTTATAGTGCTATAGACTCAGCTTTTCAGAACTACCCTAGAACAAGAGCAAAGAGTCGTTGATGGTCCCTTGACATTGATTAAATCGAAACTGGTTGAAAGTGAAACCATTTTAAGGTGCTGGCTGCCGCTCGTAAGCATCGAAACCGTCGAATTTCTAAATTTCTAAACAAATTATCGAAATATTATCGATCGTAACTTAGTTTTTTTCAAACAGCTCAACCAAGGTTTCCAATTAGGGTTTCGGTTTTAACCCCGTACTTATAATGCTACAACTCTTTTTCTATGAGATTTAAGTCTGAGCACTCCTTCCTAGAGGAATATTAATATATTGTTAAAAGAAGGAAGATTTTTGGAATTGCCCTAGAACAAGAGTGAAGAGACACCGATTGTACCTCGACGTCAATCGAACCAAAACTGGCTGAGAGAAAAACCATTTTAAAAGGTGCTAGCTGCCGCATGTAAGCGTTGAAATTTTCGAATTTCAAGATTTCTAAAAAATTGTCAAAAATTATCAATCGTGACTCAATTTTTTTTTTTTCAAACGGCCAAGCCAAGGTTTTCAAGTTAGGGTTTTGGTTTTAACCTCATACGTAAAGTGTTATATAAACTCTCTTTCTATGAGATTCAAGTCCGAGCACTGCTTCTTGGGAGAATATTATGATATTGGAAAGAGAAGGCAAGTTTTCGGAGCTGCCCTAGAATGCTAGCGAAGAGCCTTGATGGAACCCCGATGCAGTCGAACGAAAACTACCATCAAGAAAAAACCATTTTTGGGTGCTGGTTGTCGATCGTAAGTATTTAAATCATCTTATTTCAACGTTCCTCACAAAATTTTTGAAAGATTATCGATCGTGACTCAAATTTTTTCAAACGACCTAACCTTAGTTTCCAAATTAAGGTTTTAGTTTTAACCCTGTACGTATAGTGCTACGAGCTCTCTTTCATTGAGATTCAAGTCTGAGCATTGCTTCCTAGAGGAAGATTAAGATACTGAAAAGAGAAGGTAGCTTTTTGAGACAGATCTAGAACACGAGCGAAGAGCCACCGATGGTACCCCGATTTTAGTCGAACGAACACTGACTTGGAGCGAAACTATTTTTGCGTGCTAGTTGCCAATTGTAAGGGTCAAAATCGTTGAACTTCAATGTTCCTTACAAAATTACCGGAAAATTATCAACCATGATTCAATTTTTTTTTTCCAAACCATGGTTTCCCAATTAGGGTTTAAATTTTAATTTCGTACATATAGTGCTATAGGCTCCCTTTCATCGAGATTTAAGTTTGAGCACTGTTTTCTATGGGAATATTAAGATATTGGAAAGAGAATACAACTTTTCAAAACTTCTGTAGATCACGAGTGGAGAGTCTTGATGGTAGCCCAACGACAATCGAACAAAAATTGGTTGGGAGGGAAACAAGTTTTGGTTGCAGGCTATCGATCGTAAGAAACAAAATTGTCGAATTTTAATGTTCCTCACAAATGTGAAGAAAAATTATCGACCGTGACTCAGTTTTGTTTCAAATGGTCCAAATAGGAATTCAAAATTAGGTTTTGGTTTTAACCCCGTACCTATAGTAAAAGAGGGTCTTTTTTTTTCGAGATTCAAGTCCTAGCACTACTACCCAAGGGATTATTAAGTTATTGGTAAAAATAAAAATAAAAATAAAAAACCTTTCAGAACTTCCGTAAAACACAAGTGAAACCATTTTTTTTTTATGCTGGTTGCCAATTGTAAGCATTAAAATCATTAAAGTTTAACGTTCCCCATAAAATGATCAAAAAATTATCGACTGTAACTCAGTTTTTTTCAAATGGCCCAACTAGGGCTTTCAAATTAAGGTTTCAATTTTAACCCTATACGTGCAGTTCTATAGGCTATCTTTCTTCGAGATTATGTCTGAGCACTTCTTCCTAAGAGAATATGAAGATAATAGAAAGACAAGGCTACTTTTTGGAACTTCCCTAGAACGCGAGCAAATAGTCTTGATTGTACCCCGACGTCGGACAAATGAAAATTAGTTGGGAGCAAAAACGTTTTTGGGTTCTGGCTGACAATCGTATGCATCAAAATAGTCAAATTTCAATGTTCTTCACAAAATTGTCAAATAGTTATCGAACGTGACTCAGTTTTTTTAAAACGGACCAATAAGGTTTCAAAATTAGGGTTTCAGTTTTAACCCCGTACGTAAAGTGTTATAGGCTCTCTTTCATCGAGATTAAGGTTCAAACACTACTTTCTAGGGGAATATTAAGATATTGGAAAGAAAGCAGCTTTTCATAATTGCCCTAGAATGTGAGCAAAGAGTCTTGATTGTACCATGAAGTCGGTCAGATGATAACTAGTCGGGAGTGAAACCAATTTTGGGTGTTGGCTTCCGATCGTAAGTGTCAAAATTGTCAAATTTCAACTTTTCACATAGAGTCGTCAAAAAATTATCGAATATCACCCAATTTTTTTCAAACAACCCAATGAGTGTTTCCATATTCGGGTTTCGGTTCTACCCGTATGTACAGTGCTATAGGCTCTCTTTCTCCAAGATTTAGTCAGAGGGTAATATTAAGATATTGGAAAGAGAAAGCAGCTTTTCGGAACTGTCCTAGAATGCAAATGAAGAGCCTCGATTGTACGTGTCATCGGTCGAACAAAAACTGGCAGAGAGCAAAACTATTTTTGGATGCTTGTGGCCAATCGTAAGTGTCCAAATCGTTGAATTTCAACGTTCCTCACAAAATTGTTAAATAAATATCAACCGTGACTCAGTCGGTCGAACGAAAACTAGCTGAGAGAGAAATAATTTTTAGGTGCTGGCGGCCGATCGTAAGTGTCAAACTCGTTGAATTTACACTTTCCTCACAAAATTGTCAAATAAATATCGACCATGATTCAATTTTTTTCAAACGGCCCAATAAGGGTTTCCAAATTATGGTTTCGATTTGAACTCCATACGCATAGTGCTACGAGCTTTCTCTCATCGAGATTATAGTATAAACACTACTTCCTACGGAAATATTAAGATATTGAAAAGAGAAAACAACTTATCGAAATTGTCGAGCGAAGAGACTTGATTGTACCCCAACGTCGATTGAACGAAAATTGATCGAGAGTAAGCGTCGAAATCTTCGAGTTTCAACGTTTCTGACAAATTGTTGAAAAATTATTGATCGTGATTCAGTTTGTTTCAAACAGCCCAACTAGAGTTTCCAAATTAGGGTTTCGATTTTAACCCCGTACATACATTACTATAGGCTCTCTTTCTTCGAGATTCAAGTCCGAGGACTACTTCCTAAGGGAATATTAAGATATTGCCTTAGAACGCAAGTGAAGAACCTTGATGGTACCCCAACGTCAGCCGAACGAAAACTGGCCAATTGCGAAGCCATATTTGGGTGTTGTCTGCCGATCGTAAGCGTTGAAATTGCCTAATAAATATCGATCGCGACTAAGTTTTTTCGAACGGCGAACCAGAGTTTCCAAATTAGGATTTCAGTTTTAACTCCGTACATACAGTGCTATACACTCTCTTTCCTTGAGATTAAATCCAAGCAATTATTCCTAGGGGAATATTAAAATATTAAAAAGAGAAGACAAGTTTTTTCATAACTGCCCTAGAATGAGAGCGAAGAGCCTTGATTGTACCCTGACGTTGGCTGAACGAAAATCGGTCGACAGTACAATTATTTTTGGGTGTTGACAGCCGATCGTAAGCGTCAAAATCGTTGAATTTCAACGTTTCTCACAAAATTGTCGAATAATTATCGATCGTGACTCAGTTTTTTCAAATGTCCTAATTAGGGTTTCAGTTTGAACCCCGTACTTAAAGTGCTATAGGCTCTCTTTCATCGAGATTCAAGTCTGATCATTGCTCCCTAAGGGAATATTAAGATAATATTTGAAAGAGAATGCAGATTTTCATAATTGCCCTAGATTGCGAGCAAAGAGCCTTGATTGTATCTTGACGTCAGTTGAACGAAAACTGGCTGAGAGCAAAACCATTTTTGGATGCTGACGGGCGATCGTAAGCGTCAAAATCGACTAATTTCTATTCTCCTCACAAAACTGTCGAATAATTATCAACTGCGACTCAATTTTTTTCAAACGGATCAATTAGGGTTTCGATTTTAACACCGTACATACTGTATTATAGGCTCTCTTTCTTCAAGATTAAGTCCGGACACTACTTCCTAAGGAAATATTAAGATATTAGAAAGAGGAGACAACTTTTCAAAATTGTCCTAGAATACAAGCGAAAAGCCTTGATTGTACCCTAACGTCATTCAGACAAATACTGGCCGAAGCCATTTTTGGGTGCTGACTTTCCATCTTAACCATCGAAATCTTCGAATATCAACTTCACTCACAAAATTGTTGAATAATTATCAATCTTGACATTTTTTTAAAACTATCCAATCACGATTTCCAAATTAGGGTTTGAGTTTTACCCAATACATACAGTTCTATAGGCTCCCTTTTATCAAGATACAAAGTCCAAGCGTTGTTTCATAAGAGAATATTGTTCATAACTGCCCTAATGCAAGCAAAGCTAGGGCAAGCAAAGAGCCTTGATGGTACCCCAAGTTGGTCAAACAAAAACTAGTCATAAGTGAAACCATGTTTTTTTTGTGCCGGCTGCCCATTGTAATCATCGAAATCATCGAATTTCAACGTTCTTCACAAAATTGTCGAAAAAATATCGACCGTATCTCAATTTTACTCAAACAGCCCAACTAGGGTCCCCGTACGTACATTGCTATAGGTCTCTCACGATTTAAAGAAACAGCTTTTTTCCCGACATGCATGCATACATACATGCATACATATATATATACTTACATACATATATATATACTTACATACATAATAAATGAAGTGTTGCTCATTAGGCTATGCAAGGCTCAGTCTCATTCAAAGAAAAGAACAGAACAATGGAAGGATTGCGAGGGGCTGAATCAAACATTTTATATACCCAACACAAAACAGAATTCGCATTCTTTGATTCCTAAATGAAAACCGAAATTTCAGTTCAATATCAGAGCGCAGTAACAGAGGAAGTTTGCACATAGTGAGTTAATCACGATTAGCAGCCAATAAAATTTCTGTAAGAATCTGCAACTTTTATAGCTACCACAGAACAAAAGAATTCTGCACATTCTGCTTCCACAAATATTTCTACCAGCTTAACTTCATACGTACAAACTAAGCAATCTTCTGTAGTCAGACATCAAGTACTAAGAAAATTTGACAGCTACGATACGAACAAAAGGGAAACCGAAAAGAGTTAAGAGAAACAGCCTGATGAGTTTCTGCAACCTATCAAAACTCAGTTGTCAGCAAAAATGCAAGTGTGTCGGACCATAAACCCTGGATACTGAATTTGACTGTTCTCAGAACTGGGGACATCAAAGGTTTCATATACCGAGAAAAATTTTCATGAATTTAGTGCGATTGTGATTCGAGAAGCATGTTTGTCGCAATGTTAACGTCATTTCCAGCATGCACAAGGGCCTGCCTCGCTGAGTTTCTGTCGAACCCCATCGAAACAAGTGTGGCAATGGAGTTCTCGGGTGGTTCTGTGGCAGTTGGCACAGGAGGATGACTCCTCTAAAGTAGCACAAGAGAAAGCAAACCAGTTTAGAGGACATAGCATCAAACTTACAATACCAACATTAGCCGTACAGATTATTCAATGGATTATGCCAACATTAGCCGTACAGATTATTCAATGGATTATGCCAACATTAGCAATACCAACATTCTTATAAATACCAAGGCACAGTAAGTTCATGCTTAATCGTTTAGCTTATCAAAATGTGTTTAAACTAACAGCAAATAGAAGCATTCGCCAAATGTACTAACCTCAACCTGGCGGCCCACGAAAGATGGCATGTTTCCTCTAACATTTCTAGTTGGGGCTGCTGGAGGATTTCCCGCGGATGGCAAAGAAAACCGTGAAAAAAATGAACTGACGAACTCTGGAAACTGTAAGAGCCAACAAAAATACAATAATACATTTTTTTAGAGAACTAGAAAGATCTAATGATTGAAAACTAAGTGAACCTACATCAAAATGAAGATGAAATCGTCACATAAAAGATCAAAATTTCGAACATCAGAATATTATAGAAAATTTTGAAGGAAAAAAAAAGCTCGTGTATATACAAGTTTGTCTGTCAATATAGAGGATAAGACTTGTACAAGTAATCAAATGAGCACGAAGGAGACTTTTTTTTTTTTTTTCTTTTCTCGGATAAGAAAAGGCATTATTCTTATATTATATAAAGGATAGATGAGGCAAAGCCAAACCAGTGATTGCATAATCAATCAGAATATTGAAGATAAGACAATTTCAAAATAGCAGTTAGATCTTCGAGCAAGTTAGAAGCATCTAAGTGTAACAATTGCATTCGAAATTTTAAAAATAGGAACAAATTATTGTTGAAAGACATAACCTGATGGCTGATGATGGTAGCTAATCAAAAACTCAATACAAGAGAACTCATAAATTAATCATAAGAATCTTGGATATGCATGCAGAATTAGAATTTTACTTTTGATCCTCTAAATTAGTTTAAAGGAACCAATTTGATTATGCAAATTTTGAATTTAACCTTGGCCTTTCGGATGCCAAATACATTCAAACGATATAAGGAACCAGCAAGAATTCCGCATATCCCTGGTAAGATGGATCTTCTCCACGAGGACAGTAGGAGCTGGCAACATCAACAATAAAACTAGATTAGACAGCAAATAAAGTAAAGCAGGTATCACAAAAAGTAGAAATCAAACAGTCCTTAACCTGAAGACCAGCCAGATATATGAAAGACTTGTCAGAGAAACGAACTCCAAATACACGGAACCGAGTTGAAACAGGAATATCAAAGAAGAAGGGTACGAAGGAAGCAAATAAAAGACCATAAGGTCCAGAAGTAACTAGATTCGCTGCAGGATCTGCTCAAAAAGAATGAAATATAAATATTAACCAAGTGAAAATCATAAGAACATAACTTCTGATTCTGAATCTAAGATACAACAGAAATGAACTCCTATGTTAGCAAGATGGCATAAAATCAACAGTCAGTCTCATATTGCAAAAAGTAATTTGGATAATGATATCATGAATCACTCCTCTAATTTTAGAAGCAAGAACCACAAAGATAGCTTCATATGACCATGAGAAAGGCTAAAGAAATGAAGTCCCCAACCTAGATAAAATCTGTTTTTCAAGGAATGAGGCGTTAACACCCGCTTCAATGTCCATGTGTTTTTCAAATTCAAATAACATCTACAAATAACTTCAACCACTCCAATAAACCTTCATAAATTTTCCAATAAACCATCCAGGCAAAGGCTTGATCTTCAAAAAACTTTTACAACTAATCAGACTATTAAAGAAGAATTAGATGACTACTCAACCCTTGGAATAAGGAAAGAAAGATAAAAAGAACCCAGTCTTTCTCTCCTTCGATAAACTGTTGCAAGCTAAGCTGGCTGTTTTCCTTATTTTATTTTCAGAGAATAACATATCTCTATGTAAGGGAGAAAAGCTTCTGTAAAACCCCCAAGTAAGGTTAAGATACTTGGGTAAGTTTAAGGGCCCAAAGAAGAGATTTTCAATACCCTAACAAAGGATTATAAACATTCAAGGTCTTTGGAAAAGGTTTGGAAAGAAAAAGCAAAAGCATAAATGGCAAAAAGATCATTTTTCCAATTTTTGAAATATGAAGTTTTGGACAATGTTTTGAGACAAGAATCGAGTAACGAGGATTCCTAAAACTTGAGTTTGATGCTTTTGGATTATGGATTTTGTTGCTCTCGAGTTTTCCGAAGTTCAGGAGCTATATTCCTTCAAACCAATTCCTACAACTTCTAAACAAATCCCCCAACAAGTTTCATGAAGGATTCGAGAGCTAAAAGTGGTCCACATCCCCCCATTTGAGTATCCATGGTCGTAAGAAAGGAAATTTATTAAAATACAATTGGAGCCTACGGGCAACGTCGTCCCTCCAAACCAATTTCAAACAATTACTAGGCACTTAAAGAAGTAGTCTCATGAAGACCATGAAGGCTAACAAGCTCGGGAGTGAAAGAAAATTGAGTTTTTAAAATACAGGTAAAATTCAAAGTAATTGGGGGTAACTCCAAATTCCACTCTACCATCCCTTTCGTCCCAAATGAACGGATCCTTTAGTTTTGTGGCATTGAGAGGAGAAGAATTCAGGAAAAAGTCGAGGGTTGTGGAGTTCTTTATTATGTTGCCCAATAACCTCTAGTATCGGCAGAAAAATGGGTTGAATGTCGAGAGGAAGAATTGTAAAATTGAGGGGCATCCACTGGAAGTCACTCTTCGAAATCTATTTCTCAAGCTTGAAGGGAAGATAAGGAAGAGAATTGAAAGTGTCTGGATCATCCCAACCAATGACTAGTTTCTAGGTTTTAACTCCGGCGAAGAACTTGTATTCCGGCAAACTTTAACGGCTTATATCTTGAGCTGTGATACACGAAAAGGTATAAAGCCAATCTCTATGTCTTCCTTGCAACACCATCATTAAGCATCACGAGAAATCGAGGTCCAGTAGTCATTATAACTAGCTGTAGAGGTCAATTTTTAGAGGAAGCTCGAAAGGGATCACATGTCTTGTTCCCCTTGGGGAAGAAGATAGATGACATGGCTGGTACAATTGAACCGGGCACGCCAACCCAAATTTTGATTTTCTCACAATTTTTCTCAAAATTAAACTCCTTCCAAACCAGTTCTCACATGTTATCAAGAATCATGATCAGGTGTGTTATAAACTTCATGTTATACTTAGGACCTAGAAAGCTACCCAAACTCAAGATGAACTCTAGCTTCATCCTTGATTTTTAAATAATCTAAATGTTACCTCATGATAAGCTTTAAAGATGGCTCTTTGTTTTTAAGTAACATAAGCTTTAAAGATAGCTCTTTGTTTTTAAGTAACAAGGAAGCTACCCTAACTAACTCAAGAAGAGCTCCAAATTAGCACTTAATTTTTAGAGAAAGCTCGAAAGGGATCACATGTCTTCTTCCCCATGGGGAAGAAGGTGACGACGTGGCCGATACAATTGAACCAGCCACGCCAACCCAAATTTTGATCTTCTCACAGTTTTTCTCAAAATTAAACCCCTTCCAGACCGGTTCTCAAGAAACTCTTGATGGTTCCAAAAAATAAACTAAAAAATAGATCTACCAAAGAAAATTTGAAGTAATTCAAATACCGAAAGTTTGAGATCATAGGACCTGAGCGTCAACGATAGGGTAAGCAACCAATTTGGACATTTCTTAAAAAATACTTGATGGTTCAAAAAACTAAACTAAAAAATGGATCTGCCAAAAAAATTTTTGAAGTAATTCAGATACCGAAAGCTTGAGATTATATGACCCAAGCGTCAATGATTGGGTAAGCAACCAATCTAGACATTACTTAAGAAATACTTGTAAGAATCACTTGGACTTCAATATGAACCTTAAGTATGATTTAAAGGAATATGGAAGAAATAAGCAAAGAACCATGAGCTAAGGACCTAAACAAAGCGTTTTGCTCGAGAATCAAGTAACGTTAAAATAACCCACTAAACAAACTTCGCTTCTCATAAAATTTTAATACTAGGCATAATACGACATATTAACGTTACATATGAAATTTAGTAGTCGTGGGATAAAGTTAAGTAGCTACACCATGTAACGATACAAATTAACCATAATGCCCCTATGGTAAACTACCTCTAGTTCATGACCCAAATGACCTCCAAATATCATGAAACTATATAATAGGCCTTATTTTATATTGTTTAAGGATTATACAAACTTTTAGAACCATTGAAGCAAAAACCAAATTTAGGATGCAATAATGCCCCTAAGGTTCTTTTAAGACATACACCAATGTACAAACACCCTCCAAATGACTTAAGATTTTAAGTTAAAAGCCTATGTGTAAAGACATGAAAGATCACCCAAATGACTTAAGAATCATGATCAGAGTGTGTTATAAGCTTCATGTTACACTTAGGGATGAACCTTGATTTTTAAGTAGAAAGCTACCCGAACTCAAGATGAACTCTAGGTTCATTCTTGATTTTTAAGTAATCTAAATATTACCTCGGATAGCTCTTTGTTTTTAAGTAACCAGAGGGCTACCCTAACTCAAGAAGAGCTCAAAATTAGCCCTTAATTTTCAAGTAACTAGGATGCTATCTCAAGTTAAGCTTTAAGACACTTCTTGGTTTTTAAGTAACAATGAGGCTACTCAAACTCAAGATGAGCTCAAGGTTAACACTTGATTTTTAAGTAATTAGGAAGCTGCCTCATAATAAGTTTTAGGTAGTTTTTGATTTTTAAGTAATCAATATGCTACCTGAAGGTCGTGATTCAGGTAAGCTTTAGGTAGCATTTGATTTTTAAGTAATCAATATACTACCTTAAGGCCATGAATCAAGAAAAGTTACCACACACCAATGTCCTAAAGTAGCACTATATAAACCCCAAGTCCTTTAAGATAGGACGATGGCTGGATACCACTCAAGAGACAAGAATGAAAGACAAGAACCAAGAACTTTGAATCAAAGACAACAAGAACCAAGAACAAGAACTAAGGACATGAACAAGAATTAAGATCAAAAACTAAGAACAAAAGGATAAGAACTAGAACATGAACCAAGATCCAAGTTATGAGATTTAAGAATCGAGAACCTCAGAACTAAGGTTCTTAGATCAAAGTTAAAGATTAAAAATTCAAAACCCAAGACCAAGGCCCTTGGATTAGATCATAATAAAAACTCAAAACCCAAGAACAGACCCTAAGCACCTAAAATCTCAGACCAAGAACAAGAATATGACAAGTTAGAATGTGCTATACTAGCACACCTTAAGGACACAATTAAGAACCTATAAGTAGGCTACTTACAAAGTCTTTGTACTCATTCAAGCTCTCTAATGTTCGAAAGTAACAAGGAGCTAATCGAGGATGGAATCGGAGCTGGAGCATGTGCCATACAGAGTGGCACTATGTTAACATTTTACGTTGTTTTGTTTTACCATGTCCAATGTATTCAAACTTTAATGGGATTACACAAATATCCTTCGACACCCTTCTCAAGCTGAGTAATAGATATCATTCATCCTCAACTTGAATTGGATAGGTTCATGTCCAATATTCTTTGCATGACTGCAACTTCGAGGCATGATTCAATGGTAGCTATGAAGGCTTTAAATAAACTTATTAGCAGTAGCTAGGAAGGCTTTAAATAAACTTATTAGCAGTAGCTATGAAGGTAATTTGAAACTGACTATCCAAAGGATTATAAAAAACATTTTCAACTGGCTATAAGGTAGCTTAAGCAGTTATTAAACAAGGAGAAATGACTTTACACCAACTAAGAACCGTGTAAGTAACACAAGAAGAAAAAAAAAAATCGAAGTCTTGAATCGTATTGGAGAAAATGAGAGAATTCCTTTCGAGCCATAACAACCAAAGGAAGGCCCTTGTGTAGTTAAGCCAAAGAGTCTCCTTTCATTCTTGAACAAATGACCACGGAGGACAATACTAAGTAGAGCCCGAATATCTGTCGGAGGAGTGACTGACCAACCAAAACTTTGGAAGATAAATTCCCAATAAAATCAAGCAAAGGAACACAAAATGGGAGGAGATTGTGAGTGCCGGACCCTTGTACACATAATGCAGCATGAGGGTGATAGAGAGATGCCCGGAGTTCTTCTTTGCAGCTTATCCTGAGTATTGAGACAAACATGGCTAAGTTCCCAAGGGAAAAACTTTAATGTTTTGGGATATTTTCCAGCCAAATCATCTTATACAAAGCTTCTGCGCCTTGGATACCTGCAGTGGACTGTGTTTCGGCCAAAGATTTAGCGAAGAAACCATTATGATATAAATTCCAAACCCAAACGTCAGCTCTTTCAGCGAGAATAATATTAGCAAACATGTGCGAAAGCCTAGCCCACTCATTGGTTTAAGACTCTGTAAGGTGTCTTCTGAGATTGAGGCCCCATGATGCTTATTCAGAATGCCAGAGGTCAAAGATGACAGCATCTTTGTTAAGAGATAGAGCAAAAAATAATGGAAAATCATCCTCAAAGCCTGTTGCCAATCCAAAAATCAGTTCAGAAACAAGGATTTCCCCCAGTGCCAACCTTTAAAAGTGATGTTGCTGTAAACTGTACTTTTAAAGCAATCACTATGTTTCCAGTGAACCTTGGAAGATACGATGGAGGAAAACCCAGGTTGTTGGTCGAAGTGAACCGAACCATATTTATAAACAATCACTTTTCTCTACAAAGCTCCCTTTTCATTGTAAAATCTCCAAATCCACTTAGCCAAGAGAGACTTGTTTTAATGTTGGATGCTAATGATGCCAACACCATCTTCATCAATTGGCCGGGTGAGCTTATCCCATTTAAGTAGTGGAAACCAGTTTTATCTTTGTAGCCTTTCCATACAAAGTTGCAAACAAATCTTTCAAGCATCTCTTAAATTTCGTGGGGAACAGGGAAAATTGATAAATAATATGAATGGAGAGATGGGCCAACGTGGATTGTAGAAGGGTGCGACAGCAACCCTTTGAAATGTGGGAATGGCCCCAATCATTGAAGCACTTTTCAATCTTTTCAACAATGGGAGTCGAAAAGAAGAAGATTTCGGTTTGTCATTGAGAGGCAATCCCAGATAAGTAGTCGGCATAGCTTCTTTGACCCATAATGAAAAGCAATAGATGATAATATAGGAGATTCGATGCACACTCCCAAGATTTCAGACTTGTGCACATTATTGTTTAAACCCGATGCCTCTTATAAGGATCTTCAAAGGACTTGATGGTAGCAAATAGATTATCAATATGGGACACTTCTAGGGAAGAGAAGAGAACTGACATGAACCACGACCAAGGAATTTATATACCTCAAGGTCCAATTACAAGGATGAGAGCCAAGAAGCTACAACAAACCTTGTACACTTATATTCAAGCTATGGTGAACACATCAAAGGAAATTCTAGAAGACGTTGGAGACCTCCCTTATATGTTGTGCAAAGTTGAGCTTCAAGAAAGAGATGCGTTAAATGCACTTTATGTTGCATTTAATGAACTCAGCTAAATTTATGGAACTAATCCAAGATGACTAATAAGCACATTTCATTCATTGCATTATTTAATTACAATTTAAATATTTGTTTGTCATAATTTTTAATATAGAAGTTAAGGTTATATTGTAACCCACATAGGTTACCATATTCCACCATTAACTAGCCATTTTAATATGGAGGTTGTGGGTATTTCTCATTACTAGTCAATTTAATTTGGGAGTTATGTGTCACATAGGTTAAGGTTGTAAAGGCTATATAAAGCCTTCTTTTCTTTGATTAGAGTCATCACATTTTGGAATTAAAATGAATAGAATTTCTATTTTTTAGCTTTGTTGAGAGCTAAGATTTTCTTTGCAAATTCTTGTGTTTAGAACTTGCATGCTAGAATCATTCAAGTGGAGTGATTCGAATCACGAGTTTTCTTTACTCTTGATCTTGATCATCAAGGTAATCCGTTCCATACTTTCCCTTGAGTTGATTTCATATCATTTGGTATCAGAGTTTGAGGCTCAAGATCGGATATATGTTTCTTTGCATTTATCTCTTTTGATTCTCATCTATATATATATATATATATATATATATTCTAAGTTTGTGTAGCATGTTCACATTTGGTCTAAAAAATTTATAGCAAAAATATATATATATATATATATATTATTTCTGTGCTTTAATTCATGTCGACATATTTTATTAAGTGTTAGATCTCGATCTTATCAACACTTTGTTGTTCTTTAAGATCTTCTAAATCAATTTTCTTGTTGGTAAATTGATTGGATTTAGCCAATCTGTTGCAGAAGAAAAAAAAAAGAAAGAAAGCTTATTAATGTTAAATGTCATATTTTTTTCCTCTATATTGTCTCACATCCCAATTTTTTTGGAGTGTGATTTGTGTGTGCTCAATTATGAGGGTGAGTTTGGAAGGGAGTGATACATTGATTCAAGTGTTGAGTGTTAAACACGAGTGAACTACATTTACGAGTGAACACACGTGAGGGAGCGCTTGTGAGGTCCTTTTTTTTTTTTTTTAACTTTCTTTTGTAACATAGAAAATCCAGACGACAATCCTAACATTACTGATGCACGATGGACAGTAACACAACAACGAACCATGGAAAGACTAATTCGAGGAATAGAAGAGTTGACAGATCGAATAGGAAGATTGGAGATTCAAAATCAAGCTCGAGAGAGGATTCCACTACCTGCGCAATCTACCGATCAATATGAGGGAGACACTTCTGATCAACACGAGGATAATCCACATGCGGTTGGTCGTGGCTTGATGCGAGGGAGAGACCATGGAAGAAGGCATCATAATTTACAATAACGAATTCCTTATGATGATAGAATCGATCGTAACGTGGGGAGCATCAAATTAAAACTTCCTAACTTTTATGGCAAAACCGATCCAGAGGAGTACCTTGAATGAGAGAAAACGGTGGAGTCGGTGTTCAACTGTCATAATTTTAGTGATGAAAAGAAGGTACTGTTATGCATGGCTCAATTCAAACAATATGCTCAAATTTGGTGGGATAAATTGATGTCAAGTAGGAGAAGAAATCTTGAAGCACCAATTGATTCATGGTACGAGTTCAAAGAGTCCATGCGGAAGCGTTTTGTTCCACAATATTTTCAATGGGACATGGCACAAAAGCTTCAAGCATTGAAACAAGAACCCAAATCTGTGGAGGATTATTACAAGGAGATGGATACATTGATGGATCGACTTGATCTCGATGAGGACATGGAGGCTCTCATGGCGCGGTTTCTTAAAGGGTTAAACACAGAGATTGCAGCAAGCCTGATTTACAATCTTATTCTAATATCGAGGAGTTGTTGCACACTACAATTAAGATCGAGAGGCAAATCCAACGAAGGTCTCAACGATATTCTTCTAAAACTTTTTCCAATTCTACCTCTACATGGAAAAAGATAGTAAGAACATTGATTATAAGCATAGAAATCAAGAGCTTGATGAGAAGCCTTAAGCTAAATTTGAGAAAGGTGACAGTTCTAGAACAGGGAAAGAAAAAGTAGAAAAATCTAATGTTCGAAATAGGGATTTAAAGTGTTGAAGATGTCAAGGGGTAGGACACTATAGTAGAGATTACCCAAGGGAAAGTAGGGAATGAATTACCTTGATGAGTAGTGAAAACTCGTTTCTAAACTCATGATTCGAATCACTCCACAAGAGGTTTAATCAATACCACTTGAATGACTCTAGCATGCAAGTTCTAAACACAAGAACTTGCAAAGAAAATCTTAGCTCTCAACAAAGCTAAAAAAAATAGAAATTCTATTCTTTTTAATTCCAAAATGTGATGTCTCTAATCAAAGAAAAGAAGGCTTTATAAAGCCTTTACAACCTTAGCCTATGTGACACATAACTCCCAAATTAAATTGACTAGTAGATGAGAAATACTCATAACCTCCATATTAAAATGGCTAGTTAATGGTGGAATATGGTAACCTAGGTGGGTTACAATATAATCTTAACTTCTATATTAAAAACTAGCTTAAATATGATAAACAAACATTTAAATTATAATTAAATAGTGCAATGAATGAAATGTGTTTATTAGTCATTCTTGGACTAGTTCCATAAATTTAGTTGAGTTCATTAAATGCAACTTAAAGTGCATTTAATGCATCTCTCTTGAAGCTCAACTTTGCACAACATATAAGGGAGGTCTCCAACGTCTTCTAGAATTTCCTTTGATGAGCTCACCATAGCATGAATATAAGTGTAAAAGGTTTGTTGTAGCTTCTTGGCTCTCGTCCTTGTAATTGGACCTTGAGGTATGGAAATTCCTTGGTCGTGGTTCATATCAAGAATGGTGTGGTCCACAAAAAAGAAGAATGAATAATGGATGGAACCAAAGGTGTCGAAGTAAGAAAATGAGGCAACAAAACTAAGATCTCCAAATCCGTCAAAAGGCTAGACTCCAATTTCTGAATGGAAAAAGCAGGCAATACCATAAGAAAAACGCTACAAAAAGCCTACTTTGTAGATTATGAGTCTACCCCTACTATCACAGAGTTACCAACTGAATCATACACATGGAAGTGCTCCAAGGGGATAGTATGCATGAGTTCTGTGTTCTCATGGCTTCAACTGACGGATCTGTTGACAAAAGAAATTCTTAGCTAACTCAAATTTATTCGGAGCATTCATAGCTACCCTTGACAAATTTATTCGAAGCCTTCATAGCTACCATTGACAAATTTATTCGGTGCCTTCATAGCGATCGTTGACATATTTATTTAGGGCTTCATAGCTACTGTTGACATATTTATTTGGGGCCTTCATAGCTACCATTGACAAATTTACTCTAAACTTTCATAACTACCATTGAAAATTTTATATGAAGCCTTCATAATTACCATTGAAGTCATGCCTTGATGTTGAAGTTGAGTTGTCAAAGTCGTGTGATCAATATTGCACATAAACCTATCAATCCAAGTTGAGTAATAGATATATTCATTCTTAGCTTGAGAGGGAGTGTCGAAAAAATAGCCTTAAAGTATGAGATATTTGTGTAATTCCAGAGTTAGTATCCAAGCTGAGAATGAATGATATCTATTACTAAGTTTGTTGAGGGAGAGTGTCGAAAGATAATCGTGTAACCCCAGAAGTAGTTGACCACCCTAATTTATCTGATTGGATTTAATAAGATTTAATCACCTAGTATCTATCTAGTATCTAGAATTATTATATTGATTGGATTTATTTAGATATAGTTACCTAGTCTCTTGAGATTATTATTTAGATTTAGTTATCTAGTATCTAGGAATTATTATTCAAATTTAATGTGACCTATTATCCTTGGATTTATTTAGATTACCTAGTATCTAGGAAATTTAGATTATCTATTGATTTATATTTATCCAATATTTCCCGATAAAAGAAACTGTTAATTCTTAAAAATAAAATAAATAAATAAATAAAACTTGCACCAAAAACCAATTATAAAGTTTTATAACTTGACACAAGCTAATGTATAATCAAACTTCATCTCATCTTAGCCAAGATATGTACCAGACCATTACAAACATTCTCAATGATTAGATATATCCTTCTATAAGAAGACACCTAAGTCCTCAGAGTGGATATTTCTAAAACTCATGGAGATGGTTCCTCCTAGTGGGCAGTTTTTTTGTATGCCCCTTGCTTTCTCATATGCATTCTTTAATTAAATGAAAGTTTGGTTTCTCCTTTAAATAAAAAATAAATAAATAAAAGAAACAGACGTGATTATGCCCATGACACTCAAAATTTATTGCACCTTCAAAATTTCCCGTTATAAAATTGCTAACTGAAAACACAAGTTGTATTATTAAGCTTTCTTCTAACTAGTAAAGCAAATGTCTTCCTCGTAGGATAAAAGTCACGGCTATCATCATTTATAAACATCTGGCCATTGGTTTCTTCTTCCTACACAATCACAGTTGTGTTTTCTCGTTCAAATTCTTAGTTCATTCCAAACGAGTAAAACTAACTTCTTTATGTTAGCTGCTTGCATATTTCCAAGTTCTGCAATTATGATTTCAAAATCTATGCCAACTCGTGTATATTTTTGCTGTCTTCTTTGGCTGCTAAGTGAGAGACCCAATCGTCTTGTTCTTTCAATACTTCAATGAGAAGTTTTTTTTCTTATCTAGAATAAATAAGATAGCTATTTTCTTATTTCCTTTTCTTTTCTTAAATAGAATAACCATTTTCACCCGCATAAATGGAAGTATAAAAGCACAAACAAAAATCAAGTCTAACCAATAGGCAATGGTAAGAAAATGAAAGGAAAGAAGAAAGGGAAAGAACAATATAACAAAACTACAAGTAACAGCCCCAATCATAGGAGTTCTAAAAAGAGGGTAGTTATAAGAGAGCTTCAACTACGACTTTACTGAAAAATATTTATTCTATCCTGTACAATCATGTCCTTGAGTTTTAAAAGTAGCTTCTTCTTTTTTTTTTAACACAATTTCATTGAGGTTTGAAATTGATAAAAGGGATGTAATATCATGATGTTTACAAAAAAAAAAAAAAAAAAAAAAAAAAAAAAAAAAAAAAAAAAAAAAAAAAAAAAAAAAAAAAGTTTCCCGATTTATAATGAGGGAGGTATAATGGTAGGAAGCGACAAATATTGAACAGTTAACACCAAGATATAGTTTGGTAAACAACATTATCAAAGAGTTCTGTATAAGTCTATGTCTTTTCCATGAAAACTCTTTGATTTCTTTCTTTCCACATATTCTAAAAGAAAGTTATGATAAAGTTTTTCCATAGTAGGCCTTTTGCATTCTTGAAAGGATGGTACGTTAAAGTCATATCCAATAAATCCTTTACCTCCCTAGGAAATATGAATGTCCTCCGAAGATATTGAGAACGTTTGTACAGAAATTCTGAGCATATGTGCATGGCATAAATAACGGACTTTGTGTTTCTTTGTCTCTCTTCCATATTTGACACCAATTTGGAAATAGAGTAATGTAGGGCATTCTTTTTTTTAAGATTTTTACCTGGGCTAATGGCTTTATGCGGTTTTCCGAAAGAACCTGCTACTAGTGGAGGAAGACCTCCTAAGGATAAGAGACATAGGGCTAAAGAGAGAGCCAAAAGAGGATTGTGTAGAATCCTGCATAATCTCGAATGTTATCAGTTCCGGTACGTAGACCAAATGATACAATGCGAGCAAAAGTTCTGTTCGTTACTTCTAAAAGGAAAAACTTCATTATTTTAGGGTGATTTCTGTTTCATATTGTCTTTAGACTAAAGTTTGATTTATTACTTCTACTTTTTCCCCTATGTCCATCATTGGACATAAAAGATTTTGTAAAGAAGACCCCTTCAATTCTTGGAAGCCATGTCAATGAGTCTATTTCATTTAACTATACGACTGGGGCAAGGTCGAAGCTCAATTCTGTCAATTATGTAGCTTTATTATCCTTTAGATTCCTACCAAGTTTGAGGTATCATAATTTATTGACATCATTCCACGTTTCTTTGATTGTGACTATTTTGCTATGAGAGAGTCCATACAAAAGTTGATACCACAGGGCTAGCATGGTATTTTCAATCCATAGGTCGGTTCAGAATGGAAACCAGCCATAGCATCAACAAATGCCAAATCTCAAATACACCAAAAGAAAGACATCAAACTACACCAAATCTCAAATCTCATCCACGGCCTATTTCAACCCAAGAGGGCTCTCTGATTTCAAAGAACAGCACAAAAGCCAGCTTGCCATAAAAAACTGCCTATCAAAATGGAGAATCAGAGACCGCTTCTTCTATTATATGTATGCTCACGATAGGAACCAAAATTTTTCTGGAAATGACTCCACAACAAAGAAGCAAACAAAGCCATAACAAGTGGTTTAGATCTTCTAAAGGCCCCTTGCACATAAAGCACCAATTGAGGCCAAGGACAAAGTAAGGGATTCTAAAGGATAAAATCCAAGGTGTTAATAATTCTTTCTAAAGCCACCAACAAGGAAAAAAATGGAATTTCATTCTGAATTTCCTCTTCCAAAGTTTACAGAATATATGAGTAGAGCCTCATTGGAAGAAAAATAAATGAGTAGCGAGAAAGAAGAAACTAAATGGTTACAAACACTTGCCAAACAAAAATCCTAGAAAGATCAAGAGGCCATGCACATTCGTCACTAGGCCCAGCTAACTCCCCGGCATGTTAGCTACTTGCTAAGAAGGATTTCCAGTTCTATTAACAAATTTTAGGGGAGAAAAAGTAAGGAAAGTAGAACTGTTCACATCTAAAAAATAATAAGGAAAGGGATGGACAACAAAAAAAACAAAACAGTAATTGAGCATGAGCTTAAAATTATGCTAGCTCCCAAGCATACTAGTATATTAAACAAAAATGCATACCTTTAAGTAATGATATCGCGAGGACCTCAAAAAGTAAAGAGGTTATTATAGAGAACAAAATAAAGACCTGCATCACAATGGAATATTAATATAAATCTATTTAAGAAAAAACACATCACTATGGAAAAAGAACAAATAGAGTTTTGTTGTGATCCACTCAACTTAAAGATCACGACTGGTTCGTTCATTATAACATATTTTAATAAGATCCTGAAACATGAATTGAATAAAAAACTTACCGAATATTTGTTGGAACCTATCTGTCTTTCAAATACTCGGAAGTAATAGAGCAGAAACAGTCCGAACATCAATTCAGGAGTAGATGAAAAGGCAAAAACTGACGTTACTAACTTCCAAATGCGAAGCTTCACAATCACATCCTGCCATAAGGATGACAATTAACTGGTCAAAAGGGTCCACCTACCAGGAAAATTAAGAGGTAACCTCTACCATGGAAAAGGGATAAAATAAGTCAAATTTAAGTCTTGCATAAAAGGAATATTTGCAACGAAGATGGAATAGAGTCAGAATGATAAAAATAATAGTTCTACAAAGTGGATCCCTTTAGCACAGCTTATTTGAACTTGTGTCACTTCCAAACCCTTAAACAAAAACTTTCCACCTATCCTAGTAAGCTCCTCTCCAAAAGGACCTTCAGCTTCTTGTCTCCAAATCCTTAAAATCCTTAATCCAACCTCCAATATTTACAGCAACGCAGAATAACATTGGAGAAAGGAAATTCAAATGCTGCCCATCCACCCAAATGTCTTCTCAAATTTCAATTTTATCGTTGTCCCACCATCTTAAATTCAAAAACTTCTCAAAATTAGTTCTTAGCTATTTGATGAAAGACCTCAGTGGTACCAACTAATTTCTTCCTTTTCTTTCAAAAACAACCAGGCTCTTCTATCCCAAATTTGTTGACAATAACTGTCAAATTTCCTGAATTCGCGCAAAAAACTTCATAACTATTTTTCCAATTACACTACATTCCCTTTTCTAATGTTCCAGTTCTTTAACCTGCCTTTTTCGCTGGGCCGTGATGTAATATCTCATCTCAATATCTCATTAGCTGGCTTAATTAAGAACTGATTGCACTTCCTTCATTTCACAAATTAGAACTAATCCTTATTTAAATTATACTAAAAATATTACACATACAAGACTCTAAAAATGTCACGGAACGTACATTACGAATGCCTATTTGTTAAATACACTATTCAAATGCCGCATAGCCAACCACAAGGCTACTTCAAACACCCTTTCCTCCTCCAGCAACAAAGAAATTGCTTAAAGAGATATATAAAACAAAGTAGAGCCTAAAATAGCAGGTGGCCACTATAATTCAGAATCAAAAATGCAGAGATCGATTTAACTAAGTCATTACAAATACATGAGGAAAAGAGGATCCCCACGTTCAATTACCAATCAATCAACTCGGCCAGTTCGATCTATAATCTTGGGACTGAAAAAGTAGCTTCCAGTCAACAACTATACGCACAATAAGTCGCGGAATGGATAGTCAAACACTGAACCAAGCAATAAGGCTCATTCAACCGAAGAAGCCAACCTACTCTATCCCGAGATAACCAAAAAAAAAAAAAAAAAAAAAAGGCACCAAAAAGCATCTCGCTAGTCTAAGAGAGAGAAGAGTACCTGATAGGACAAGCCAAGCTTAATTGAACGGCCTTGGATCCCAAAGAAAATGGTGAAAAGAGCGGAGGCGATGACGAAGCTCCGGGTGACAGGGGCATTGGCTGCGGACACAAAGACGAAGCAAATCGATCAAATAGGATAGAAGAAATTGAAAAGGGAGAAAGGAGTAATATGGGTGGTTAAGCATTAGAAGAGAAGAGAGAATAGGGAATTTGAAGAGAACTCACTGAAACCAGACGGGCCGCCGTTCATCGTCTTAGAGAGGAAGCAACGACCCGCTCAGACGGTCAGAGGCTTCTCAATCTGATTCTGATTTCGATTATGATTTTGATTTTGATGTTGTCTGCTGGGAAGAACTCGGGAGTGGAACTCGATTTCTCTTCCTCCTTTCGGTTGGAAACAACTATTTCTATTCCTTTTCCTTTTCCTTTTCCTCGGGAGTTCTCCACATGTTCTACTCATTCCCCACCATACATAAATGTAAATATTTTATAAGCTAGTAACATAACAACAACAATAAAACTATATTCTTTCACAATATTTAATTATAACATATTTCAACTTACAATCCCTAACTCATACTTCGGTCCAATAAAAGATTAACTTAACTTCTTTTGTCTCTCGAACCTGAGAACACCCTTTATTGGTGTTACCTCAAGATCTCTACGCATTCGAGCTCTTTATCTTTTGTGTAGCCTCATTATTCGCTTTGGACTAGGTTTGGACATAACGACAAGCACACTGTGGATCGATACTTTTTTCCATACAAATTCTCAAAAGGTGTCATGTCAATCATGGTTTGATAATTGTGGTTAAACGCGAACTCCAGCAATGTAAGTGAATGTCCCAACTACCTAAAAACTATAACATTCAAGCCCACAACGTATCCTCTAGAGTCTACTTTAGACGTTCAATGTGTCCACGGTGAAACACCATATTAAGCTGTAACCATGTACCCAATGTCTATTCAATACTTCAAGGTGAAGTAAGGATCTTGATCTGACGCGATGAATATTGGTACTCCATGCAATCTTACCACTTCTTTAGATACCATTGAGCCACTTTATTCTTCGAATAGGTAGATTTTCTGATACAGTAACCCTAATCGGTTCAATCTAAGAACCCTAATAAATACTTTAATATGCAAACTCCTAGTCCACAAATGCTAAACCCAAAAAAAAAAAAAAAAAAAATCATTTTAATTTCATTCCAAATGATTCCAACTCTGGAGAATTTGATCTTACAACCAAATTGAAGAATAAGACCTTTAGATATAAGTATATCCTAGAACCTCAAAACTATAAAGAAACAGCTCAAGGCGAAATAAGATTTGAATTATCGTGTTGATCAAATATCTCAAGACAAGAACAATGGTTTGAGATTTGAATCACTTCACAAGTGAGATTGAAGTCAAGTTTAAATGATTATAAGCGTGCAACCTAAACTACATACAACTGCAAAGAAACATAGTCCTTAGCTAAAAATCACAAATACTCTTTTACTACATTTTTCAAGTCTATTTTACAAATATGATATTACATGGTTTTATATAGCCTCAAAATAAAATCATTCACTTTGTAAAAAGTATTTCAAGAGTTGTAACCTCATATTCGATGACTATAATTAGCCATTATGTACGCATTAATCAAAACACCATGACTCTAAATTATTATCCACCCAAAATATGTAACCAATGAAGAATAAATAAAGTTCATCTTAGTTGAAGTTCAAATTTCATGGTTGAGATGGCTTGGTTCATATCATCTTAGCCGCATGCAGTCTAAATTTAATGTCTAGCACAATTCTGACTAAAATGAAGGTGAAGGAGAATTCTTGTTTTGTACGGGAGAGTAAAAGTGTGAAAATTACTCTCATATTCTTTATCTCACTGCTGATATTTCTTTCATTTACTTTGTATTTATATTGACTCTACGAGTGTATCAATCACAACCCATATAACTGGGTACCCTTTGGTCATTCGGGAAAATCTCACGATTAAATCCATAGTGATGTTCTCCATTTTCATTCTGGCATACTACATAGTTGTAATAATCCTACAAGTTTTTATCTCAGAGTTTTGACTAGTTGACAAACTAGGCATTTGCTCATGAACTTAGCCACAATTTGCTTCATATTCCTCCACCAATAACATTACTTCAAATCTTGATACGTCTTGATACTACCTTGATGTATCGTGAATGATGGGCAATGAGCCTTAGTTAGAACATTTGTTCTTAGTTACGCATACTAGGTAGACAAAGTCGTCCACGTTATAAGAGTCCTTTATCGAACGCAAGAGGAAACTCATGAGCTTATTTAATGACTAACACCATCATTTCTCAATCAATTTTTAAATCCATATATTGTTTGCCAACAATGACCCCAATGACAATCACACGGTCAATTGTGCTAATTGTGTCATGACCTCCCTGATGACCATGATTTATTCGGCTTGCTTTAATTCCCTTTGTATAACTCGTTGTTTGGTGGTTAGTGTCGACATATGGTACTACTTCCTGCTCAATGCATATGCTACCACACTCAATTTTTTAGGGTCATATAGTATCTTTACGTCTTATTCCTTGACCACTTCTAACCATCTGCGTCATAGTTTCTCATGCACACGTATGTATGATGTTGAGATTTATATCCCAAAACCTTGTAATTAATTATAATATTTATTTACAATTTAATATTAAGGTTGAATGACTTATAAAACAAATTAAACAATCCGCCTTGTAATTATTATAAATGATTTGATCCAAATCTTTCATGAGAGACATGTGGGTGGAGATATCCTATATAATAGATTTGTATATGATTATAACACAAAATATTTAATCTCTCTTTATAAGTCCGTTAATTTAGAAGATGAATATTTCACAGAATAATTATATGCGACTCGAACTTAATTCTGAGTGAGTTATGAACTCTTTCACGTAAAACCTTATTCTTTTATTTGCATAACTGACAATGATTTTTGTAGCTAATTCAATATGCCTACCATTTCTAAGAGATGAATTCCCTCCTTCCAATATAAAGTAAGTAAATGAGTAGTTTTCGTAAGTGCTAATTTTAGAACTTGAATAATGAGATCTGACCACCTTACCTGCACAAGAAAGACTGGATTATTGTTGGATCATAAACAAATTGTTCATTAAAAAATTAGTGGTAACTAAGGTATCCGATGTCGAAACAACCTACCGAAGACGGTACACATGAATAAGGTAAGCTTTCACACATTAAAAACGTGCGTGCTTTGTCGTCGTAAAAGAGAGTTTGAATTGCGGATTGGTTGGCACTCACAGATCTCTTAAACGAATGTCGGAATGACGTTTTAGGAAGAGAGAGAAAGTTTGTCAGAAAAATCGTGCAAATCGGGTGGAGAAGACGAAGTCTATGGACTTCGGATCGGATCTAAATAGGGTATCCAGACGCCTACAACCCGCCAACACCTTGGCCCAATCTACACAGTCGGCTCAAGCCTGCGGCCAGACCTCAACCCGAGGATGCATGCCTGCAACCCGTGACCACCATTCTCGAGGCCGAATACATGCAGCCAGCCCAGAACCCAAACCAGTATGCAGCAACCCGTGACTCGCGACCGAGACCCGCGACTCGTACACTCGCGTGCAACCCATGCCTTGACCCGAAGCCACCTGCACCCGCGTCGACCTTCTATTGCGTCACGTGTCCACCTGCAGCCCTTCGACTCAATTGGCTTAGACGGCTCGACTCGGCTTTGCGGCTCAAATTTCGGCTATTCGGCTCGGTAAATAGATTTTTGACCCAATTTCATCGCTTCAAACCCTTCCAAACCTAATTTCAACCCTAAATAAGGTAATTTATGTCATTATAATGTTATTTCATAAATTTAAGTTGAAATTATATTAGAATGAGAAATACTAACGAAAAGCGATAAACGACATAATAGAAAACGAAAAGCGGTGATAGTTTGGATCACTTTTGAGGAACGAGAGCTAATGTACTAGAACTGGGGAGAACGTCGACTAAGGCCAACCAAGTAAGTGGCCCCTATCATTATTGGTTATAAATTGTGTGTTGTATGATGACACATGCAAGTGGTTTTGCACATGTCATAGGTCGTACATGTAGACTATTATGTGATTGCTATGTTTTGTTTATGAATTGATATGCTTTATTCTATGTTATGATATGATGTGTTGAAAATATGCTCAAGATTATTATGTGATTGCTATGATATATGATATGATATGTGCACGATATACACTGATATGTTTGAAAGCATTGAAGTGTTATGATATGACTGATATGTGAGATGTATGATATGCTATGATTGACATGTAAAACGACAAACTAGCATGAAATACAACTCCGACATACTGATGAAAGAAATAATAAATGATATGATAAACGTTATGAGAAATGGTATGAAAATATATGATACAAACAAGACGCTAGTGGGGCTGTATTAATGATAATTAAAATGAAAAAATGTTGGGACCTCATGCATTATTGGTGCTAATCCATCGGGGATACTCCTATTCCTTCATGATAGTACGGACGCACACTACCAGGCAGGGAAACATTCATTATGTTTGTCATAATGTTGTCGTGATGGTCGCTACTCTTAACGGGTATCCGACATTAACAGCTACCAAAGAATGCTCGCCCGACTAGAAAAGGACCCAAAAGGTGTACGAACCGACTGGTGGGTCCATACTTGCACGTGGGAGCAAGTCATGGATGATGATGACTGAGTTACCTACACGAAAGAGAGTTTTGTTGAACAAATGAGTGTTAAGAATGAAGGCTGAACCAAATGGAAAAATGAGGTTCAAGGCTCGGTTAGTAGTTAAAAGATATTCACATAGGAAAGACATTGATTCTGCTGAAATCTTTTCCTCCTGTTGTGAAATTAACTACTATTCAAATTTTGCTAAATATTGTTGCATCGGAGAATTACCTTGAGCAAATGGCGTTTTTACATGGAGATCTAGATGCAACAACCAGAAGGATTTGCAGCTCTAAGCAAGGAACACATGGTGTGTAAGCTTAATAAGAGCTTGTATGGATTGAAACAAGCATCGAAACAATGATATAAGAAGTTTGACTCCTTCGTATGCAAGAGTGGTTTCCACAGGAGTGAAAAGGACTAGTGTTGTGATCTCAAGAAATAAATGGATTCTTATGTGTTTCTACTCTTGATTGTTGGATCCTTAAGATAGATTTGCTGGTCCATTACATCTATCCTAGGAGCCGTACATTGAGACTACCTCTTGACAAATCGTATTAAATTGTCAAAGGGACAATCTCCCAAGATAGTTGAGAAACGTGGACACATGACATTAGTTCCGTACGCTTCTATAATTGGGAGTTTGACGTATGCTATGATTTACACTAGATCTGATATAACACATGTAGTGGGGAGAACCCAAATACACGGCTTCTAAGATATTT
This sequence comes from Cucurbita maxima, assembly GCF_002738345.1. Classification (NCBI taxonomy): domain Eukaryota; kingdom Viridiplantae; phylum Streptophyta; class Magnoliopsida; order Cucurbitales; family Cucurbitaceae; genus Cucurbita; species Cucurbita maxima. The sequence goes on along the minus strand of NW_019272021.1, from coordinate 454,751 downwards.
GAGAGGTACATCGAGTACTCTCTTCAACTCATAATTTATAATGAAATCGAGTAATTTTGAGTGCATTATGTTGTTCCTCTATTCTTCCACTGTACAAATCCTTTCATCAATTTCAACCCCACCAATCACTTCACTGCCAAAACGTAAGAAACAACTTACAAAACTACAACAGATTACACCACATCACATCACAACCTTCCTTCCTTCTCACTAGGATCATATTATTATAGAATCCTCAATGGTTTTGGTCAACACAAAATTTATGTGGATTCAGTTTATGCTTTTTGCAACGGGCGAGACGAAACACCGTGTACGAGTCTCACAAATCCCAGGAAGCTAAGCTTCCCATCCGAGTGTCTGATCCAGTCCTGGACAACCACATGAACCGGTACCGATGGACTAAGTCCGAGTTCCTGACACACATAATACATAACTCATATCACAAAAGAATCCCACTCCAATCACATTAACATACCATCATTGTCGAAAGCATACCGATGCAAGTTCCTCGATCATTATGGGGCGATTCCCGTCCTTATCGAAAAGATCGTAGGCATGTCGGGCATGTTGTTCCCAGTTATCCATTCCCTCTAGTTGATATATACTTATGGCAGCTGCACAGAATTCTTCAAAATCTAATTTTCTGTACTGAATGGAACTAACCTGGCAGAGGCACAGGCAAAGGCATACATACAACAACACTTGTTTTCAACCACACATTAGCAGGCAGCAGCATTGAAACAAAAGAAGAGAACACAAGTCTTACCATGTTGCCGTACTCTACAACTCTCGAATCCTTCATGGCATCCGTTGAATTCTTGATTAAAGCCTGCCAAGTTTTAATCTCATTACAATCAACTTACTTCCAACTCTCTTATTCTTGTGTATGATACCAGAAAAAAGAAGCAACCGTCTTGAAGTTTTGCATGGAAATGAACCCGTTCTTGTTCGGTCCTAACACCGTAAATTGCTTCTCAAGATAACCCAGTTGAACAGAGCTTAATGTCTTTGCAACGGCCTGCGCAAAAATTAATGTCCCAAACTAGTTAGTTAACGGCCCAAGCCCAAGTCCCCTGCTACTAGATATTGTCCTCTTTGGGGAGAAGTTTCTGTTAGGATTGCACAACAATGCACACACTCGATCAAGATGAACACAAATAACAGGAGAGAGAAAATTCAAAGGATGAATATTGGCTAAAAGTTTTATCGGTCACTTTAGGTATGTACCATATATCTCTACCTAATCTTTATGAAGTATCTAACATATATATCTCTGCCCGATGTTTACCAAATATATACCATATATCTCTACATCTTTTACTATAAATAGACATCAGACTCTATGTCCCAATGGTTTCCACACCCTTATAAAGAATGTTTCGTTCTCCTGTCCAACCGATGTGCGATCTCACACAATCACATACTCGTCATAAATCATACAGCTACGTGAATGAGATTGAAGGGAGTACAATAATACACTTACGCCCAATGCCGATTTACGCAGCGAAGATGAGGAAATATAAGCTCTGACAAGCTTGTAAGTGATTGTATCCAATGGGATCTTGATATCTTGATGATCAGCTAACCAGGGATGGCCTACATGCAAGAATTGTTGTTTGAGCTTCACAAAACAAAACAATTAAAGAAAGATCCTCATAAACATACACAGGGCTTGAGCAGCAGTCAATCTCTTGCGGTAGTCTTTGTTCAACAATCTCTTCACAAAATCAATTGCATCAGAGGATAAACTAGGCCATGGGGATTCCTCAAAGTTGGGATCCGCCTTTAGAACAGCTCGAAAAATGCCAGATTCCGTTCGGGCCCAAAATGGTCGACTTCCACACAAGAGAATATAAGCAATTACACCAATACTCCACATGTCTGCCTCCGTTCCATATGATCTATGTAAAACCTCAGGAGCAACATAATAAGCACTTCCAACAATGTCATTCAATCTCTCATCTGCACAAACAATAAAAATAAAAACTCAGAAATCCACTGTGTGCCTTCAGATAGGTGATTTTGAATAGAAACAATCGTTCAGAATCCAGACCTGGTTTCACGTAATCAGAGAGCCCGAAATCGATAGCTTTAAGAGTGGATCTCTCCTCCTTGGATGTAAAAAGAAAATTCTGAAGCAAAAGCAATAATTATCCAAATTTAGAGATAATGGGAAACTGGTTGGTGGCATTCTGCTACAACAATTTTTGGTTGTGGCATCATTATGGCACAACAAGTGGTATCAGAACATTGTGGTAGCATTTCGGCGCACAACAAAATAAGCAAAATTGGTAGTTTTGTATACCTCAGGCTTGAGATCACGGTGAACCACACCTTGAAGGTGACAGTAGGCGACCACACTCAAAATCTGAACCATAATAATTTTTGCATCTTCCTCAGAATACTTGCCACCCCTAAAGAATTGCACAAGAAAAGCAACAACTAATAAATGTGTACCAAAGATCCTGAAAATTCAACCTAGAAGCATATAAGGATAGATACCTCGAAAGTATCCGATCGAGAAGTTCGCCTCCTTCGCATAACCTGAAGCACAAACATAATCAAATGAAATGGGAAATGGTTGTGTGAAGCATCACCAAGTCGTAGCTTAGATGGATATAAACTTACTCCATCACAATGTACACATTATCTTGATCTTCATATGCATCGTAGAATTGCACCAAGTTTTTGTGTCCGGTGAGGGCTCGCAGTATTTTCACTTCCCTTCTCACATCCTCAATAGCTATTGCTGTAGTCATCTGCACATTATTTTCATCAATGTGCATAAACACACAGTCTACTATCCACAACCATAGATTAAACCAAAAATGTAAAGAAAATCATGAGGTGTTCATAAATCTAATAATGAATAAAGATGATGATGAACAGAGATTATGAAGTAAGTTAGTGAAGCAACCTTGGATTTGGGAATGATTTTGACAGCAACTGGGTGGCCTTTGAGGGGGCCTTTTTTGGCGGTGGCAGAGGAAGTGTAGCCGAAATGGCCGCGGCCGAGTTCGTGGGCAAGGTCATAGTGGGCGGCAAAGTGTTTGGAGTAGCCGAAGTTTTTATCCAACCCCACATCGCACTCGCTTCCTTCAGGGATAGAAGCCTCATTGGGCTTGACGGAGGCATGGCGGCGGGCGAGGAGAGCCCGAATGTGCTTGGCCGGAGAGGGCGGCGGAAAGGGGCGCTTGAAAAGACGGAGAGGGGTGGAGTTAGCCGGAGAGGAGTTGTTGAAGAGATTGGACAGAGGGCTGGGGCTGTAAAAGGGGAAATTAGTAGGGGATTCCGATTGGATCACTGAATCATGATTTTGTGAAATGGGTTTTGGGTTTTCTTGAATGGCTTTTCCATGACACAGTCCCATGGAATCCGAAATCCACTTGAACACAAACACACACACACACACACTAAAGCCACTCACAGATTCATACCATTTGCAACACTCACAAAACTTGGCTGAATTCCTAATGATCGACAAAATGAGGGAAAGAAGCAGAGAATTGTAGAAGAAGAAATTAAAAACAAAAGTAAGGGAAAGATGCTTAGCAGAGGCACCAAGAAAAAGCAGAGAGAGAGAGAGAGAGAGATACAGAGCTTTTCTCCCCCCAATGCCCAATGTGCTTACTTCTTAATTTGATTTGCTTTTTAGTCTTCACAATAATGGAAGGAAGTGCATCCTTCCACCCTCTCTTTATTCCTAATAACCAACATAAAACCTTCTTCTTCTTCATTCTTCTTTTTAAATCAAAAAATTATTCATTTCAGCTGAGGTTTGATATCAATATATATCAACCATCAATGATCCAAACATGTTATTTTACATGGCTAAGGTAAGAATCCAAACATGTTTCTCTCGACTCCAAGAATACGCCAACGACCCTCATAGAATTCACAAGCAAAGAAAAATAACATGATACATAGGGAAAACAAGGGAGTAGAAGAAAAGATTATCACGACGCCAACAATCACCCCGTCGAGACTCACTGCGCCGTATAGTATAGATAACGTCATGGAAGAGAGGACTAACATGTCAGGGAACACCATGATGCACATGAGTGATTACTACTGATTTTGTCGACCAAGAGGATGAATTGATAGTCAATTCTAGTCTCTATGTCGTTTTAAAGATGTTTTCAAACACGTAAGTACCATGACAAATGCACAGAGTAGTCACACTTATTTTCTTAAACATAGACTAGAATATGATTTTTTTTTAATTTAAACGTCTAATTAATTCATTTAGTTTATTATTACGACGTAAACACGTCAATCCATGACTGTGTTTTAAAATGAAGTTTATGTTGTATGAAGGTTTAAATGATGTATTTCCACATTCAATGTTGATGATATATACACAGTATCGACCATAAACATAATTAACATCTAATATTCACTAAAAGCATAATGTGCCCCCACAAATATATTCTACTCTTAAGCTCATGATTGGCCTAATCCAACCCAAAATAGGCCAAACCTTATCACTAAAATCATTGCATACAATCATTGAACTAGATACAAGAGATTAACTTGATGAGTCTACAAAATTGACCCCATAACGACAATGACTTCGAGACAGAGATCATCGAAGCACGAGCAACGTAACTAAATTATAATGAGAAATTAGCCACAGTGAATCGTTAAACTTTGATTTGTCAGGGTTCTCTTTATTGTTCCTAGATTAATTTGCCTACGCATGCATAAATTCACTAGACAGATTCATATACATACCTCCTAGACTTGATGGGCTAACACACGATGACGCGGTTAGAACCCACGAAAAAAAGGTACGCATTGCATGAGGTGGTACATTTAAAATCATGGTTCAGTGTAATGATACACGAACTACTTTCATACTCATCAGGACATGAATCTTCTGTGAGACTAAGACGTATATATTTAAATATTTTTAAATTTTATTATAATAAGATATTGTGTGGGAGAAAAATATAGAGATTTAATAGGTTAGGGGTTTTATGGGGTTTTGGGATTTGATTAGAAAGAAGAATAATGTTTAGTTAAAAAAAAAAAAAAAAGAATATATTGAATAAATTGGAAATGTTATAGGGCAGTGTGAGTGTAATAGAATAATATAATATTATTAAATTAATTATTTGGTCAAACATGTTCCGCCAATCACGAGGCCTACTTAATTTAACCATCAATTAATTATTGAGATTAAAGTAAAGTAGCTACCAACTCAGTTACTAATCATGATTAAATAATGTTTTAATTATAATATTAGTGAAAAAAACGCGGAAAAAGGGGAGGGAAAGAGGGAGGTGAAGTTTATAGGGCAAATAATAATTTAATAAAAATAATTTATTAATAATATATGATGGTGTAAGGTTAGGTGACCCACCAATTTGGGAATTTGTATCCCAAAAAACAAGGGTATGGAATGGAATATACCAAGAAATCCCTCACTTCTCTCTCTCTCAACCCTAGTATGATATAATATGTTTGGAAGACACCCTATATTTTGATCACACACATGTTTGACATGATATGATTGACATGCAATATGATGTTTCAGCATGATGCACAACCTCGATATATGCATGAAATGTTATGATAAAAAGGATATGCAAATGTTGGGACCTCATGTAGCATTGTGTGTTCATGTATTAAAGAATACTCCTCGTTTTATGATGGCACGGACGCATAAGTTATTACAAGGTAGGAAAATGATCATTATGTTCATCAGTCACTATACCTATTGGGTGTCTAGCAATATCTCTAGAGAATGCTAGCTCGACCAAGAAAGGTGCCAAGGAAGTGTGTGAACCGACTGGTGGGTCTATACTAGTGATGGTGTTAATATAACACATGCGAAAGCAATTTGGATCTTAGGCACTTTTAAAACATCAATTATAGTAAATAATTAGCATGTTCATAAGTATTAAAACTTAATGAATTTGAATACTAACATTTTGTAGTTCAAATTCATTTTCCCTCACGAACCGGTTTCGAACCACCACTAGTGTCTTCTCCACTATCTTCTGGCCTTAGAACGGGATTGTGGAATCCGGTGAGTGACTAAACTTGGGAGGGATTTAGTATATATGAAGAGAGAGCTTGTGAGAATTTTCTCAAGGTCTTTTTCAAGGAAGAAGACCTTCCATGTACCATGATCACTCTATTTAGGGAATGTGTCTCATATCCTTAATTTCTTGAGGTGTCTTAGGACTTTATTCCTTCGACAAATGAACTCCATGCCTGAAAGGTAATAATCCTTTCTTGGAGTCCTGCATCTTATATCGAATCAACATTTTGTCGATATACGATGCCTGAGACAATGCTAGTGTTTTGTTCTTGCGATTCCGAACAATTTGGATTCCAAGAACAAACTGAGCCTCTCCCAAATCTTTCATTTGGAATTGTGTCGCTAGCCAATGCTTAATGTCAGTTAGAAATCCCACATCATTCCCAATGAGTAGAATATCGTCAACGTACAACACTAGGAAAGCTACTGTAGAGTTGACTATTCTTTTATAAACACAAGGTTCGTCAACATTTTGTTTAAAGCCATAAGATTTGATCGCGGTATCAAACTTTATATTCCAGGATCGAGATGCTTGCTTCAACCTATAAATGGATCTTTTAAGCTTGCAAACCTTATGCTTGTGATCCTGTTCAATGAACTCCTCTGGTTGAGCCATATAAATACTCTCTTCAAGATTGCCGTTAAGAAAGGCTGTCTTAACATCCATTTGTCAAATTTCATAATCTTAAAATATGGCAATAGACAAGAGTATTCTAATCGTTTAAGCATAGCAATAGGAGAGAAGGTTTCTTCACAGTCCACCCCCTCTCTTTGGGTATAACCCTTTGCTACATGTCAAGCTTTAAAGGTTTGTACCTTACCGGTTTGGTCTCGTTTCCTCGTATAGATCCATTTGCAACCAATAGGTTTTACCCCATCTGGTTGATCTACAAGTTCCCAGAATGAATTGAAGTACATTGACTCCATTTCAAGATTCATGGCTTTGATCCACTGATCTCTATCTTCATCATTCATTGTCTGTTTATAGGTCAATGGATCCTCAACGCCATCATCAGGTATGAGTTTCTGCGAAACCCAAGAAATGATCGGGTTGAGTTATAACCCTCCCACTACGTCGAGGCATTCTCAACTCTTGAGAAGGATGAGATTGACCAGAAGTGTCAGCTCCATCAACAACTCTTGTTGAAGGACCAGCTTGATCAACAACTCTTGTTGTATTATCAGTAGCTTCTTTAGAAATCTCACTTAATACTAGTTTGTTGCGAGGTTGATGATTTCTTACGTGGTCTTCCTCTAAGAATGTAGCGTTTGTTAATACAAACACTCTATTTTCTTGAGGGTCATAAAACAAACCACCTTTCGTCTCTTTCGGGTATCCTACGGATAGACATAATTTTGAACGACGTTCTAATTTCTTGGGGTTTTGCAACAACACATGTGCTGGACATCCCCAAATTCTGAAGTGACATAAACTACCTTTACGCCCTTTCCATAACTCATAAGGTGTTTCTGAAACACTCTTAGCAGGAACCATGTTCAAAATGTATGTGGCAGTCTCCACTGCATATCCCTAAAACGGATTGGGTAATTGAGCGAAACTCATCATAGAGCAAACCCTGTCTAACAGAGTTCTATTTCTCCTTTATGATACACCATTTTGTTGAGGCATACTAGGGGCTGAGAGTTGGGACCTTATTCCATGTTCTATCATATAGTCCTGAAATCTTAAGTCCATGTACTCTCCTCCTCGATCTAATCAAAGTGTTTTAATAGTTTTACCTAATAGATTCTCAACCTCAGTCTTATACTCTCTGAATTTTTCAAGAGCTTCGAACTTGTGACGCATTAGGTAAAGATAGTCATACCTTGAATAATCATCAATAAAACTGATGAAATATTCATACCCTCCTCGTGCTTTGACATTCATTGGACCACAAAGTATGCATGAGTTCTAAAGTTTCTTTGACTCTATAACCTTTTTCAGAAAACGATCGTTTAGTCATTTTACCCTCAAGACAAGACTCACATGGAGGTAAAGAGTTGTCTTCTAACTTATTTAGAAGTCCTCTTTTAACCAATATCTCAATCCTATTGAGATTAATGTGGCCTAGTCTCAAGTGCCAAAAGTAGGTATTAGGAGAAATATTTTGTCGTTTATTTTGAGTTTCAACTGTTTTAAACATCTCGGTATTTAAAATAGCTTTTGTTTTGCTCGGTTTTAACATATATAAGTTGTTTTCTAGTTTTGCAAAACAAATATGAATACCTCTTTTGCAAGTGAACACTTTATTGATTTCAAAAGATATTTTATACAATTGTTCTAATAAACAAGAGATAGATATTAGATTTCTTTTTATTCCTGAAACAAAAAGTACATTATCTAATATAATGAATCTATCTCCAAAAAACAACTTTAAATTTTCTACTGATCTTACTGAGACAACCTCTCCTGTTCCAACCCTGAGTGTTATCTCGTCGTCCGCAAGCATTTTCCAGGAGCTAGTTTCCTGGTAAAAAGAACAAATATGATTAGTGGCCCCTAAATCTAGCATCCAAGTTGAGTTATCATACTCTACTAAACATATTTCTACAACGATTAAATCAGCTTTACCTTGTTGTGTCTTTTCAGCTTTCTTCTCTGCAAGGTATTTTGGGCAGTTTCTCTTCCCGTGCCTATTTTCGTTGCAATGGAAACATTTTCCTTTATCTGCCTTTTGAGCCTTGTATTTGTGGTTAGTAGGAAGATTATTTTTCCCTTTACCCTTCTTCATCAAAACACTTTTAGAAGTTGAAGGTTCAGACTTATTTTTGGAGGACGATCCTCGTTGTAATTTCTTGGAGATAGCAACATTTGCTTCTGTTGTACGTCCCTTGTTCGTTAAGAGAGACTGATAAGTCTGTAGCTCATTGAGAAGAGCAGTCAAGTTATATTCTATTTTGTTCATCACCACATTTGTGCGGAACTGGAAGAAGCTCTTCGGAAGAGATTCCATGATAAAATTGACTTGACTCTTTTCATCAATGACAACTTCATTTTCTTCTGCCACATTGAAATGGACAATCATGTCCTGGACATGTTCTCTAACTGGGTTCCTTCTTTCATACGGCAGTTGTAAATGTATTTTATGACTTCATGTTGAAGGGAGAAGAACGGTTGTCCAAACATCCCTTTTAGAGATTCCATAATCTCTTTAGCAGTACCCATAACATCGTGCTTCTTAGCCATAACATCGTGTTTCTTAGCCAAAACATCAGAAATGCTGGCTAGAATGTACACTCGGGCTTTGTCATTTGCCTTTATCCATCTGTCATACGCATCCCGAACTGTTCGGTTTGCATTTAAGCTGGGGTTTGGAGGATATTCCTCAGTTAAAACAAATCTTAAATCATCAATTACCAATATTATGTTTAGGTTTGATTTCCAAGTTGCGTAATTGTCGCCGTTTAATTTCTCAGAAGAGAGTAATTGTACTGTTGAGTTTGTCATGCTGTGATATAAAGAAAATTCTATCAGTGATTTGACTTAATCATGTTTAATCCAATCAGTTTTAGCAAATGTAATAATGTACCCAAAAAATTATTAATTTGCAACGATACTTTAGTGAGTTAGAGTAACTGCTACAGAGGGGCAGTTAATCACTCATTCACTAAACCAAGACATTCTTGACTTAAACACTAATCCCAGAATAACTCTTGTTCCTATAGTGTTTTAGTTATCCCTATTTTGGTCAAGAATATACTAACTCTTAGTAATTTTTCGCAAGTGTGACCCACTAATTTCAGACCTCATAGATCGGTCCCAACAACGCTATCAAATGAAAAAGCCAAAGTCGGGAATGGACCTAAGAAATCCTATCCATTTCTGAAGTTTGCGTTGTTTCGACTCCCATGTTACGACCCTCCGAATGGGTAGTTGCTCTAGGGAAACATGCAAGCGGAACATGGGAATCTCAAGGTGCAACCTAGTGGTGGAGACCATAGGACGTGTTTGATATACTTCCTTCTTCCACTTACTATAAATACTTTCTCTATTCACCTTGTTATTGACTCATGCAAATATCTTCCGAATGGAGGACGCTCCCAGGGCGACAAGAGGCCGAGCATGAATCTCACGGTGTGAATTTTTCAGAGAGTGTGAAAAGGAAAACGATGTATCTCATATACATTTTTCCTCCCACTAAGTATTTTAGATGGTTGGGTATACTCATTACTTAGGTATATTTCGGCTAATTAAATATAACCTTAGTCTAGGTGATTTTTCCAAAACTTACATCACTCAAGCATGCTCATAAAACTGGGCTAACTAAGCTCAAGTACTGGTCCGATCTCCAGGTAGTAGGTGTTCCGTAAACCGTCAACTTAAGTACCTCCAACCGTCAACTTAAGTACCTCCAACCTTAGACAAGATCGTGTCAAGTGAGCTTTCTTGTAAGCACAATTTTACAAGGCATCGACCTATTTTAACTATTAAAATTGATCGTGCTTGGTTCTTAACCTTAAGTGAACATGCACTTATCTTCATTATAGATTTTAACGTCTATCTCGTTTTATGACGTTGAAAATAACCTATAATATGCATCTAACATGCTTTATATAACAATTATATAATCATCCATTCCATGCAATAATATAACAATTTATATCTATCACTCATGGAACCCTAAACATGCATACTATACATTATAACACTTATGCCATACTTGGAATGCATGAAACATGCTTAGCCTATGGTGGGATTTTAAATCTATATGACATACTTTATGCATATACATTTTCTATTTAATTAAAACATACATTCATAATGCATAATTAATTAAACACGCCAAAGTGGATTGGTTTTGGCATTTTAAAACAAGCAATTAACTAAATTATTACATTAATAATTAAAAATAACTTGAATCGCTCCCGAGGATCACGAACTGGATGAACCAACCCTTAAAACTGTTGAACCGGACTCCAAAGACAGAAAAAACACCCGAACTGCCTCTTCCATCTTCTTCTTCGGTTCAGCTTGCTATCTCTTCCATTTTCGATCAATTACAACCTAAAACGGACTCTAATGACTCCATAAAAATTAGACCTTTATTCATTCATTAAAGCCCATACACATTAGGCTTATTACAATAATTGTATCAAATGGAAGCATAAAAAAAATGTCAAAACCAAAACCATCCACTTTAGCAACCACAAAATTTCATTCATGAAATGGTACCCACCATGATCAAATTAATGTAAATAAAGTGCCTAAAACTTGCTCTGATACTAATTGATGGTGTTAATATAACACATGCAGAAGCAATTTGAATCGTAAGCACTTTTAGAACATCAATTATAGTAAATAACTAGCATGTTCATAAGTATTAAAACTTAATGAATTTGAATACTAACATTTTGTAGTTCAAATTTCTTTTTCCTCACGAACCGGTTTCGAACCACTACTAGTGTCTTCTTCAGTATGTTCCGGCCTTAGAACGGGATTGTGGAATCCGATGAGTGACTAAACTTGTGAGAGATTTAGTATATATGAATAGAGAGCTTGTGAGAATTTTCTCAAGGTCTTTTTCAAGGAAGAGGACCTTCCATGTACCATGATCACTCTATTTAAAGAGTCATGTTTGCATGTTCATGCAAATTTGAGATCACCAAATATTGACACTCAAAATTCCACTTAATTGTTTGGGATTATATGGCAAGCATGCATGTTTGAGTTAACCAAATTTTGACACTCAAAGTTCCACTCAAACTTGTGGAGTTTATTTGGCAAGCATGCAAGTTTGGTTAAACCAAATTTTGACACCTCAAAATTTCACTGACTCAAACATGGATTTTTCCATTAGGTGAAGTCAACATTTTGACTTTCTTCATTTTAATTCAACAATTAATTTGAATAATTAATTTCAAATTAAAATAACATTAAATGATTAATTAAACTATTTAATTAATATTTAATATTAATTCAAATGCCAATCCCAATCAATTCCGACACATTATTGATTAAGATATTTAAATCTTATTTAAATATCACAAATTCTCTATTTTTGTTTAATTTGTAAATAAAACAAAAATGCGGTTAAATATATCGTATATATGTAGCGCATATTCCTTAATTTGAATTCTAACACTTCGAACTCACTCGTCACACTATTCTATGGTTTAGTCCAATATGAGCTAGTAGAGGGTTCTAATGGACCTATAGATCATGGGCTCCAACGATCAAAGATTAACTGGTTAAACTCATTAACCTTGTTAGCCAACATTCGTTAACTATTAGGACACTCCACTATAGCTTAGTAGTTGCACTCCCCTCACTATAGATATATTTCTGTCCATTTGATATAACCATGATTAGTAAGTCGATCCTTCACAGGTTGTTCGTAACTAGAGCTGGGTCAATTAGCCGTTTTACCCCTGAAGTTAGTTCTTGTTCCTTATGTCCCACTAATCCTCTTATGAACAATTGGTTTGTGATCCAACTAGTAAACTAAATCCCTCTTAGGCCAATGGGTGGGTGGGGCCCCATGTTCAAGACCTTGAGTTAGTACTTAAGGGAACTACCTCTCTTCTATCCCTAAAAGTGGGTAGGAGCGAATTCCATCTTGCACCCCACGTCCCCAACTATTCACCCAGTCTTACCCCTGAAATGGGAGGCCTACTGAGTCGGCGAACTCGAGCCACTCTCACCCATGCAAATCTAAGGATAATTCCGAATGAACAGGAGTTCATGGTTAGCTCAGGATTAAGATCGAGTTACGTAGGTCATCGAATGAAAAGAAAATCAGTCTCAACAGTAAACGACATTATAAAGAGAGAGTGATTTTCTTCATGGTCCGATCTTATACAATACTCATTGCATAGGACGCCCCTACTCACATGTCTTCACATGTACAATTTAGTGATCACATTGTTTATATCATATACAAAAGTGGGTCGCAACCATAGTGTCCCTAGAATAAGGTACTCAGCCTTATCCTTATACTATAGATCATTTGGACTATATACTTGAACTTGATCCACTTTTATGTCTCTACATATAGTTCAAGTAATCATACTATAGCTAGAGTGTTCTTAGTTTATTGGATTTAGATTAATGATCGTAAAGTTCACTTTATTCAATAACAATATTTACTAAATAAACATCAATAATAACTTTATTGAAAATAGAATATGTCTTTGTTTACAAACTATGAGTTTTAGAACATAAAACCCAACAACTAGCACGTGTACACCGTGTGTAGAATAGTAAATATACATCAAATTACCCACTTAGGATAGTCACCTCAGGGAATATAGGTTGATATGATATGTCTCACTCATGATTGTATGTGCTTGCATCTAATCGCAATAGCGGAGTCCGGTACTGAGTATTTCTTTAAATATTCAAGCCATGTGCTACTCTAATTTTTCAGGTAAAGACAAGTCTCTCTTGTACGACTAACAGTGGTATCGCAACTCAGGAGACCACGACACATGCATAAGGTAAGTTGCATTTAAATTTCGAGACAGCAAGTTAGTATATGTTAGCATGCATTTAAATTCGTAGAATATAGGTTAGTATAGGACATTCTGTTTTGTTAAACGGTTTAAAGACCTTTGAGTAAACATATAAGTTCATGGCGATATTTTTATGGTAAAGTTTTGAATGACTTATTTTTGCATAAAATGACTATGATATGTACACAATCGACTTTAGGTTAAGTAGAAATTATAGTCGATACAGATTGACTTGTTTGTAATAATTGTATCAATGGACATAATTTGTCCTATAAGAGTGCAACTCTAAACCTTAGCCCAACCCAACATCTTCCAGCGGTCTAGATGTATTTTGAGTGACTTGCACCCAATCCATGACATGCGTGCGGGTCCGCTTCACAACCCAACCCAAGCTAACTCCCAAACAAATGTGGCTCAATCCATTCGCCTTTCTCGTTGGATCGCGTCCCTACAATTGGCATGCACTCGATTCAACGGGCTCAACCAACTTATTCTGCTTGAGTTGGAGATTTTGACCCCCACTTAACCATTTTAGACGATTTTGGAACTACTTTAGACATATTAGAGAGCGTTGAAGGTCAGTATAGCCACTAATTAGCCAATTTAAAGTAGTTGTAGACACGTTTGGATTAATTAACCCTATTAGGTGAATTAATTTTTCCAATGACTTCAATATGATGCCATAGTATCATGATCCAATTTTCAAGGTTTCGAATCTCTGTCCGTAGTAAAAAAGAAAAAAACAAAGATAAAAATAAATAAAATAAAAGTAAAATAAATTAAAATATAAAAATACGGTAATATTTAAATAAAATTAAAAAAAAAAAAACAACACAGTTAAAAACCAATGAAAATCAATAATAAGCTGATGTTTTTTAAATTTATTACAAATAGAAAAAAAGTTTAGGGATACCATTACAAAAAAAAAAAAAAAAAAAAAAAAAAAAAAAAAAAAAAAAAAAAAAAAAAAAAAACCCCAAAATAGNAAGACGAACTAACGCTCCAAGACGTCCCCTTCTATGATCTTAGTGCTCTCGGACGTTCCCCCATCTCGATTTGTAGCATGCGAACACTCACCTAAAACAACGACCCCTTCTATGGTCTTATTGCTCTCGGACGTTCCCCCATCTCGATTTGTGGCGTGCTAACACTCACCTAAAACAAAAAAAAAAAAAAAGAGTAGGTATAAAAATACTCATTAAGCAACTTATTTGTATGCTCTCATCACATCTTTATTTAGTAATATCCCCTAGATTTACTCTAAGCTTTATTTATTTCGGGCTTAGTCTCTACTACTATCTAAGCAACTTGGAAGGCTTTCCATTTTTTGACCTAAGTAGCTTGTATAGCTTAGGTAAGGACTCAAAATTCTCTACTTTAACCGAAGGTTATATATATCATATCATGAACATTTAACGCGAAAATACTTAATTTAAAACTTTATAATTGAATGTGGCATTGGTCTTACCAGCCTCATCCTCCTTCAAATAAACTAATACAATTTGAAATAAGAAGAAAAATAAGATAAAATAAAATGTTCTATACGAACCTATAGGCTAATGCAACTAATTTATACTAACTTATAGTCTACTAAATTCAAATTACGAAACTATCCTAAGCATGTGTCGCGTTCTTGTAGTTGCAATGCCACCCTCAATCATACACGGGAGCCTTGCCTTTACCTGAAAAATAGAATAGCACATAGCTTGAGTATTTTAATAAATACTCAGTAAGCGACCCCGTATTCGGGTTAAATGAAAACACATAGAATTTCATGAATGAGACATATCATAACAGTCTATTTTCCTACGACGACTATCCTAACGGGCAACTTAGATGTGTACTTTATTTTCCTACACATGGTCCACACGTGCGAGTATGAACTCAGCTGTTGATGTCGAACACCCGTTAGAAATAGCGACCGTCATAACACCATTATGATATACATAATGATCGTTCTCCTGTCTCATAGCGTATGCGTCTGTATTATCGTGAAGGAGTAGAGGTATCCCCGATGCATGAGCACACAATAATTCATGAGGTCTCAACGTTTTTCCATTTTCATTGTCATTTATTACAACACCGTTAGCATCTTCTTCACATCATCACATTTTTTTCATATAATTTCTCATGTTGTTTATCATCAGTTATAATATCTTTCATGCATATGCTGGGGTTGTATTTCATGCTAGCTCGTCGTATTTCATGTTAATCATATCATATCATTCATGACACACATATATCGTATCATAACGTTCTCATGCTTTTAGAATAACAATTTCATCATGCACATATCATATCATATCATATATCATAGTAGTAACATAATATATTTCGAGCAGGTTGGGCCTCTGGTACTCAAGTGTCGATCGAGCTACAGGCGCACGGTTGGGTTGAGGCTATGGATTGGGTTGTAGGTGCGCAGTTGGGTCGAGGTTATGTATTGGGCTGTAGGTGAGTGGTTTGGGCTGAAGACGCGCTGTTGGGCTTTGGGTTTCCGTATACTCTCTCTCTCTCTCTCGTTTCCTCTCCGTTTTTTCTTGCAGGTAATCTCTAAGGTGTGTGGATGAAGGATGGGGACGTTACCCCCTCTCAATATGTGTTTTAGTGCATAGTGGCCCGTTGAGGAGTCTACTAGCCTTTTCCTCTAGGTAAGGGCATTTGGTCACCTTGACACACTATACTAAGGCCTTGCTCGATGGTACCTTTATGGCTACTACATGGCAAGGCGTTGCTGTGCTAAGAGTATACCAGAGGAGATAGAGGAGATAGGAGATAGAGACACTAGTGACTCCTTGTCGTAGAGATCTACTATGTTCTTACGAGTGTCTAGAGTAAATTAAGGACCTCTCAATACCTCCCACAGTACAACATGTTCATGACTCAGACTATGTTGCTTGGAACGTATGAAGCCTTGAACGTAGGTATTCAGACTATGCGTCTTGGAACGTATGAAAACTTGTACATGGGTATTCCGGCTATATCGCAAGGAAAGCCCTGGCTGCATGATTAGATTATATCACTTGGAACGTAAGAAGCCTTGGACGTAGGTTTTCAGACTATGACGCTTGGACCACATGAAGCCTTGGGCATATGTTTTCAGACTGTATCGTAGGACAAACTGATATGAACCACGACCAAGGAATTTCTATACCTCAAGGTCCAATTACAAGGACGAGAGCTAGAAGCTACAACAAACCTTATACAGTTTTATTCAAGCTATGGTGAGCTCATCAAAGAAAATTTTAGAAGATACTGGAGATCTCCCTCATATGTTGTGCAAAGTTGAGCTTCAAGAAAGAGATGAATTAAATGCACTTTAACTCCGCTGAATTTATGAAACTAGTCCAAGGATGAGTCAATAAACACATTTTATTAATTGCATTATTTAATTATAGTTTAACTATTTGTTTGTTATATTTAAGCTAGTTTTAAATATAGGAGTTAAGGTTATATTGTAAGGTTATTATATTCTACCATTAACTAAAATATGGAGGTTATGAGTATTTTTCATTTATTAGCCCATTTAATTTGAGAGTTATATATCACATAGGTTAAGGTTGTAAGAGCTATATAAAGCCTTCTTTTCTTTGATTAGACATCAGATTTTGGAATTAAGAATAGAATTTCTATTTTAGCTTTGTTGAGAGCTAAACTTTTTTTTGCAAATTCTTGTGTTTAGAACTTGCATGTAAAGTCATTCAAGTGGTATTGATCAAATCTCTTGTGGAGTGATTCGAATCACGAGTTTAGAAACGAGTTTTCTTTACTCTTGATCTTGATCATCAAGGTAATCCGTTTCATACTTTCCCTTGGGTTGATTTTCCATATCACAAACCCTAGACGCAAGTTAACACTACATCGCTTGGAATGCATGAAGTCTTGGACATAGGTTTAGACTGTGTCGCTTGAAACGTATGAAGTCTTGGACACATGTTGTCAGGTTCATGTCTAGTATCACAAATCCTAGGGGGAGTATCTTGGAGAATGAACAAAGAACCGAACAAGAACCTAGAAGCGTAACAAAAAATTAGACAACGATCAAGGACTAGAACACGGATCAAGATCTAAGTCCCAAGAACAAGAACTTATAACCTTAGTACTAAGATCCTTAGACCAAAACCAAGGCTTCAGAATCCAAGGACCAAAATTCTCAAAATAGATCATGATAATAACCCACAAGTCAAGAATAGAACTAAAGGGCTTAAGTACTTACAACAAGAACGAGAACAAGAAAAGAAAGTGTGTAGTATCATAAGGACACGACTAAGAGCCTACAAGTAGGCTAGTTATTGAGTCTTTGTACTCATTCCATGTTTTTCATGTTTTCAGGTAAATAAGGAGCTGGTCGAGGTCAGGAGCGGGCTCTGGAGCAGGTGCCATAAACAAGCGTCACCCATCGTCTACTAAATTCAAATTACGAAACTATCCTAAGCATGTGTCGCGTTCTTGTAGTTGCAATGCCACCCTCAATCATACACGGGAGCCTTGCCTTTACCTGAAAAATAGAATAGCACATAGCTTGAGTATTTTAATAAATACTCAGTAAGCGACCCCGTATTCGGGTTAAATGAAAACACATAGAATTTCATGAATGAGACATATCATAACAGTCTATTTTCCTACGACGACTATCCTAACGGGCAACTTAGATGTGTACTTTATTTTCCTACACATGGTCCACACGTGCGAGTATGAACTCAGCTGTTGATGTCGAACACCCGTTAGAAATAGCGACCGTCATAACACCATTATGATATACATAATGATCGTTCTCCTGTCTCATAGCGTATGCGTCTGTATTATCGTGAAGGAGTAGAGGTATCCCCGATGCATGAGCACACAATAATTCATGAGGTCTCAACGTTTTTCCATTTTCATTGTCATTTATTACAACACCGTTAGCATCTTCTTCACATCATCACATTTTTTTCATATAATTTCTCATGTTGTTTATCATCAGTTATAATATCTTTCATGCATATGCTGGGGTTGTATTTCATGCTAGCTCGTCGTATTTCATGTTAATCATATCATATCATTCATGACACACATATATCGTATCATAACGTTCTCATGCTTTTAGAATAACAATTTCATCATGCACATATCATATCATATCATATATCATAGTAGTAACATAATATATTTCGAGCAGGTTGGGCCTCTGGTACTCAAGTGTCGATCGAGCTACAGGCGCACGGTTGGGTTGAGGCTATGGATTGGGTTGTAGGTGCGCAGTTGGGTCGAGGTTATGTATTGGGCTGTAGGTGAGTGGTTTGGGCTGAAGACGCGCTGTTGGGCTTTGGGTTTCCGTATACTCTCTCTCTCTCTCTCGTTTCCTCTCCGTTTTTTCTTGCAGGTAATCTCTAAGGTGTGTGGATGAAGGATGGGGACGTTACCCCCTCTCAATATGTGTTTTAGTGCATAGTGGCCCGTTGAGGAGTCTACTAGCCTTTTCCTCTAGGTAAGGGCATTTGGTCACCTTGACACACTATACTAAGGCCTTGCTCGATGGTACCTTTATGGCTACTACATGGCAAGGCGTTGCTGTGCTAAGAGTATACCAGAGGAGATAGAGGAGATAGGAGATAGAGACACTAGTGACTCCTTGTCGTAGAGATCTACTATGTTCTTACGAGTGTCTAGAGTAAATTAAGGACCTCTCAATACCTCCCACAGTACAACATGTTCATGACTCAGACTATGTTGCTTGGAACGTATGAAGCCTTGAACGTAGGTATTCAGACTATGCGTCTTGGAACGTATGAAAACTTGTACATGGGTATTCCGGCTATATCGCAAGGAAAGCCCTGGCTGCATGATTAGATTATATCACTTGGAACGTAAGAAGCCTTGGACGTAGGTTTTCAGACTATGACGCTTGGACCACATGAAGCCTTGGGCATATGTTTTCAGACTGTATCGTAGGACAAACTGATATGAACCACGACCAAGGAATTTCTATACCTCAAGGTCCAATTACAAGGACGAGAGCTAGAAGCTACAACAAACCTTATACAGTTTTATTCAAGCTATGGTGAGCTCATCAAAGAAAATTTTAGAAGATACTGGAGATCTCCCTCATATGTTGTGCAAAGTTGAGCTTCAAGAAAGAGATGAATTAAATGCACTTTAACTCCGCTGAATTTATGAAACTAGTCCAAGGATGAGTCAATAAACACATTTTATTAATTGCATTATTTAATTATAGTTTAACTATTTGTTTGTTATATTTAAGCTAGTTTTAAATATAGGAGTTAAGGTTATATTGTAAGGTTATTATATTCTACCATTAACTAAAATATGGAGGTTATGAGTATTTTTCATTTATTAGCCCATTTAATTTGAGAGTTATATATCACATAGGTTAAGGTTGTAAGAGCTATATAAAGCCTTCTTTTCTTTGATTAGACATCAGATTTTGGAATTAAGAATAGAATTTCTATTTTAGCTTTGTTGAGAGCTAAACTTTTTTTTGCAAATTCTTGTGTTTAGAACTTGCATGTAAAGTCATTCAAGTGGTATTGATCAAATCTCTTGTGGAGTGATTCGAATCACGAGTTTAGAAACGAGTTTTCTTTACTCTTGATCTTGATCATCAAGGTAATCCGTTTCATACTTTCCCTTGGGTTGATTTTCCATATCACAAACCCTAGACGCAAGTTAACACTAC
This sequence comes from Cucurbita maxima, assembly GCF_002738345.1. NCBI lineage: Eukaryota > Viridiplantae > Streptophyta > Magnoliopsida > Cucurbitales > Cucurbitaceae > Cucurbita > Cucurbita maxima. The sequence continues at coordinate 434,574 of NW_019272021.1, read as the reverse complement.
ATCGCTTGGAATGCATGAAGTCTTGGACATAGGTTTAGACTGTGTCGCTTGAAACGTATGAAGTCTTGGACACATGTTGTCAGGTTCATGTCTAGTATCACAAATCCTAGGGGGAGTATCTTGGAGAATGAACAAAGAACCGAACAAGAACCTAGAAGCGTAACAAAAAATTAGACAACGATCAAGGACTAGAACACGGATCAAGATCTAAGTCCCAAGAACAAGAACTTATAACCTTAGTACTAAGATCCTTAGACTAAAACCAAGGCTTCAGAATCCAAGGACCAAAATTCTCAAAATAGATCATGATAATAACCCACAAGTCAAGAATAGAACTAAAGGGCTTAAGTACTTACAACAAGAACGAGAACAAGAAAAGAAAGTGTGTAGTATCATAAGGACACGACTAAGAGCCTACAAGTAGGCTAGTTATTGAGTCTTTGTACTCATTCCATGTTTTTCATGTTTTCAGGTAAATAAGGAGCTGGTCGAGGTCAGGAGCGGGCTCTGGAGCAGGTGCCATAAACAAGCGTCACCCATCGTCCTCCACACCCTTTAGTTTTAATGTTTTATTTCGCAAAAAATTTACTCGTCCTTTTTAGAGTCATCAGGTCCCAATCCTTACAGGATATTTTCGATGGATTATCAGAAAATTTAAATCTCCCAATCACAATGATTCTGGAGATTTCAACGTCGGTTTAAGCTTCCCCTACAAAGTATGAAGTTGGGGCAATAGTATGGAACAAGGATCGAGTTGAAGCGAGCTTCTAATTACAAGGAATAAGCATTTAGATTTTGGTCTCTACTCTCGGATTTCTTCTAAATTCAAGAGAAATCCCCCACCATTTCCCTTCAAACTTGTTCCTACAGCTTCTAAACTAGATTACCCACAAGTTTTATGAAAGAATCAAATGATGAAAGTGCCTAGAAATCATTTCTCCAATCTAATTTGCCATTGAAGAACTTAGAAATATGCTTGCAAATCAAATCTGAGCTTACATGCAAATGCTTCGAGCAAGGCAAATCTCAATTAGTTTATGCACCTCCAAGGAGTGTTTCTATAGAGACGATGAAGAGAAATTATCTCAGGAAAGTGCCCAATTGAAGAAAATAAATTTTAGGCTTAAATAGGGGACATGGTCGAATTCTTGTCTACAATCCATTTTCCTTCAAATTGAACATTCTTTTAGGTTCATAGAATCATGTTGAGTAACTTTGATGAAGGAATCGAGAACTAAAACATCGTAGAATGAGCTGCCCAAGAAAACAAAAATTGCTGCTTCTAGGTGAGTTGGAGACTGAGAGAAGTTTCTGAAAATTAAGGTGCTACACTGAAAAGACATTCCTCCAAATCAATTCCTTTAATTTGAGGAAAGAATAAAAAAGAGGTTCCATGAAAAAATTGGGTCTTGAAAACCCTTAGAATGGACCGCCCAATAAAGAATCACCTATTTTGAACTCTAGGGAGAAATCAGATTTTGGACGAACTTTGGAGGTGAATATCTTAAGCTACAATCCATGATAAGGTATGAAATCAATCCCTATATTTTTCTTGTAACACCATCTTTAAGTTTCGTGAAGAAACCAAAGAAAGAAACATTGTAAATGGAGTTGTGGAAGACGAGTTTTGAATGGCAGCACAATACAAAAAGCACGTCTTCTTCCGGTCAAGAGCAAGACAATGACGTGGCCGATTCAACTGAACCAACCATGTCAAACCATAATTTAACCTTTTTTCCATTTTAACCCTCTTTCAAACCGGTTATTATGAAAATTTTTATGGTTCCAGAAACTAGACGTAATCAGAAATCTGTGGAAGAAAATTTGAGGTAATTTGGATACCGGAAGATCCAGAACGAAGATCTCGAACGTCGATGATAAAGTAAGCAGCCATCTTGAACTTTTCTTAGGAAATACAGGTAGAAATTGCTTGACTTTCTGTATGACCCATAATCTAAGTGTGAATTAAAGAAATATTAAATAAAAACATAAAGAACTGAGTTAAGGCCCTGAATTGATCAAATTGCTCGAGATTTAAATAACGTTAAGATAACCCATTAAATGAACTCCGCTGCCTAGGAAATTTTAATGCTGAGCATATTATAGTATATTAATATTATATATAAAATATGATCATCATTGGATAAGGTTAAGTAGCAGTGTAAAATGACCATAATGCTTCTAAGTTGATCGACTTTCATTTCATGATCTAGATGACCCCAAATGCTATTAAACTTTGTATTATACCTTATTTTACGATTTTTGATGATGTTGTGGAGTTATAAAATAATTAGAACTCTCAAGTAGCTAAACCATGAATTTAGGGTAAAATGACCAAAATGTCCTAGGATTTCTGGTGATATTTTAAGGTTTAGACATAATTATCTTAGGGGCATTATGGTCATTTTAGACATTTACTTGGTTTATTTACTTAACCTTGTCAAATGACCACCAAATTTCATATATAATCTTAACATGTCATAATATGCTTAGCATTAAAATTTCATGGACATAAAGTTTATTTATTGGGTCATTTTAATGTTACTTAAATCTCGAACAAATCGTTCGACTCAGGGCCTTAACTCTCGGTTCTTGGTGTTGTTCTTTTATATTTTTCTTAATTCATATTTGGTCTAAGGTTCATACTCAATTTCAAGCGATTCCTACAAGTTTTTCTTAACAAAAGTTCAAGGTGGCTACTTACCTCGTTGTCTAGGTTCAAGACCTCCATACTCGAGCTTCCGGTATCTGAATTAATTCAAATTTTCTTTAACAGAATCCTTAGATTTTCTAGTTTCTGAAACCATAAATTTTTTTATGTGAACTAGTCTAGAAAAATGTTAAAATTAAGAAAAATTGAGGGAGGATCGAGTTTTGGTTTCACAAGCCTTGTTCAACTGAATCAACCATGTCATCGTTGTCGCCTGAAAAACTCCTCCTTCCAGCTTTGCTCATGGTGGTTCTCCTCTCGATTTCTTAACGGAACTTGAAGATGGTGCTATAGGAAAGAGCTAAGGATTGATTTCATACATTCTCGTGGATTGTGTCCTATGTTATTCACCTCCAAATTTCGTAAAAAGTTGTTTCTTCGCCACCAAGAAAATTTCTATTGGACAACAATTTCTAGAGGTTTTCAGGGCTCAATTTCTTCATGAAACCTCTTCCATCCTTCCTTCTAGTTAAAGGAATTGTTTTGGTCGAACTTGTTTAAGTGTGGCCTCAATTTTGAGAATTTCTTCTTAGTCTACAATTCAACCGAAAACCTATAATTCAACTTTCTTGGGCAGCTCTTGATTTCTTCATCAAATCTACTCATCTTAACCCTTTTAAACTAAAAAAATGCTCCATATAAAGAAAAATGGAAATTCGAAACATACCGCAATTTGAATCCAAAACTGACTTTCTTTAATCAGGTACATATTTGAGGTTCATTCTCTTCGTGGCCTTCGAGGGGTAGAAATTGAATCCCTTGCTAAAAGAATTTGAGAGTAGGCTCATATAGGATTTTTTTACTAGGGGAGAAGGTTTGAGGCACTTTCAACCCTCAACTCCTAGGAATAAGTTTGAACGGAAATGGTAGAGAAATGCTCTCGAATTTAGAAGAAATTCGAGAGTAGAAAAACACAAAAACTTAACAGCTATAGCTTTCTGTTGAGAGCTCGACTCAACTTGGTTCTTGTTCAAATGAAAACCCCAACTTAAGAATTTATAGAGGGAGCTTAAATCGATGTTAAAACATCCAGAATCTTCATGATTTAGAGATTGAGTTTTCTAGATTTATCATCCCAGTCGGGAGGATGAAAGACAAAGAAAGGGAGAAGTGGAAATATCCTCTCTGATCACCAAGCATCCAACCTTTAATTTGAATTATGGTCGTTGGATGTGATGAAATGTGTCTAGTCTAAAACATACTCAATTTTGGTAAAGATCCAATGGTTGAAATTAAAGATACGGTAGATTTTCGGAGGATATCTCGCTGGATCTGATTTTCTAATCAATGACATTTTCATAATTATCTCGAAGTTCAAAGGCATTTTGGTAATTTGCCATTTTTTTAAATATTTTATTATTATTTTTTAGAAAAATCTAAACTTTTAATAAAAATTCTTCAATTTTTTTTTTTTTTTTTGTCATTTTTTTCCTCTCGAACACTTGAAATTCCTTTGCCCTAAGGAATTAAAGTTTTGAACTCCTTTCACGCTCATGTCACGTCCGAAAGTTCCTTCAAAATTTGGAAATACGACATTTTTTGTCCTTTATACTTACTTTTTCCAGATCCTTTTCCAAGGTTAAGTGGAGAGTTATTAAATGATATCTCCAACTATTGTTTAGTGAATTTGAAGGGCAAGAGGTTCACTGTTTTGAGAGGTTACATCATGGAATTCGTTCTTGGTTTACTTAAGATAGCGAAAGGTCACACCACTATTCGAGTAGGGGTGGGTGATTGCACCCACAAGCTTACTCAAATTATTTCGGGTAAAATCTCAATCTTGAAAGAGAATAAGTAGGACTATGTGATGTTAGTATTAATAGTAGCAAAGCCTTAGTTTCATAAACGGTTTAAATTCCAATTTATATCTTGTGAAAATCACTTACAACTACATTTATCGAACAACCTTGGCATGATATTGTTCCAAGCCTTATACAAAAAATAGTGCAAGCCTCAAAGCTTTTCAGCCCCTTTTTGATGGGATATTTGAAGAAAAGGCCCCTAACTAAATTTAGAGATAGGCTAAGGCTTGACTAAGAGTCTTGTTAGGACATCCTTCCCCACCATTCCTTCCGGCCTATTATTGATAGGGATTTGACCGAAACGTTGGGATAAGGTAGGCAAAAGTGAATTATGGGTACCAAAGTTGGTCCAACCAATAAGCTTGTACAAAGATAAGAATGATTATGCGTTACGACCTAGGATAGAAAAAAAGTAATGATGGTGTGAAATACAGAAACTCAGAAGTTGAAGTGGTCAACAAGTTATTCTTGAAGTAGCATGGATGGTGGGCATTTTGAGATTTGAATGAAAGGGAAAGTTGAACTCACCCTTCATCCAACTATTCAAAATTCTAAATGGAATCAAATGGATGGTATATCGATTAGCCTTACGACCATTCCTATTCATAGTGCATGATGCGTTCGTTTTGTATCTGCATTGCAAGTATTTGATCAACCTGATTCATGTGGTAGATTACATGTCCTTACAGATAAACGAGTACCTAAGTTACGAAGAAAGACCAATAAAAAATTTAGCCCGGGAAGTGAAGGTCCCCTGTACTAGGAAAGTGGTCTTCACTAAGAAACCATCAATCGGTTGAAACTTATGTGGAAACGGGAGGAAGAAATGAAAAAGAAATACCAAGAATTGTTCTAAAAGTAAGACACTTTTGAGCTAAATTTACTTTTAGATGTGTACTATGTATTAACCCAAAATTAGAAAATAAATAAATTAGATGGAGAAAGTGGGGAATTGGACTCCAATATAAGAGGGAGGTCCTTAACTTATTGAATCACAACAATTGCTCTGTTTCTCACTTTGGAAGTTCGGAGCAGTCAAAGAATACATTTTCTAACAACTTTAGCTCGACTTCTCAACTGATCTAACTTAGGTTTGATACACTTGAATTCTTTCGTACTAGTTTCAACCATTTGTGAGATGTTTTTGAAATTTTTAAAAGCATTTAAGATTAGTATGAATACTTTTTTACTACTTTAAATTATTTGGAACTAAGTTTGGATTATGTTATGCAAATTAGATGAACTAATTTGTCTAATAGAATTTCATGCTGTGATTATGGGACACCTTAGGTAGAATTAGACTTCAATGAACAACTTTAAATTAGCATCAAGAGGGCATAATGACTTCGGCTTATGTCAACCAAGTAAGTGGCTTTACTGTTGGCTTGATTGAATGACTTATTTCTTGTATGACGTATCCTATGTTTATTTATACTATGATATCTATGTTATGTCATGTTACAAGATATGCTATTTTATTTGCTAATTGTCATATGATTATGCTATAATGCGTGAACCCCCATGTGCCATGATTCATTTATGTCTATGAGATATTAGAAAGCCATGTATGTAATTTTGAAAGATATAACAAGTAGTATGTATGTCATGAAAAGAATGGAGTTATATCTTGTATTATAAGCTTATATCATGATTTAAAGCTACGGGACCTAATACATTTTTATATGTTATGTGAATTGGGATACTTCTCCGTTATAATTAGTATGAATGCTTACGTTATGATGTTATGTACAATATGCTACCCGCTATATAATTATGCAAGCTTCTTTCCTTCTATTGCTTTTGGCGGAGTGAGTGTGCGGTAACTAAAAGGTAGGCTCAAGGAGTATGTATATGCGCGTCTAGTGGGTCCATGCATGCATGCACGGTCCATGTGCAAAGATGCACTACACATCCAATTTTTTCCATGCATAATAAACATGTCTGGCATACAATGACGACTTTATTTTTAATAAGAAGATAGAGCGTTACATTTGTTTGTTTTACTGCACAAACTTTGTTTCAAGGCTTGAATTAGAATTCCAAATTTCTACAAGTGACTCACGTTCAAGTACTCAATTGGGGCAAATCTGCATAAAATCCAAGTTTTCCATGGTTAGGTTTCAAAATTGCTGACTTTGACGGCTATTTCTGCAATTCTGTTCTCATATCTATTCTATCAATTTTTTTTAATAATATCTTTTTTATAATGTTTTTCTCCTTATTTTGGACATTTTTCTCTTCTAGGCATCTTGAGGTTCATTCTCTAGATTAATCGAGCTCATAATACAACCGTTTTGGCTATGACATTCTCCCTTGAAACTCAAGGTCGTTACTTAAGGCTTATCTCATTAGAAGGTGTCCAAACGAGTTAATAGACATCAAGAACACTAAATTTCTTGAAAAATGAATGGTGAGTAGGCACTATTCTTCAACCTCTATCACTCTCTAGAGTGAGTAATAATTCATGAGAATTGGTTCCTTAGCTCCATGGACATTAGATTTTACGGAGAGTGAAGAATAAAGCAACTCAAGATGGCCTCTCGAGTATTACAACACTTGAAATATGAGTAAATAACTCAAATAAGATTAAGATGTCCAACTAAGGCCTTAAGAATCAAAGAAAAGGAATTAAGCAAGGAAAATGTCTAAATCTACTCATATTAATACCCTAATAAGTAATTACAGGAAAAGGATCCGAAAGAAAAAAGTAAGTAGAAAGAACGAAAATGTCATTTTTCCAATTTTTAAGGAACTTACCGAATTTTTAATTTCTTATCGAGAAAGAATTTCAAGATTGGATGTCAAATCAACATTCCTAAATGATGATCTTCAAGAAGAAATGTATGTTTCCCAACCTGAAGGGTTCGTCATCAAAGCCGAAGAGCACAAAGTGTACAAGTTGTCAAAGGCCCTCTACAGTTTATGACAAGCACCGAGGGCGTGGAACATATGTTTAGACAAGAGCTTAAAGAGTCTAAACTTCATGAATTGCTCGCAAGAACAAGCAGTGTATACTGGCTGAAACACTCATAGTTGGAGTGTACGTTGATGACTTGATCATCACTGGTACAAGTGTAGAAGACATCAAAGAGTTCAAGTAACAAATGATGAAAGAATTTGAGTAGATTGATATTAGGTTACTCACATACAAACTTGGTATTAAAGTGGACCAAAGGAAAGGTTGTATCATGCTAAAACAATCGACCTATGCTAAGAAGTTGTTGCAGCAATTTAAGATGGCAAAGTGCAACCCGACCAAGTATCCCATGGAAGCAAAGTTACAACTCAAGAAAAATGCTGAAGGAAGCTTGGTGAATTCCACTACGTATAGACACATCATCGAAAGTCTAAGGTACTTGACTCATACTCGTCCGAACCTTTCATATGTTGTTGAAATAATCAGTAGGTACATGGAAAAGCCCACTATGATGCATCATCAAGCGATTAAGCACATTCTCCGCTATTTGAAGGGAACTACAAGCTACGGGTTGAAGTATGAAAGAGGGTGAGGTCCTGAAAAACTAGTCGGTTTTACCGATAGTGATTTAGCTAGAAACAATGAAGATAGAAAAAGCATAGTAGGAATGAAGGTTTTATCCCAAAGGAAATTTGATCTTTATCAATCTCAAAAGCAGCGAATTGTGGAATTATCTTCTTGTGAGGTTGAGTTCATTGCAGCAACTACGACATTATGCCAAGCATTGTGGCTGAGAAAATTGTTGAGTAAAGTGACTAGAAGTGAACTAAAATCGGTAACTCTCTACATCGACAAAAAATATGCAATTGCACTGATGAAGAATCTGGTATTTCACAGACGTAGCAAACACATTGACACTCGCTTCCACTTCATCCGTGAATGTGTCGAGAATAGGAAAATCATTGTAGAGTTCATATGCACTAGAGAGAAACATGCAAATATTCTAACCAAGGCCCTAGCAAGGGTTAAGTTTGCAGAGATGCTGAAAGTTCTAGGAATGAAAGATCTCGAACAAAATCAAGTTTACGAAGGAGATTGTGAGCTAATAAACTTGAGGTGGTAGAACAAGTTACTTACTTATATAGTAACTTTATGAGATTTTTTAGTAGACTTCGTAGAACAAGTTACCAACTTAAGAGTAAGTTACTAACTAATAGATCAATTATGGAAGAATTGGTATTAGTTGTCAAATTGTGGACCAAGTTTTGTGCTTTTTTAAGTAGGAAGATCGTTAGTGGTTCTTAACTTGAGAAGAAAGGTTAGTAAGCTAGTGACTGATTTTTCCATTATAACATCTCATTTTACAACCACCAAAGAGAATTGAAAAGTTAAGTGTTTATGATTAATTTGTTCCAAAGCTATCTCCCCTCATGTTTTCCTTTTCTTTTTTACTTATTTCGACCTATTTCGATCCTGGGTCAAATCCAACGCACACCATGCGACCTCCTAGTCCTCCACCGAGCTAATGTTGTAGGCTTGTAGTGGCTTAGTCAACACTCTATTGGCTCACTTGACTGAGTTCCTATTTGTTTAACCATTTTGGGGGCATTCTATGAGCATTTTTGGCCTAATTAGGTCAAAAAAAGAAAGTCAATTTGAGTATTTAAGGCTGGCTTAAAATAAATAAGTGATATTAGCCCATTGATGAACTCTAAGTGCGGTATTTTGAATGCATGGGATGATATAACAGAAAATGAATCACATTGAGATTGAACTTGACGATCAATCTATAAAGCTTAAGAATATTAAGCTAAGTACTGTTATTTGATGCATGCATGTGTTTGATTATGCCCGTTATGTTGATATGACTATAACTATGTCTTACAAGATACCATAGTATATTATATATGATAAGCATGAATGAAATATTATGTATATGTATGTATACGGTAAGAAATTTAAGTCAGGATAGTTATGGAAGTATAATGTACATCATCAAATTGAACCATGATTTTTAATATGGGACCTCATGCATATTGTATGTCATGTGATCGTCATGGATTACTTCTCTAGCATGATATGTGCGGATACATACACCACATATTCATGTTTTTTTTTTCTTTTTGTAGATTTTTGGCTGCGTGTGATTGTGCTAGCCTATTAAAGAGGGTATATTAACGAACCCACCTAGTGGGCCCATGTGCATACGTTGGACCATGTGTGGGAGAAATGTTAGAACTTATATCATAAATTCTAGTAATTGATTGTTTAATTTTTAAAATAATTTTGATTATTTTATTTGTAACTTTATATTATTAATTATGTGAAAAATCGAAGGTTATTAGTGTAATCCTGTGCAGTATGTGGTTGACATACGAGATCGTGTTTAAGTTATAACGTAAATAGTATATAGTATTTGGATATAGTATAACGTAAATAGTATATAGTATTGCTCTTGCTTTGCATAGTCTTGGGTAGCTATATTAGCCTACACAGTAGTAACCAATGTTCGATGTTGAGGTGCCACCTAAATAAACTCTCTCTAACAGGAGGGGACATAATGCCGAGTGTTAGCTTGCTTGTCATCCATAGGAGGTAGCTGGCGTGAACATATCCCACAAACCGTGTAGTCACCTATGGTCGGGGACGTGACCTCCTGTACGTGCCAACTCCAACGCATGATCAACGGTCACCCATAGGACAAATTCACCGTGCAGGGTAATCCAAGTGAACTATCAAATCATACTACCCTAATTATCCTCACTCCTACCTCAACAAATTTTGTACTTGATTGGAAAGGGAAGTGGAAGCTCCGTAGATACAATACCAACACTATCAGCCTAGGAGACTACCTTTGTTTTATCGTTGCCATGATTTCTTCTAGATCTTTAGGGTAGTTTGGCAGTCTTGATAGGAACTAAGAAGAAAAACTAAGAACAAGGACAAGAAGAGGATAAAAGCAAAGCACACTTAACTATAAGATTCTTATGATTGAGCCACTGAAAAGGAAAGTGCACCTTGCCTAAGATTTTCAGAATCTAGATTTGGCATCTAATGGCCCCACATTACATCCCCTACAACATGGTCATGTTACTTGCTTTTCACTTCCCACATATCAACATGAGTCCTTCCAACATGCTTTTTTATCACTCACATGAATCCTAGGAAAATTTTCAAGAAGTCACCTAATATAGAATTGTTACAAGAAACACATGCTTAACTATGAAGTTCCAATGATTGATCCAACGAAATGGAAGGTGAATTTTGTTGGAATAGGTAGTAATTTTCAATTTTCTAAGCCTTTCTTAGTCATCTTATCCTCGGAATTGCTCTCATTTAGATGTGGTCTCGATTAATTTATGTATCCCATACGCGGGTGTCATGTGATACCCTAGCATGCCTTAAAGAAATGATAAGAACCTACAAGTAAGCTACTTAATGAGTTTTTGTACTCACTCCATGCTTTTTTGATAGCTAAGGGAGTTGATCGAGGTCTGGAGTGAACCCTAAAGCAAGTATCATAGATAAGCCACACTCTAACTTCCAACATCTTTTTGTTTTAAATGTTTTATGTCCATTCCTTTTTTTGTATCTAAAACTACTTACGTATAAACTCTATTTTGATATAACGTAAATATTGTATATTATATTTTAAAACCTCTTATTTTTTTATGAAAAAAAATTAACTGTCTTTTTACATCATCGAGTCAACTCCAACCATGACTCGTGCTTCGGGCATGCTCGAAAATTAAGTTGGGACAAAATTATTGTTTAATATACAAGATAAAAATATATTTATTGTATATGATCATTAAATACATTAAATAAAATATATATTTAAATTGGCATCATATTCAAATTGCTTTAATATATATTGATATATTTTATGATACTTAAATATGATTTAAATAAAATGTATAATTTAATCTATTATATATTAAAATATATTATTTCAAATTTGAAAAACATTCTCCTAAAGTTTATAAATATGTCGATTGAGTTGCATCCACTATGCTTCGAACACATCTTCTCCCTCTTTAATCCCGAGAAGATTTTTAAGGCTCTCAGCTTAATTAGGCTCGGCCTTTATTTTGTATTCGAGTCACAGTTAGAAAGACTTTAATTTTAAATATCCAACGATATTAAATTTATTTCTAGTCATTTTTGCTGCTATGTCTTATTAATTTTAGTACAAAAAAAATGTGTGATTAATGTTCATGCAACGGTTCACAAAAAAAATATTTTAGGAGGTGACAACGATCTCGGGCTATGACCCATGATCCCTAAAAGAAGCCCCACACAACAATCATTCCTCCGAACTCACCAGCAAGAAAAGAGTGTTAGATGAACACAACTCTCTACAATGACATGATATTATCCATTTTGAGCATAAATTTTCATGGCATTGCTTTCGACTTCCCAAAAAGTCTCAAGCAAAGGGAAAGGGTATTCCTCAATTATAAATCCATGAAGATTCCCTAAATTAGGATATGTGGAACTTTCATCCAAGAGAACATGAAATATTGAGAGAAAATGACAGTAGACAAATAGTTCACCTCGTCAGACATAAACGCCGGTGAGACCAGAAGCCTCTAATCCAGCATGAACAACGAACTAGGCAGGCAAAGGATTAACACAGCCATCATCCATAAGAATAGAACGGTACAATTTAACAAGTTTTGCGTGGTTTTCGAATATATTAACGTCATTTGCAGGTGCATAAGGGTATCAAGATGTCGTGAGTGTGAAGAGGAGATGAACAGAGATTTGAAGTGTCTGAGATCTGAAAGGAAAAATAGGGAAAAATGACGTCGGAGAATTATGGCAGGAGAGAGAAAACAACTGTAGAAATTAGCGTAAAGCAGGCAGAAAAGGAAGGCGCCATCGAGTCTGATCCAAACTCAGATATCCACCTGCAATCCGACCTACAATGACCATCAACATCAATTCAAAGGAGTCCAAGCCCCTCAGCCCAACAACGCCGACAGTAATCGGCCAATAAGACTCGGCTCAAATACCCTCTGATGCGCCCCACAACGCTCGATCCACACTCGATACACATGACCCGTGACATCGTAAACTCAACTCAAAACTCATGCCTCGACCCGAATCGTGGCCCCTGTGCATGTCAGCTGCACCTACCAACACGTCTCTTGTCTTCAGTTGTTGGTTTCACTCGGCTCGACTCGACTTCACATGGCTCCTTGGCTAAAAAATGGCTTATTCACTCAGGACTCGAAATTAGACACTGTTCTTTACGTTTTGGACTCTTCTGAAGCTGATTTAACCTTAATTAAGGCAATTAAGATCGGTAACAATCGCTTTTTTTAATTTCAAATTAAATTTAGTTGAAAATTCGAGGTTACTAAGGTTATTGAGCAAACATTCAAATAGGTGAAACCTTGACATAAGTGGGAAAGAACTTAAAGGACGAAAGCAAGCTTAGTTAGAAAGAGAACATTGACTAAGGCTATCAAAGGAAATGGTCTTACTATTGGCATTGTTAAAAGTTTGTGTTTTGTATGATGACACGTGTTTTGTTGCTCTGGACGTGTCATATGTTTGATATGTGTGAGATGTTTATGAAACGATATGTATATGATATGATATGTTAGTGATATGATACATGTTATGATATGATATGTGCATGACATGATATGATATGTTGAAGGATATGTTATGTGCATGGGATGATATAATATGATGTATGACATGAATGATGCACGGTAAAAATGTTTTGACATGATACACAACCCCAAAATATAAATATGAAGGAAAAATGATAGGAATTGTCTTACGGAATTTAATCCAATGTGACAACACCAAAAAAAAAAAAAAAAAAAAAAAAAAAAAAAAAAAAAAAAAAAAAAAAAAAAAAAAAAAAAAAAAAAAATTGCTACTCTTTTTTTATTGAAAAATGATCATCATGTTTTTTTAGAACTTTTTTTTAGTGTTATTATCATATTAATTCCATGTATTTGATTTTTGAGCTATTTATGATTAATTATTGGATTTGATGACCATTCGAATTATTTACAACTAAATTTATATTCACCTTAGATTTTTATTAACCTAAAGTCCGTTATGCGGAATTAAACATTTAAAATTTCATCATAAAACACGGTAATAGACTTACATGTCCAAAAGTATCTTTAAAACAACCTAAAGAAATACCAAATTAAATCAATAAAACATTAAAAATAAAATACCCTGCACTAACCTAAGTCTAAGAAAATGAAATATCACTATCCTATACACGTGACATGGTGTCTACTTGAGATGTCGTCATCAGTCGTACAGGAGTGTCTTGCCTTTACTTGAAATAAAAGTAGAACACGGCTTGCGTAGTTTAAGAAATACTCAGCACTAAGTGGCTCCACTATTAGAGTAAGGGAATGTAAACACATGCAACTTATGATTAGGGACCTATTGTTAAAACCATCATAGGGGTAGCCTCCCGTCCAGATAAAATTGGATGTGTAGTACTTTCCTACACACGACCCACACATATGAGTGTCGATCAACAAACCCCCAAGTTTCATGCAAGGCATGATCATCATTATCATAGTGTATGCATTCATACTCATCATCATAAATGGGGGAATAACCCAATGTTTATGTACACACAAAATGCATGAGGTCCCTATAGTTTTCATCTTTAAATCATCTTTATGGCACAACCCTATATATCGTTCGGATATTACTCTAAGTAACATGCATGCATTGGCCTTCATCATCATTAATGTTAACTAGGGTTGTGTCTTAGAAAAATCATTGTCATAATGCATCATGACATTAATACATGCACATCATCTTAATATGGAATAATGTCGTATTAAATCATTTCATCATCATACGTCTTACATCGTTATGTTATCATACATCATCATCATCATGTAAAATCATTGTATAATATCTTATAACATCATATATCATCACCATATAATATAGTCACACCATCATATATCATAATCTCATCATCATATAATATAGTCATATCCTCATATAATATAAAGTATAAATGACACGTGCAAAGGTAGGCCTACATGTCATCATACATAAAACTAGTCTTATGACCGAGCCGATAATAAAGTCACTTACTTGGTTGGTCTTAGCTGGCATTCTCCCTAAACTCGAGTATGTTTGAATTCCGTCTCTCGAAGTTGTTCCAATTATCGTCGAAAGTTCTTTCCTATTAGAACGTCCATCTCGTTTTTGTAATAACAAAAAATAATGGAATTAAAAAAAAATGGATTGTCCCACATTGCTTAAAGCTATGAAGTGGGGGTTGGCCTCCACTATAAAAGAGAGGTCTCCCACTTCATTTTAGCATCCCACTTGAAGAGTTCGAGTTAGAGTACACTTTCTGATAGCTCAAGTCCAGCATTTTGGCTAATCCGACTTGGGTCTAATACGCTTAGACTCTTTCCTCCTAGTTTAAATTTTTTGGAAGCGTTTAAGGTTAGTATGATTTCCTTTGATCCGACTTGGGTTTGATTTTGATCCGACTTGGGTTTGATATGCTTGGACTCTTTCCTCCGAGTTTAAATTTTTCAGAATCGTTTACAGTTAGTATGATTTCCTTTTAGCTAGTTAAAATTTTTGAGCTAGTTTAAATTATTAAGAGTAAGTTTAAATTATTTTAAACACCTAGATTAGCGAATTCCCATAATCTAATTCTAACTTATGATTGTTGGACTCCTTAGAGTTGAATTTTAGAGAAGAATGTTAAACTAGCATCAAGGAGTCGTATTAGCTTCGGCCTAAGCCAACAAAGTAAGGTACCTTACTATCGGCTCAGCCGAAAGACTTATCTTATGTATGACAACACGTGCTCAGTGGCCTTGCACGTGTCATTTATGCTTTATGTTATATGATAATGTAATAATGTTATATGATTATGTGATAACGTTATATGATGATTTGATATGATGATTTGATAACGTTATATGATGCTTTGATAACGTTATATGATGCTTTGATAACGTTATATGATGCTTTGATTACGTTATATAATGATGTGATGATGTTATATGATGATTTGATGACATTAGATAATGATGTGATGATGTTATATGATGATGTGATGATGTTATATGATGATGTTGACATGATGATGATGATGTGTAATAATAAGATGATGCTAGACGTATAGTGATGAAATGACTTAATATGATGATGTGTCATATTAACATGATGTGCATGTATTAAATGTCACAATGTATTATGACGACGAATTTTCAAAGACACAACCCTAGTTATGTTAATGATGATGAATGTATGAAATCCAATGTGTGCATGTTACTTAGAGTAAAGTGTGAACAGTGTATAGGGTTATGACATAAAGATGATTTAAAGATGAAAAATTGTAGGGACCTCATGCATTTTGTGTGTTCATATACATCGGGATACTTTCCTATTTATGATGATAAGTACGGACGTGTATACTATGATGATAATGATGGTCATGTCACGCATGACACTCAAGGGATTGCTGACCTTCAGACGTCGCTACGGACAGCTAAATCCATATGAATCATAAACATTTCTTTGCATGTATAAATCTTGTATAAGAATCTTGTCATTTGTGTCCTAATCTCCAAATCTTTCGTACTACTTAATATCATATGTGGGTATGGTACAGTTTTTATTTATTTATTAGTATTTTGAGTCTTTTAACGTCTTGAAAACATCTTAAAATTATTATAGGAATATTGTGGTCATTTAATATCCAAAATCTTGGTTAAAATCCTCTACATATTCAAATGGTCTTAACTTTGTATGATCCGTTTACACCTTGACATAAGACTCTTTATCAAATTTCATGTCATTTAAAGGTTACTTTGGTCATTTTACACATACCCTTGGTTAGCTCTTTATCATAATCTAATGATCACCAAATTTCATACATAATTTATCATGTCATATCAGAGTCTTCTCCTAAAATTTCATGAGCAAAAAAATTCATTTAATAGGTTTGTAGCTCAAACGCTTCATTGAAATCAGTACTCATGTGGACATTAAGGTTGGAAAACCTTCCATACTTAACATAACCTTAATTTCAACTTTGTCACTTTCTTTTAAGATGGCTTGCTTCTTTCTTTTAATAGGGAGCCGTCCCCTTCCTCGTCATCCTCTTTTGCATCCTCTAGACGACATGTTTAAAAAATCAACACATAGTTCACAAACATATAAATAGGTCAGCAATGATAAAATCAAAGCTATGAAATTCAATCCTAAGCTACAGTTAATAATTGTAAGTAATTATAGTATAAGAAATCAAAAACATATTTTTTCTTATCTTATGCATGACATACTTGAGGTGACGGAGCATCAACGGTGAGACCATAGAACATGTCAAGCCTATCTACAAAATTTATAATCTAGAGCTCGGATACCAACTATAATGACCCTAAATTTTCACTTACCTAAGTTACTACCATCATCATCTATACTCCTATGCATAATTGAACATTTAAAAACACGTATGTGTTAAAAAATATCTTTATAATGACACAATCACGATCCATATGACTTTACCTCCTAGGATGACTAACGAGGTATCCATGGAATAAATGATTCTCCACAAGTACCCTTAGTTGCTAATAAGATTCTATGTGCACAAGATCACGTTGGACTATTCACTATTCCTAAGAAGAACTTTTAAGAGCTTGACCCAAGACATTGTGCATATAACCTAAGATCACCAAGACTCCAAGAAAACACCTAGGCTAATGCAAATATCATCTTTAACAAGTTGTTAGGGTCCATGCCTGAAGTAACCATTATCTCCAATCACGAAGTGTACCACAAGACCCCTAAGGTTTAGTTCCGGAAAATAAAACAAGTGGTCATATCCTAGCTCAAGGTCTAGACATGCTCCAAATTACCAACTATTTTCTATAAAGCCTATTCTATATGATATGAGGATAAGTTCAAGATTTCAAGTTGATTGGAGCAAGTTTCGAACCTAACGAAGATGGAACATAAGAAACGCCTAAAGGAAACACCTCAAGATTCAAAACCCTCTAAGGAATCCATTATGAATCTATGACTTTCTAGAATAACTCAGGCTAGTTACTTTGATGGGTTCACATGATTACAAATGCATGTGACAACTTATGCCTCAAGTAACTATAAACCTTAGGAAATTACAAGATTGAGAACAAAGAAGAATACCAAACAAGCTCTACAACTACCAAGGCAAGAAGAATGTTAGGTACCACTCAAGGATAGGGGACCAAGGTCCTCAAACTCAGAAACTCAAGAATGTTAGGTAATACTCTAAGCATGTCCAATTGTGGTCAATAACCTCCCACCACACGGTGCTTTTAGAGGCCATGTTTCCTCTTCTAGGTGGGATGCCCTACACCATGTTTCCTTGGCATATTTGGCCTCATGTTTCCCTCACCAAGATGAGATGTTCTGCACCATGTTATGGGTACCCAAAGATTTGCAGGATGTCATGTTCATGCATGCATCGGTTATGTAACCTTTATGGTTTATGCCATGTTCATGCATGCATCGATTACGTAACCTTTATGGTTTGTGCCATGTTCATGCATACATCGATCACGTGACCTTTATGGTCTATCATGAGGAGTAATCTGAGCCACGATGGAACAAGAAGAGAGTACGTTACCTTAGCTAAGAATCAAGAACCTCCTAAAACCTCCCACGGTACATCATGCTCATGACTTAGACTACGCTGCTTAGAATGAATGAAGCCCTGAGCATAGCTATTAAGACTGTGTCGCTTGGAACACATGAAGCCTTGGACACAAGTTGACAGGTTTATGACTAGTACCACAATATCCTAAGGGGAGTGTCTTGGAGGACGAATTAAGAAACATAACAATAACTTATGACAATAACAAGAATAAGAACAAGAAAAGAAAGAGTGTAGTACCCTAGCATAACAAGGACACGATTAAGAGCCTACAAGTAGGCTGGTTACTAAGTCTTTGTACTCATTCCGTATTTTTCATTTTTTTTAAGGTAATAAGGAGCTAGTCAAGGTCAGGAGTGGACTCTGGAGCCGGTGCCATAGACAAACCTCACCCGTCGTTCTTCAACCCTTTTTGTGTCGTTCTTATTTTGTGTTTTAAATACTTTGTATAAAATTTGTTTTGATATAATATAAATATAATGTAGGTTATGTATTAAATTCTGTTTATTTTATTTCGCAAAAAAATTATCCATCTTTTTGGAGTCATCGAGTTAGTCCGGTCCTTATAAAGTGGTATCAGAGCCCAAGGTTTCTCTATGGCCCAACTCAAGAGGACGCCTTGTAGAGACCAGGTAAGTATGCCTTAAGACACTTAACTTTAAGTTATTGGGTGCATAATCCTAGGGTTACTATTTAAGATAAGATTTAAAATAACCTGAATACCCCGGAATAAATAAGTAACCCTGAGTGTTCTTTCAAT
The DNA here is from genome assembly GCF_002738345.1 of Cucurbita maxima. Classification (NCBI taxonomy): domain Eukaryota; kingdom Viridiplantae; phylum Streptophyta; class Magnoliopsida; order Cucurbitales; family Cucurbitaceae; genus Cucurbita; species Cucurbita maxima. The sequence continues at coordinate 415,716 of NW_019272021.1, read as the reverse complement.
ACCAAGGTCATGCCACCTAAGAAGAGAACCGCAACTAGGCGAGGAAGCCGAAGGATGGCTTCAGAGAATTCCACAAAAGGAGCCTTTGAAGTAGGAATGACTCGAGCCCAGGACGTAAAAACAGAAACACAACAAGAGCCTAACCTATGCCAAACTACACTCCAGGTCAGTCCACCCTCACATTCACCCTAGAAACACTACAGTTTCTCATAAAGTCAACCCTAGAAACACCAGATAGTTAGTTAGTACAGGCTCTTATGGCAACCCAAAGAGTGCAAGCCCCTAGAAGTTTCCTTTAGGAAGCTTGGCCCACCTACATTGGAAGACTTATCTTATGTATGACGACACGTGCCCAATGGTCCTTGCACGTGTCATTTATGTTTTATGTTATATGATGATGTGTATAATGTTATATGATGATGTGATGATCTTATATGATGATGTGATGACGTTAGATGATAATGTGATGATGTTATATGATGATGTTATATGATGATGTGACGACATTATATGATGATGTGGTGATGTTATATGATGATGTGATGACGTTAGATGATGATGTGATGATGTTATATGATGATGAGATGACGTTATATGATGATGAGATGATGTTATATGATGGCTTGATGACGTTAGATAATGATGTGAGGATGTTATATGATGATGTACATGATGTTGACGTGATGATGATGATGCATAATAATAAGATGATATGAGAAGTATAATGATGAAATGACTTAATATGATTATATTCGATATTAAAATGATGTGCATGTATTAAATGCCACGATGCATTATGACGACAAGTTTTCAAAGACACAACCCTAACTAATGCTAATGATGATGAATGTACAAAGACCAATGTGTGCATGTTACTTAGAGTAATGTGTGAACAATGTATAGGATAGAGTTGTGTCGTAAAGATGATTTAAAGATGAAAACTATAGGGACATCATGCATTTTGTGTGTTCATATACATTGAGATACTTCCTTATTTATGATGATGAGTACAGATGTGTACATTATGATGATGAGTACAGTTGCTACAGACAGCTAGCTCGACTATGATGGGTCTAGGGGGTGTGAATCGCTTGGAGACTCACGCTCACACTTGTGTGTCGTGTGTAGGAAAGTACTACACATCCAATTTTTCTGGACGGGAGGCCACTCCTATTATGGATTTTAAGGATAGTTCCCTAGATCATGAGTTGCATATATTTGCATTCCTTAACCCCAATAGTGGAGTCACTTAGTATTTATTTAAGATACTTAAGCGGTGTGCTACTTCTATTTCAGGTAAAAGCAAGATATTCTTATACGACTGACGATGACATTGCAATCTGAGACCATGACACATGTATAGAGCAGTTGCATTTATTTTCTTAGACTTAAGTTAGAATAAGATGTTTTAATTTTTACATTTATTTATTTAATTTAGTATTTTGTTCGGTTGCTTTTATAATATTTTTAAACACATACTCCATGACAGAAATAGGACCTTACATTGACCTTAATTTCCTTGAACAAGGTCAATTTTAGGTTTGGGATGGTCATAACTATCGAAATTTGTAAAAAAAATTCCTTATATCTAGCCGACGAGTCGAAGGAGTCGCTGATTGTATGGACGACACATGGCATAGGGAGGAGCTGACATGTGTGGGGATTGCAGGTTTCAAAACTAGGCTGAGTTTGCTTGATTTGGATTTGGGGCACTACAAGTGTCTAGGCCGAAGGTTTGTGGTGCCGGGCTGTGTGGGTTGCATTCACCTCGTGGGCCGCTCCTATGTTAGACGAACACGACTCTCCATAATGGTATGATATTGTTTACTTTGAACATAAGCTCATGGCTTTGCTTTGGACTTCCCCAAAATGCCTCATACCAATGGAGAGTGTATTCTTAGATTATAAACCCACGACCATTCCCTAAATTAACCAATGTGGGACACTTTCATCTAACGTCCTGAAGTTGGGTCATGACTTTGAGATTGGGGTGAGTGCAGCAGAGAAGTTGGGTCATTTACCTCTGTGAATGTTTGCATAATCCACCACACCTAAATGGTGTGAAAGTTATCTTATTTATAATCAAATAAATTACAAGGATATGGAAATAGTAATAAATGGAAATAACAATAAATGGAAAGATACGTATGATAATAAGACAAATATTAGATATTTGCCTTATAATAAAATATCAAATATAATATATATGGTAAACTATAATTTATTACTAAATATCCTTAACACCCCACCGTAAGCTAAGCGTCGGATTTAAACGAACGTGAAGCTTGAATTTGAAAAATTCAAAGAGGTTGAGAAACACTTTTTATGAAGATGCTAACAACCCGGTTCTTGGCCATCAAAAATTGCAGAGGGATCGCCGCTCAGCGGCGATGCTGCCTTGGCTTCGGCGAGAATATGTCTAACCCATGAAGAGAGATTGTCGCTTAGCGACGATGCTGCCTTGGCTCTGGTGAGAATATTTCTAACCCCAAGAAGTAGAAGGGGAAACCTCGAAAGGGACAAAGACAATGTTGAAGCCGGAAGAGTCGCCACATTGGGCGAAGGAGCCAATTTTGGCGAGAAGGAGCCAATTTTGGCGAGCAGGGCAGTCGGAAGAGCCACCTCATCGGGCGAAGAAGCCAATTTTGGCAGGAAGGGCGGCGGCAACTTGGTTGGCGAATAGGCTAGTGCGGCACCTAGATTCCGAAGGTAAATCTCTGCAAAAGGTTGATAGGTTTAGGTTAGGGTTTATGTGAAGGATGAAGGTTGATTGAGAAGAAAATGAGAGAGACTATATTAGCTAAGGGGAAAACCGATTTGGTTGGAAAAGGTGAGGTTGTATGTACAGAGTATGACGAAAAGTGATTTGGAGGTCAATAGGGTGGAGCCGAAGAGTAATCAATCGGCTTCGACTACGGCAGCCATGAAGACTGCCCCTGCGGCGTCAAAACCAGCAGGGGTGGTGGAGAAGAAGATTAGAGGATTCAAAAGCCATTGAAAAGAAAGGATCGGGGTTGTTAAACCGAGAGGGCTCTGATACCATGTGAATGTTTGATTAATCCACCACACCTAAATGGTGTGAAAGTTATCTTATTTATAATCAAATGAATTACAAGGATATGGAAATAGTAATAAATGGAAATAACAATAAATGGAAAGATACCTATGATAATAAGGCAAATATTAGATATTTGCCTTATAATAAAATATCAAATATAATATATATGGTAAACTATAATTTATTNCTAAATATCCTTAACACCCCACCGTAAGCTAAGCGTCGGATTTAAACGAACGTGAAGCTTGAATTTGAAAAATTCAAAGAGGTTGAGAAACACTTTTTATGAAGATGCTAACAACCCGGTTCTTGGCCATCAAAAATTGCAGAGGGATCGCCGCTCAGCGGCGATGCTGCCTTGGCTTCGGCGAGAATATGTCTAACCCATGAAGAGAGATTGTCGCTTAGCGACGATGCTGCCTTGGCTCTGGTGAGAATATTTCTAACCCCAAGAAGTAGAAGGGGAAACCTAGAAAGGGACAAAGACAATGTTGAAGCCGGAAGAGTCGCCACATTGGGCGAAGGAGCCAATTTTGGCGAGAAGGGCAGTCGGAAGAGTCACCTCATCGGGCGAAGAAGCCAATTTTGGCAGGAAGGGCGGCGGCAACTTGGTTGGCGAATAGGCCAGTGCGGCACCCAGATTCCGAAGGTAAATCTCTGCAAAAGGTTGATAGGTTTAGGTTAGGGTTTATGTGAAGGATGAAGGTTGATTGAGAAGAAAATGAGAGAGACTATATTAGCTAAGGGGAAAACCGATTTGGTTGGAAAAGGTGAGGTTGTATGTACAGAGTATGACGAAAAGTGATTTGGAGGTCAATAGGGTGGAGCCGAAGAGTAATCAATCGGCTTCGACTACGGCAGCCATGAAGACTGCCCCTGCGGCGTCAAAACCAGCAGGGGTGGTGGAGAAGAAGATTAGAGGATTCAAAAACCATTGAAAAGAAAGGATCAGGGTTGTTAAACCGAAAGGGCTCTAATACCATGTGAATGTTTGCATAATCCATCACACCTAAATGGTGTGAAAGTTATCTTATTTATAATCAAATAAATTACAAGATATGAAAATAGTAATAAATGGAAATAACAATAAATGGAAAGATACCTATAATAATAAGGCAAATATTAGATATTTGACTTATAATAAAATATCAAATATAATATATATGGTAAACTATAATTTATTACTAAATGTCCTTAACAACCTCGTCGTCGTGCTTATCGAAAAACACACAACTTTTTGTTTTTCGTTCTGTTGTACCTCAATATTTTGTCTCTTGTAGGTGAGTCTTTGTGAGGGAAGACTAGTTGGTTTGGCTTGTCATGGGCGTCGGGGGAGCATGGTACACAAATGGTGCGAGAACTCCGTCACCTTTTCCGGCGAAGTATTATTATTATTATTATTTTTTTTTTTTGTAACGGTTACAAAAAAAATGTGTATAATTGTGTTAAAATTATTTATTTGAGAATAATTATTATCACCCGAACTTTGAAATCTAAAATTTAATGCATATTATTTATAATAAATTTATTTATGAATGAAAAATAAATTAAAATTTAACGTATATTATTGTTTTATTAATAAATGGTTACATGTAACATCCGCTCGCTTGTCGACCAAGCGATTCACAGGAGTTATTTCTGACGTAGAAAATAAATTTCAACAACCAATCATAAGTTTCAAAATATTTTGAAATACGTAAAACATTTAAAATCAATACCATTTTAAAGCATAAATACACATAAATACACAGACTCATACATATATTCTCAATAGTCTCTGACCTCTCGGTTGGCAAGTTAAAATAATTTTGATGAGTAATTAAATTAACCAGTAAGTAGCTAACTTATCTTTCATGGGCTATAACTAATCTTTCAAGGTGTTTTTAAGTTTTATTCGTCATTGACTCCTTGTTTCTCGTACTAGGGTCTATGTTCATTAATAGGTCATGGCTCAACAATCAATAAACATATCTTAGAGTCATAACCTTTCCGTTAACATGAACAGCATACTCACATATGATGCATGCTTTCAGGTAATTTATAATATTCGATGCATAAAACATTCTAGTAATCATTTATAACATGCTTATATCAGGCAAGTAGTCACAATGTACAAATAGACATTCAATATCGTCACAACACGTATTGACATACTAAGTTCTTAATCATGTAAACAACATACTCACATGTTGTAAAACAAGTTAAGAACTAGTTTAAAGAACGATATGCTACTTATCTGGTTTCAAACTCCTTTTCCCTTGGATGTACGTTTGATAGGGTATTTCAACACAATTCCTTTTAATTAGACCTATATTTCACAATTTTCAAGGTAAGTATAGGCCAATCTTGGTAGAACAAATCAAAAGAAGTCGAATGGGACAAATCGGGAAGCAAAATAACATTACACTCGCCTGCACACACTCAGTGTGCTTAATATCACGGTCCTGCCTTCTTGACCGTGCGGCGTCGTGATCTATACACGCTCATGACTAGCCTTAAGGGGAATTAAGCCCCATATGTATTTTTTGCCCCAACTTTGTGGCTTCGTCAGACCTTAGACAAGATTTGTCTTCACCAATCGAACATCGCTTGTGCGGAATCCAAGCTTGTTCAACCACATACTTCGTCTGTGCGTGTATGTTCAATCATCTACGACACATCCGACTTGCCTCTACGCTAGACCAACTCATTCGACTCGACCTTGCCTCTACTCGGGCCAAGGTCTCTCAATTTAACGTCGCATCTCATCTTGTCATCTCGATCTCCATCGATAGGGTCCATATGTCTTGGCGCCATCCCGAGTCTCGGGATGTCGTCGGCCATCATAACTCATTCGGTCATGCCATCGAGAATGGGCCCGCGTGTCGTTCATCTCATTGGGACTTCCTGAACATCCATCCATCTAGGTTCTATCGAGGCATAGGCCCTCCCGTGCCCATGCCGAGTCATTTACAAATACCGTCCTGGATAGCGGGTGTATGTAGCAACCTCCAACATGCGGGCTAGGGCGCAATACCGACACACCCATGTCGTCCGGTACAATCCTTCAAAAACCCATTTCAAAGGAAGTCGCCCGAGACACTCGTCTCGACACGCTCGCCCACACTGTGACACACGTATGTGCCACATGGTAGCTCACTTAGGCCAAAGGACCCAGGGGTGGTGGAGAGCTAACACCATGGTACCCCCTATAGTACATTTTGAGCCATTTTCATTCTACCGGGTGTAGACATGATTTTGGTGAGGTGTCATACGGTGTCGTGCATTGTCCGTCTAATGTCCGATTGACACCAAACTTGGCGAGCATTCATATTTCATATGGGCGGACTTAACTCCCGAACCGCATGCCCAAATTCCTTCCAAAATCTCGACTTTTGAGGTTAAGGTCCGGGGCCCTACCTGGCCCTTCAATAAGCCTATCTTGTCCTTCATGTCTATGCTGATGTCTCTGTTATGCTTATGTCTCAACATATATCTTCAATACCCACTTTGCGTGGTGGTGTGTTGGATGATGCATCGTCCTCCTCGATCGCATCATGACATTCATCTATGTTGGCCCGCATATGGCCGGATGGGGCGTCCTGAGGGACGCCCCTTTGCTTGTCATGGCGTGAGGGTCACAACCTACTCTCTTCATACTATGGTTGTGACATTCTCCTTCACTTAACTTAGTCATCGTCCTTGATGACTTACTCGAGTCACAATCATATTGTAGATTGTGACATTCTCCCCCTCTTAATTTTGTCATCGTTCTCGATGACTTTCTCGGGCGCATTCGCCCCACGCACCAATCCAACGCCAAGTCACGGATTCCCCAGTGCCCTGCGTGTACTGCACACACTTTGTCTTCAACCTCGCGATTCTGCACAATTTTTCCAATTTTTCTATTAATACCGATTATGTCCCAACCCATATTCCACCTCTACCGCCCGTATTTCGTCCCAACTTTTTCTACAACTTTATCGATCTCCTCGTTGTTACAATTCTAACAAGTTCTCTATTTCATAACTTATTATGCAATATAGACCAAGATATTGGAATCTAAATATTGGGTGAAATGAGCTATCTTACCTTCGAATAACGGCCTAATATGGCTTATCCCTTAAGATAGTTTCCACAGGCGTTCCTCTAATCTCAAGCTTGGCCCCGACAAGGAAATCACCAAACCATGAAGAATTTCGAAAGAGACACCAATTTCAACTCTCCTCCCTTGTTTCCTGTTTTTTCTTCGTTTTTAATCCCACACCACAGCACTCTAATTTTAAGTTAGACTAAATATTTACCATTAAAAATTTATATAGTTTTTATTAAAAAAATATTCAAAAACTTAAATCGCAAAAAATAATTCATATGTAAGTATGAGATGAATTAAATAAGATTTAATAAGTTATAATGAGATTTAGAAGTTGAAAATGAATATTATAAGGATGTGGCGTCGAAGGAATGGGCATTAAAGAATTTTAGAAAAAGAATATGGTTGAAGAGAGCATATTCGGCGAATATTCCTTTCATGAGCGAACGGTGCACGCCTTGGTCGGCTGTCCCAATTTTGTTTTCAATTTAATTTTCAGACGCCAACGTTGACTCTTGAATGACAATCTTTTTTTTGTCACGAATGTTGACCAAAAATGGAAATGAGAAACATGAGAAGGATTTGTAATCCCAGTCATGGACTTTGGATATTTAAGATCATGTAGTAACGTTCTCCCTCTAAATAAATGTTATGAAATTTAGTGAATGTTAGGGAAAAAAAAATAAACAAGTTGTTTGTTCTAAATGAATAAATTGGGTAGCAGTAATTTTGACCTTTTTAAAATAAAAGAAGAATGGAGGAGAAAGTCTGTGATTCTTCATGATTGTGTTATTGAATAGTTTAGAGTGGTAGAGGAGGGGAAAGCTCCGATGAACAGCTTTGGAACTTAAATTCAAATAATATAAAATACAATAACAAAGAAGAGGAGACGCTAGAAATTGGATGGGTTGGGAGTTGGGGCGACAATAGGTTGAACAGCAGGTTTGTTGTTGGCGTGAAGAAAGGGTTGGCGGTGGAGGCGTCCCTTGGAGTTGGCGGAGGAGTCGTCGGGTTTGGGGGGGACGACGGAGACGATGTTGTCGGCGACGTCGGAGGACGGCGGACGAGGGTAGAGGAAGTCGGTGGGGAAGAATTTGTACTGAAGACCTGCCATGGGAGGGGAGGAAGAAGAAGATGAAGAAGAAGAAGAAGAGTTTTGTTTGATGATATGGAGGTGTGCTATTGATGGGTTATTTATTTATAGAGGAATTTTGTAGTGCTGCGTGGGAGTTAGAGACGTCCTATAACTGTGGGCTGTAGTTGAATGTTGGAAAGGTCTGTTGGGGCCGTTGGTCCGTGTTTGCTTAACCAACCACGCCACATTCTTTCTATATTTCTTGTTTCTCCTAGATGCAAGAACCGAACAAAGCATTTTCAAGATCTATCGCTACCAGATATTGTCCTCTTTGGATTTTTTCTTTCGGGTTGAAGCTTTCCACACCCTTATAAAAAATGGTCCGTTCTTCTCCCCAACCAATGTAGGACATCACAAAGTGACCTCCAGATGCTGCTACGGACAACTAGCTCGACTATGATGGGTTCAAGGGGTGCAAACCATCTGAGGATTCACGCCCGCACATTTTGGGTCGTGTGTAGGAAATTACTACGCATCCAATTTTGTCCAAACTAGGGGCCACGTCTATGATAATTTTAACAATAGGTCCCTAGAACAGTAGTTGCATGTGTTTGCATTCTCTAACACCAATAGTAGGGTTACTTACTAAGTATTTCTTAAAATCCTCAACGTGTGCTACTTCTGTTTCAGGTAGAGGCAAAGAACCCCTGTATGGCTAACGATGACATCTTAAGTAGAGACAATGACACATGTATAGAATAATGATATTTTATATTTTACTTGTTTTATTTAGTATTTCCTTAGGTTGTTTTAAAAATGCTTTTGAACCTATAATGCTATGACAATGTTTATTTTGAAAATCTGGGTGGTAACAAACCTAAATTTCTACTAATCTAAAGTCGCTACCGTATTTGAAAAAGTTATAAATGATTGTAAGTCACCACACTTGTGAGATAAAGACAAAATTTAAGTAAATATTAAAAAACATAATCTTCTCCACTTAAACGGTTGCAAAGACCTAGAATTATAGACGGTAACGACCTTAGATTTCTACCTACCTAATCATCTTTGTAAGGAAATAAGTGTTTAAACTTCATCATAAAACATATACTTCATTCAAAACATTGTCATGGACTTACGTATTCGAAAATATTTTTAAAATAACACAATGAGACACTAAATGAAATAAATAAACATTAAAAGTAAATATCTTATGCTAACCTAATTCTAACAAAATAAATACAACTACCCTATGTATGTGTCATGGTCTGAGTGTAGATATTGTTGTCAGTCATTTAGGGATGTCATGCCTCTACCTAAAATAGAAGTAGCACATGGCTTGAGTATTTTAAAAAATACTCTATGTGACCCCCTATTGGGGTTAAATGCAAGCACATACAAATCATGAGTGGGACTTATCAGTATATTTTCCTACAGCGGCTATCCTAAGCGGGCCCTTGAATGTGTAATTATTTTTCTACACACGGTCTACACATGTGAGTATAGACCCACCAATCGGTTCGCACACCTCTTGACCTCTTTCTGGTTGGACAAACATTCTCTGGTAGTTGTTGATGTCGGACACCTATTAGTAGTGGCCGTCATAGCAACATTATGGTAAACATAATGATCGTTTTCCTCCTTGTAGCGTACACGTTCGTACTATTGTAAAAGGAGAAGTGGTATCCCCCAATGCATGAACACACAATAATGCATGAGGTTTCAACATTTTTCCTTTTTCATTATCATATATTACAACCCCTCTACCGTTTCCCTTAGTATCATAACTTTTTTATCATAACTTTTCATGCGTATATCGAGGTTGTACGTTATGCCAATTTGTCATTTGCATGTCAATCATATTATGTCATTCAATATCACACATTTGTCATAGCATAAACTTATCATGTCTTCGAAACATATCAATTCATATCATACACATATCTTATCATATACCATAACAGTCACATAACATAATTCAAGCATGCCTTCAAACACACCATATCGTAAACATATCAATTTATCGCATACAACATAATATTCACATATTATATGTACGTACAGCTGTCCATCCCTCTCTCTTCATTTATTATTTACTTTTTACTCGTTATTACAGGAGAACATATTGATTATGAGAATGACTGGATCATTGATTCAAGATGCTGAAACCACATGGCTGAGGATTAGAGTGGCACAATGGAAGTAGGGTGGCCCTCGAAGAAGGAAATTTTACCAAATTTGAACAACATTGAAGAAATTCTTCCATAGAAGACGAGGGAGCAAACTTTACACATTTGTTTAAGTGTTGATGCGCCTAAAGATCCAAGTGACACTAAATGTTAGTAAGCAAGAAGTGACTCAACCAAGCAAACCCAGTGAAAAAGAAATAACACCTCAACAACATAAATAGTAAAAAAGAATTCAAAAACCAAATCCAAATCCAAAGTATGTCAACACAGTTATTATAGAAGAAGAAGTTAAAGAGCCAGAGACGTATGAAGAAGCATTATAAAATATGGCTTGGCAGCAGGCATTGGAGGACGAAATTATAGCCTTGGAGAAAAAACCAAACTTGAACTAGTGTCAAGACCAAGAGATATCAAACTCATCTCTTGCAAGTGAGTTACGAAATAATGTGTCTCTAGGATTGATCAATCGAGAGATACAAGGCTCAACCTATAGCTCGAAGGTACTCTTAACAATATGGACTAGACTATGATAAAACATTTAGTCCAGTGATGAAGATCATTATCATACATGTTCCTCCAACACTTACGGTACATAAAGATTGGAAATTATGGCAGATGAATATGAAGAATGTTTTCTTGCATGGAGAGATAGACAGAGAGATCTACATCAACCAACCAAATGGATTTGAAAACGAAGTTGGAGTCATTAGTTAGTAGATGCAAAGTCCAAAGAAGCCTCATTTGGGTACGGCTCGACAGATCTTGCGATATGTCAAAAGTACAATTGATTATGGTCTTTGTACAAAAGAATCAAAGACTGCAAACTAGCTAGATACTGTGATGTTAACTATGCAAGATACCACGATACCTGAAGATCAAGCACTGGGTATGTGTTCAAGTTTGGTTCGCAAACAATTTCTTGATGTAGCAAAAGACAACCAAGAAGTATCATTGTTAACTACAAAAGCGAAGTACAGAGCATCGACTTGAGCAGTTTAAGAAATTACGTGACTAAAACTCTTAATAGAGAATTTGCACCAGAAAATTGACTATCCACTTTATTGCGACAACCAACATGAGGGCTTTCTCAACATGGTGGGGTGAATAAGGACCAGTTAAGCTCAATAGAGTAAAATTCAATAATTGTATAAGCTCATGTCTATATATTTTAGGAAAATGATTTAAGTATTTTAGGAATAAATTGTTTAGCCCGATAATAAATACCACTCAATAGGATAATGTGATTTGGTATTCAGTCTTCTACAATTCTTTCCAATCTAGATTGGATAATGTGATTAACATTTGTAGACCTAGTATTTGAATTATTTGCATGGTCTATTAATTTTTCACAAGCTATCATCTTAGTCTCAACTTTCTTTTAGTATTAATCCGCAAATACCTTGAAGTTACAATATTGGAAATAATTTAAGTGCATGCTAACAACATTAACCAATAAGTAGCAGACAAAACTATTGAAGATTGAAGGCTAATAACATTAACAACCTCAGAATCAGGTATTTGTGTGTATAAAACTCCACACCTTTGAGTTTCAATATTATAATGTAATGATCAAAACACAAGTATAAGATGGAGAAAAAGAATTTTCTGCATGTATATCATGAATATTACAAAACGAATAGAGAAATGAACCTAAAAAAAAGAAAAAAAATCCAATTGAATGGGGACCTGTAGGAGCAAACGTTTTCCATAACCTACTTTCTAAAAAATGACTATATTATGTGGGTATCATCAGATGAAGACGACTAACAAACAGAAAAAAGAAAAGCAACTGGCAGGAAGAGTGTTGTCTGTAGTAGGGAGGGTTGTCCTAGATCTTCTTCTGTGCGCACCACCTATATAATGGCATCACAGCATCATAGGCATATCAATAATCAACTTTTTCTTTACTATATCATATCCTCTTTTTCTATTCCACTTAGTAGTAGTGGTAAGGTAACCAGGAGAGCTAAACTCAATCCCCCGATGAAGCAACATCAATAACGGTACCCGAAAAATATTGAAAAGGAAGAGCTTCTATTTGGCTACAAACTGAAAGAACGATCGAATCTGATGCGAGATGAATGCATGTCCATCATCGTAGTCAAGACGAATGGATTGGGGCAACCTTCTGGACGAGCAAAATGTTGCTCATCTGCATCTTTGACAATTGACTATGATTCCACGATGTGACAGTTTCTTATAAAATCATTGGAGTAATTGACGTACTTGATCCAGAAGGGTCGGACATGCTCGAACCCAATCTCCAACCACGGTTTTAGTTGCCCATTGTAGTGGATAACTGCTGCATTCTTCACATTCTCGACATCGGTCTGTTCCTGATAGCCCAAGCCAAGCATGTGCCATGAAGGATCAATAGGATGAACTTGATCTCTAAATGCAATCAAAGCAGGGGGAAGGGTTCCCAGCTTCCACATTGTCAAGTTTGACATCAGGTTCTGAAATAGAGCGCAAGGAGTAGGGTACCCCCCCGATCAAAACAAATGAATAAGAAAAATAGCATCAGCAAAAAGTTAAACAAAGGCGATGTATATTATTACTACCTTTCTCAGCCATAAGTGGTAAATTTCCCTTATATTTGTTCTTCTCCAAGCATGAAGATCAAAAACGTTCATCCCATAGGCCCAAGCACATTCATCAGGATTTAAATGCTTTTGTATAATTGGATGGGAGAAATTAAAGTAGTTGCGGAACCGCTTAGACATTACCCACTCATCCTCACCTTTACAAGTTTCCACAGCTCCATTTACCTTTCCTTCAAGGTCAATATCCCATAGAGGAGACAAATCACGCTGAATCACAACATCGTCATCTAAGAAAACCACCTTCTCCAAGTTTGGGAAGAGCTGTGCAATTTACATCAAGGTAAAAAGTTAAGCCTCAAGCATGAAATAGTTACTGCAGTCCAATAATATTTATCTGCTCTGTTATAATACCAACCAACCTAAACATGTTTTGCGTTCTTTTTCAACTAAAAGCTACAGAGTTTAATAGTTTTACAGGGGAGGAATAAGAGAGAACTAATTGTCAGTTGAACAAATTCATAGTACAATGATTACTAATCTCCTAGGACTCAGAAATCAAGAATATAGATCCAACTCTGGACCCCATTGAAAACTTGAAGATCTTACAAATTGTGTTTGAAGCAATCAAAAAAGGAAAGTTATACTTCTTAAAATATTCTATCAATTGTGTTTGAAGATCTTACATATTGTAAGAGTATTACAGAACAAGTTTAATTACCTCTGGTAAATAAATGCGAAGATGGTTGAGTAAGGATATATATTTTGGACTTCTAGCCTGCAGTTTTGAAGCAAATATCCGTGGCGTTGTATCACTGAGATTAGCACCAACAATGTGATTCCCATGGTAGTAACTTCTTATCCCATTCTGGTTTTCTACAGCTTCGAGCACCGGGATGTTTTCTCTTGTTAACCAGTCAAATTGATGAATGCCTTTCACTTCAACAAGTGCAGGTGCAATAGAATTTAGTGCAAACCATGAGTGCATACCAGAATAAGTCTTCTTGTCAGTAATGACATGAAATACAATCTTTTCAGGTCTGAGAGAAGACTGCACAGCAGAATTGACTACAACAGAAGCGGCCAAAATGTTGTCGGTTGACAAAATAAAGTGGTAATAAGAGTTATCTGAAAGTAAAGGAAGTAACTCTGGAGGAGGCAATTGTTTGCGTGCATGAGCATTTGACGAATATTCATCCGTTAAACGAAGAGATAGGCAGTGGATGCCTTTTGGAATGGAACTAGCAGCAAAGTGCTTGTGCATCAGCTCTGCAAACTTAGATTCCCTAATGTCCTTTTCAAATTTCTCTATCTACGCAGGATAAAAGGCATTACATTAGATTAACTGCAAAATGAGGGTGTTTATAGTGTCAATCAGAAAACGGAAGCAAAAATATAACCAAAACTAAAAATAAGATAATACCCAATTTATTGGTAACTTCTGATGGACAATTTAGCATACATTAGATTAACTGCACAATGAGGGTGTTTATAGTATCAATCAGAAATCAAAAGCTGAAACATAATCAAAGCAAAAAAAAAAAATAATAATAATAATAACATAATACCCAATGTTATTGGTAACTTCTGGTGGAAAATTTAGAACCTTATCCAATGATGGATAACTTCTTATAAATCTAAGCAACTTAATATTAACATTAAGGGAAGCAACATAAATAGGTTGAGAAATTGAACGTATAAAGATCATTATAAATAAATTAGAAAAGTATGATTTAAAATATGTAACTCAAACTCATCAAGCTTTAACTTCTGCTACTAATTTCCCTGTGTTTTCTGGCCCCTTGAGTATATGCATTCCTATTTCCAAATGGCAAGTTTGTTTCTTGCTCCCAAATAATTTATAGAGATGGGTGTGCTTGCAACCTTCTAGGACGTAGCAGATTGTCTTTTCCTTTTTCTATTTAAGGATGGAATTGGGAAGGACCCATTAAGTCAAATCTATGGATTTAAGAAAATCTAAATAAAATATGAGCACTCATCACTTGTGGAAAGAGAAGTTGGCAACGGAAGTCAAAGCAATCGAAGTTCTACTCATTCATATAAAAGTTGAATGTATCCAGCATAGATGTGGAAAAGAAAATAGCTGCATAAAACAAGAATGAGAATATCAAATGACAAGTGTCCATATAAGGACATGGAATATACACAAATTTACAATTGCAGGCATGAATTACACACTATAATGCTGACAGACCATATCTATACAAAAAAGATTTAAACATAGTAGGAGAGCTGACAATTTTTTTTTTTCCCCACTTAAAATGGGGGTAAGTGCTACACCAGACCATAAAAGCATTTAGACTGCTCCAGATCCATGTTAAAGGACAGATTCAAGGAACTATGTCCAATAGACTTGTAGATTTTAGTACTCTAATGATAGTATTGAACCTTGGAGGGAAACCTATAAGCCAAGAAGCAGTAGGGCGTGGCACACAGGAGACACAGTAATTATTTTTTTTTTAATGTGTAAAAAATCTTGACATGCTTAAATATGCAATGCTTCAAGGAGTGTGTCTACTACGTTTCCCTCAAAATATAACCCAACACAAAAAGGGCAAGAAAGAAGCCAAGAATATGTTAAGATGACTAGCTTTTTTTTTCCTATTCTCATTGCAATATGTTCAGGTTTCTTTTCTTAGTGGATTTCTTAATCTAGTGGGGTTTTTTCTTATTACATTCACTATTAAATTTCTCAAGTGGACTATTTAATTCAAAGAGTTATTAGAAGAGTATAAAATTTGTAATGTTTAAAACTTTATATAAAAAAAATTAGAGCTTATTTATGTGTCAAACACATGTTAGCATGTGTCTCAGCATGTTCATGCCGAACACTAACCCTCTATTAATAACACAGAGCATGCTTCTTACCCTAAAAGCTAATTACAAAGAAAGGAGCCACTAAGAAACTAGAATATTTTACCATAATTTCTAAGAAATAATTCCTAAGGTTTTACGGTTACATCCAGGTTGGACATAGAATCTTTTTATTAACACCATGATCATTTCTTTGTAAATGTCTAAACAGGTTAGGACGTAATACAACATCAAATATATCCATATATACGAATTATGAAAGAATTTTATTTTGAATCCATGTAAACTAATGAATTTATTTTGAAACCATGTAACCTAAATGTTCAATGTAATATAAACAAAAAATAAAAATAAAAACCTTAGAAGAGTCCAATGCATCAAAAATATTATCATTGACTTTAAAAAAGACATAGCCTTAGTCTAGAAACCTGAATGCTACCAAAGCTACCTATTATCAGCTTTTGACATCCCAATTACATCATTTTATAAAGGCTAACAATATTCTCCACGGGTCTAAACTGAGGAACAGAAGACATAATTCTACTCTGGTGCCAATCCTAAATAACAAGAAATGTTGTAATATTTCCCAAGGACGACGGTCGGTAAATTTTAGAGTAGAAAATAGGGAGGGAAAAAGGTAACAAAAAACATTTTTCCTACAACATGTGTTTGAATCTGTAGCAGAATACATACCATTGCCTTTAACATTATAGCAAAGGTGTTTGCATCATATTGATTATTCTGCATTTCTGAAACTAATTGAGTGAAAGAATCTGGCAGCTTTAGCCCATCGGGTATTTCCTCGGTTTTAACTTGATTGAGAATCTTGTAAAATTCACTGACAAGTCTCTGAAGAAACAAACATTCAACCACGACCAAGAGGAAAGGGCTGAAGTTAATAACATATGCAACCGACTGAGGCATACCATAAAATTCAAAACAAGGTTATGTTCACATGAGAAAGGAGGTATTTACCGCTGAACCGTCAACCCTACCAAGAAGCCGTGGTCCCAACCGCCTGCCTAAACAATCTGAAACAGAGTAAGGAAAAACATGAATATGAATCCACTTATCATCAACGTCACAAAACAACTAAGGAAGGGTTTGTGGTGGCAGGGAGAAGCTAAAATAGAGGAAGCATTTAAGAATGCATAATTATCAATAGAAAATGAGAATATCACAATGGCCATTAGCACATCAGATGAACAAAGAAAAACAAGCATTTCAATTGGAAGGGGAAAAAGAGAAGTAGATGTTTCTTTAGAGACCATGGAAATTCCACGAATGGCTAAATTGAGTTTCTACAGATCAAGGAATTGGAGATTTTCCAGCGCATTGCGTTACATTCATATCGAGGAAAAAGAAAACGATTAAAAGTCCAGAAAAAGCATCTCGAAGACGCGCAAATCATCTAATCATGAGCGCTTCATTTGATATTCTCACAAACAAAAAATAAATCTCTCATCCAATAAAGAAATCACGCAAGGCTTCAGCAACCATTCGATTATGAATGCTTAAGATCCGTATCATAGATTCGCAGACGGATGAACCAAAAGAACGTAAAATTATTTATTTGTAAAAAAACAAAAAGATCAAGAACATAATAAAAACGGTATAGTATAGTATAGTACCAAAGGAGGAGCACTTATTGACGCCTTCGAGGGTAACGACGGCAGTGAGGATAAAGACAAAAGGCAAGAGAAATGCGAGGAGGAGGAAGGTGTGGAAAATGGTCCGGTAAGAGATATGGCGAGCTGCAACCTTGATCTTCATGAAATCAATAAATCCATTATTGGTCGAGATCGTGATGCTTCTCATGCTAGGCGAGAAGTGAAGCTGCATCATCCTCTATGCAGCTTCCTTCAGGTAGTCATCGTCGGCCACGACAACTGAACAAAAAGAAGAAGGAGAACAACAACAACAACAACAACAACACCAACCCTAGCACAGGCTGCCCAGGAAGACGCCTACCACCATCCATGGCGGCCAAATACCACCATGAAATCTAAGCTCGCATCACCCGAACCCCCACCGACAATGAGTTCCAGACAGAGATCAGAAGTCCACAAAGAGAAAAAGAAAAACCCAAAAATCGCTCAAATGCGTTGCTGAGGCAAAACAGGATCAAGAATTCCAAATGGGAGGATGAATTCGGGTCGTGCGGATCAGAGAGTTGGAAGAGTTTAGAGAGAGAAAATCGTTGGTTGGTGTTATGGTGGCGTTGGAGGAAGTTTTGTTTGGGAAAGATTGTAAAAACCACTCCCCATTGGCGGATGCCTTGGCTTCCGATCTAATTTGTTTGTGTATTAAAAAAAATAATAAATAAATAAATAAATGAAAGAAAAGGAAAAGAAAAGAAAAGAAAGTAATTAAATAAATAAATAAATAAATAAATAAATTGTTATAAATAGTACTTTTTTTTTCTTCTTCTTCTTTTTGTCGTCAAATTAAAACTACATTTTTTAGGCATTGGTAGAGAGGGAAACATGGGGGACCCGCAGAAATTTTTACTACAATTAATTATTAATTTTCGACATTAAACAAAACTCATAATTCAAAATGCTTCAAATGCTTGCATCACTTTCCTAGTTGCTCGGATTCAACCTCGCTACCCTCAAAATCCACATGTATCTCAATTTGTGCATCCCTCGGCTCGGTTCGACACGAGCCCATGATCGTCTAGCTCACTCCACCCCTGTGTCGATTGAGCTTGGCACAGTCCAACGTCGACCCAACACTTGCAGTTCGGCTAGAACCCTAGACTCGACACATCCTAGATCCAACTCACGAGCCTAACTTGTCAGCGATCTAACCTGGACCGTGACCTCAGCTTAGCGCACTCCAGTGACTCACCTCAATGCATTCGGCTTGGTTGGCCTATTTTGAACCTCATTATTAAGTACATTTCAAGGTTAGTATGGTTGTTGTTTAGCCAATTTGAAGCATTTTAAGCCTAAATTTTATACTAGGTCGTTAAATGAATTTAGTTAGCTAACATGTTTTAACACGAGGTCGTAGAACTCCTTAGTGGAATTGGATTTAAGGAGCAAGAACCAAGGAGCTTTAGTGACTCTAGCTTAGACCAATCAAGTGGTTTTACAGTTGGAATGCTCTCGGGGTTAGTTAAATGGCTTGTGTGATGTATGATTGATACGTACCTATGGTCCTTTACGTGTCATATTTTTGTGATGTTATGGCGTCGTCATTATGTTATGTTATGATTTACATTATGATACGAATGTTATATGATACATGTATTTCCAGTATGCCATGTGATAAGAAAACCTTAGTCAGTTGACTCTAAGAACCCTCGTAAACACTTGGATATGCAAACCTCTATTTCACAAATGCTAAAACACCTTCCTAAGTCAAGAACATTTATTTGAGATTTAAATCACTTCACAAGCAAGATTAATCTTGTCAAGCTTGAATGATTTGAAACATACCATCTAAACTACATAGAATTGCAAATAAACTTAGCCCGACTAAAAAAAGAGCACAAATGCTCCTTTTACAGCATTTTCCAAGTCTACTTTACAAATATAACATACATTTATATAGCCTCAAAATAAAAACCTTTTACCTTCTTCTCTGTGTTATTTCAAGAATGGTATACTTAATACTTTATGACAATAATTAGCTACGGTGTAAATGTGTCCTTAAAGTAGACAAAAGTCTTAAAATATATTTAAAAAAACATCATAACTATAGATCATCATCCACCCAAATTTTGTACTCATCCAGGAATAAATAAAGTTTGATTCTTCTTTAACGTCGGAATTGCAACATCTTATGATAATTTGAACAACATTTTCTTTCCATATTTCTTGAAGTTTATATTACATGATTAATGGTTCATGTCATCATGTCATGTATGTTATGATAGCATGCTCCATTATGCCTATGAGATATTGATGAGCCATGTATATTAGCCATGATAGATATGTCGAGTATACATATGCATGTCTCATAGCAACATTATGTCATAGAAGGAATAGAAATAAGATTACCATGACTTGAAACTATGAGACCTCATGCATGTTGTATGTCATGAGCATCAAAATATTTATCCAATATGATCGACGTGTGCACTATGATATGATACATGCTCCTTTTCCTTTGTGACTTCTGACAACATGAGCGTGCGATAGCCCGTAGTCAGACCTCAGGAGTGCGTATACGAGTTTGTCTAGTGGATTCATGTGCACATGGTTTGAACATGTGTGGAGAAGTACTACACATTCAACCCTGCCAAGATTGAAAAGTAGAGCACAAGGAATAGTTTATAGGTCCCCTATGAACCACAATTGCATATGCTTGCATTTTCCGACTTTAATGGTGAGGCTACTTATTGAGTATTTTTAAATACTCAAGCCACTTTTTCTAATTTTATTTTTTCCCGTAAAGGTAAGACACCTGACGGCGTCAGTTGAGGAGGTTATGGAATGAAGTCATTATAGTTAGATTTTTGCATTTAACTCATAATTCTTATATTAGGATAGGTCAATATTACGTATTGCTAAACTTTGATAAGAGATGTTTTGTTTTCCGTTTTCAACTATGTTATTTTCATGATGCTATTGAAAATGAATTTATAGACATTTAAGTCCATAGAAATATTTAAAGCGAATCGTTTTGAATGATTTTTCGCATACAATAGCCATGACATACATGTAATAGCGGCCTTATTTTAAAAGGAAAAATTAGGGTCGTTACTCTCAATCTCGTTCTATTGTTCTAACTATCTTTTATAAACCATCACCAAATAACTTGGAGTGACAAAACTAAAATACGAGTCACCAAATCATTATGTAACACTTTCCATGCTTTTTTTCAACCATGCTCTCATCTTAAAAATAGCTCAAACATTCAAGATGGTGAGGAATATGAACATATCATACTTACATTATAGTTCGTAATTTTGAGGTTGATCAAGCGACAACTCTCATCCCTGCTGCTACTCTCTCGTTACGAAAATTCATAGAGAAGAACGTTCAGGTCAACGACTTAACCAATCTATGAAGTTTACTAACTTTCAAAGTAACATCTATTGGTTCATTATCCTTCAAAAAATTATAATAAGTTCATGAGGGGATTCTATAAGTTTAACATCAACACAATCAAACATTTGAAGTTGACTTGAAATCAACATCTCGTATCTAACCCTAGATAATATTATTTGTATAACATACAAATACTAAACTAATAGATTCAATAATTTACACTTTTGTTAGATATAACTTCAAAGTGAGCGTAAGAGAAGGAAAAATCGAAGGTGTTTGAGGACACGAGAACGGGGGAGAATACGAGAGTGTCAGGACTTAATTTTTTAGGCTTTTAGGCTTTGAAGCATGGTCTGTGACATAGACTAACACTAAAAATATTATAAAATTTTGCGTAATTTAAAACAAACACGGCATTTAAAAAACAAATCCAAGTGTCGTTTATTAAAAAACGGGAAACCAAGGTCTGGGATACCAAAATCAATCAATAAATCCCTAAAGGACTACCTCTCATTGGAAGTATTGAACATAAAATAAACTTCATCCTGGGGCTGTCATTCCTAATAGACTCGCATATGAAGCCAATTTAACTGAGAGTAAAGAAATTATGAGGCAAGTGGAGGAGCCCATGGAGAAGGGTTATATATGAGAAAGTTTGAGTTCATGACATAGTAAAATAAGAAATTGAAAGATTTCGTTGAAATTGTTCGTTTGGAAATTTTCTGAAAAAGCTAATCATAGATTCTTCTCTCCATTGGAACAATAGGGTCATTATGCTCATTACTAAACTTGTTGAAGAGAAGCCGGAGAATCCGCCATTTTGGCTACTATAATAGTGTATTCCATTGCCACCCAGTCTTATTAGTGTCAAAGAAAGATGAAATTTGACATATGTGTGTCGATTGTAGAGTCATCAACAAAATCACGGTAAAGTATCGACATCTTTTCTTAGACTAGATGATATGCTTGATGAATTTCATGGTTCATGTCTATTTTCAAGTTTGATTTGAAATCTGGATATCATCAAATTAGAATGCATGTAGGAGATAAAATCGAGAACAACTTTCAAAACTAAGTTTGGATGATATGAATGGCTTGTTATGCTTTTTGGGCTAACTAATGCTCCTTGTACATTATGCACTTAAAAATCATGTTTTGAGATAATAGTTCGGAAAACATATTATTGTGTTTTTTTTAATGATATTTTAATTTATTTGAAGACTTTGGTTGAGCATGTGAAACATGTTAGGTCAGTTTTTATTACACTTAGAAACGAAAAACTTTATGCTAACTTTAATAAGTTTAGTTTTTGCATGAAAAAAAATTAACCCTTCAGTTGGTAAAAATAGAGTAGAAGTAGACAAAGAGCAAGCTAAAACAATTAGGGATTAACTGATATGAACCAAAAAACATCAATCATACAATATACTTCAATGAAGATGTGAAGAAAAGGTTGTCAAAATTATCAAAAGATGTTTCAATTCATGCCACATTCAAGAAGAATGAAGTTTGATTGTCATAAATTTTGGGAGGGTTACAATTTAGAGTAATTTAGAGTTTTTAGAACTTTTTATTTACTTTAGGTTACAATTACATAATGGTTAATTATGACCATTAAGTATGAATGTTATAACTCTTGGAATGCCTCTAGTAGTTTCATTTTGAGGCTATATAAAGCCATGTATGTTGTATTTGTAAGAGACTTGGAAAATAGAGTAAAAGAAGCATTTGTGCTCTTCTTTAGCCAATGACTAAGTTTCTTTGCAATTCTATGTAGTTTAGATTGCATGTAGAATCATTCAAGCTCGACATGATCAATCTTGCTTGTGGAGTGATTCAAATCTCAAACAAGTGTTCTTGCCTTGAGATATTTGATCAACAAGAATCATTCAAGCTAGACATGATCGATCTTGCTTGTGGAGTGATTCGAATCTTAAACAATGTTCTTGCCTTGAGATATTCGATCAACAAGGTAATCCGAATCTTACACCCCTTGTAGTGGTTCCTTATCTTATCATTAACCAACACCAAAAAAATGCAAGTGAAATTTGGAGTTTTCATGGGTTATATAGCTTCTATAGGAGATTTATAATCGATTTTAGCACCATAACTGCACCATTGAATGATTTAGAGAAAAAAATTGTTTTTAAATGGGGGAAATGCAAGAGAATGCATTGAATGAGCTTAAGAGCTTAAGAAGAAATTACTAATGCACCATTACTTGTCTAGCCTAACTTTGATAAAACTTTTGAAATAGAGTGTAATGCAAGTGGTTTGAGCATACGTGTTGTTTTGATGCAAGATGGAAAACCCTCAGTGTATTTTAGTGAAAAACTAAATGGGGGCAACATTGAACTATCCTACCTAATATAAAGCATTGTTCTTTTAGTTTGTACATTGCCGTATGACAACACTGTTTATGGCCTAGAGAGTTTCTGATTCACTCTAATCATGAAAGCTTGAAGTATCTTCAGGGTCAAAGCAAACTGAACTGTAGACATGCAAAGTGGGTAGAGTTTTAAAGATAATATGGTAGTTGATGTTTCATCTAGAAAGTACAATCTTTGTTCTTTTAGTACAAAAATTCTTGGATTTGAGCCGTTGGCAGTATTTATGCTTCTTGTCTTGGGAAAAAGGCTACGGATGATTATTATGGGTTTCTATTTAAGAAAAGTAAGCATTGTATTCATAAATGTTCTTTAATAGATTTGCTTGTAAAAGAAGCACATAGTGGTGGCTTAATGAGACATTTCGGGAATAATAAAACTTATAATAAGTTGCATGAACACTTCTTTTGACCGAAGATGATGCACGATATTCATAAGTTTTGTAGCTAATATTTTAAATGTAAAGAAGCTAAATCTAGATCACAACCAAATGGAATGTATATAACTTTAAATTTACCTAACAAACCTTAGACTAATTTGTCTATGGATTTTGTTCTTCGTTTCCGGCACATGAAAGGGTAAAGATAGTATTCTTGTTGTTATAGGTAGATATAGTAAAATAACTCATTTTATTTCATGCAACAAGACAGATGATGAAAAACATGTTTTTGATTTATTCTTTAGGTAAGTAGTAAGATTAGATGGAGTCCTTAAAATTATTGTTAGTAATAGGGATGTTAAATTTGTAAGCCACCTTTGAAAAATATTTTGGGGTAAATGTTTTCAAGTACATGTCATGCTCAGATTGATGGGCAAACTAAGGTGGTTAATAGAACATTATGAGCATTTCTTAAGGCTATTATTTCTAAGAATATTAAGTCTTTGGATGAATGTTTGTCATTTGTAGAGTTTGTATATAATAGAGCAATTCATAGTTCTACTCATGGTTCTCATTTTGAAGTTTTTTATGGATTTAATCCACTTACATCTCTGGATTTGTTTTCTATTCCTTCTAATATATATTTTTTTTTTTTTTGTGAAGTAGCCACACGTATGGCAGATTTGATCCAAACCTTGTACGAAGAAGGTGAGGTAGAGAATTGAGAAACAAAAATTTAAAGTTGTTTAAAGAATTAACAAAGGAGGGAAGAAAATTATTTTTCAACCCGGTGATTAGGTTTGGATACATTTTCGCAAGAGCGATTCCATCTCAAAGGAAGACAAAGTTACATCGAAGAGGGGATGACCCTTACTAAGTTCTTGAAAGTATTAATAACAATGCTTATAAAATTAATCTTTCAGGAGAATTTTGAGTATATTCAACTTTCAATGTTTCTGGCTTCAGTTCCTTTGATATAGGTGATGATTTTCCTGATTCAAGGACAAATCCTTTTGAAAAGGGGGAAGATGACAAGGATTATGGTGTTTCAAATTTTCTAATTGGACCTATTACACGATCCAAGGTCAAGAGTGTTCAACAAGCATTCAATCTTCATCTACAAAATTGGATAGGCTCGGTTCAACCTTCCTTTCATGTGTTACAAGATAATTTGATTGAGAAAGTACCATTTGGAGCTTTGTGAGTGAATATTTGCAGGGTTGTAGTAGCATATGAGGTTGCTATCAATAGCACTTGATTGATATATTCAATTCCATAATTCGACCAAAAGGGTGGAAAGGTACGGGTCAAAGTCATCATAACTTCTTTTTCTGGTTGACTTTTAAAGGTTAGTTGGATAACTTACCGATCATGGTTACTTACTTATTTAGTGTACATTTTAAGAGTGGTAAGTTTTTTTTGTGGAGAGACAATAAATACCCACAAATTAGTACATACAGTTTTTTTTAATGAATGAAATTTAGCTTAAGTTAGACTTTCACCCTTGGAAATTTGAGCATCTCTTTGCCATTTCTAAGTTTTAAGCAATTCTCGTGGTAGATTGTATGTGAGTCGTTCAATTCACCCTTGATCAAATCATGCTCCTAGATCTTTGATCTTAAGAGTTAATCTAATTCTGGTCTTATCTCTATGTAGATCAGAATTTTTTTTTGACTCAAAGGTTCTTGTTTCAACAAAAGTTTGGATCGTTGAACTGAGGATTAAGATTGTCTTATCACAATAGGTGTGATGTGTCTATGACACCTGCTCCAGAGTCAGCTCCCGTCCTCGACCAGCTCCTTAGTTACATTAAAAACATGGAAAATATGAAATGAGTACAAAGACTCAGTAAGTAGCAGACTTTTGGGCTCTTAATCATGTCCTTCAGATTTGTTAGGGTATCACACTATTTGTCATGTTCTTGTTCTTATCGGGAGAACTTAGACCCTTAGGTTCTATTCTTGAGTTCTTGTCATTGTCTAGCTTAAGGATCTTGGTTCTGGATTCTGAGTTTTTATTCTTGGTTTTTTGTCTTAAGAAATTGGATTTTGATCTATGTTTTAGTTTTTTTTCCTTGGTTCTTAGTTCTTGTCATTTTTCTTAGTCTTGTTCTTGGTTTCTGTCCTTAGTTTTTGTTCTTATTCTCATTTTGTTCCCTAAGACACTTTCCTTAGGATTTACAGTAGAAGACATGAACCTGATAACTTGTCTCCAAGGCTTCATGTGTTCCAAGCAACACAGTCTAAACTTATGTCCAAGACTTTACGTGTTCAAAGGGATGTAGTCTGAACCTGCATAAAAGGCTTCGTATATTCTCTACGATACAGTATGAAACCTACACAAATTTTTTTTACCTTTTATGTGGTGGGACACAAAGTTTGATAAGGTCTATATGAAGCTACCCAAGATGAACAAAATCTGCATTTGAATCGACTTAAGTGAAGTATAAGGAAGAACTTTTGTAAAGAAATTGAGTCTTGGAAAGCTCTAGAGTCGGTTATCCAATAAAGAAAGTTTGGGTTTGAACTCCGGTGAGAATAACAAATTCTGACAAACTTACTCCAGAGTGCACGAGAAGGTAAGAATATAGTCTCTAACTTTTCCTTGACACTCATCTTTAAGTTTCATGAAGAAATAAAGAACAAAAAGACACTGTAAAAGGGTGAGAAAGACGAGTGTCAAGGATAGCTTGTAACGACAATACACGTCTTCTTCCTATCCAAGGAAGAAGACGACGACGTGGCCGATTCAACTTAACCTACTACTTTGTTTTTTTCCTCAAAATTAACCTCATTTCATATTGACTCTCATAAAATTTTCAATGGTCATAGAAGCTTGACTCCCTAAGAAAGTTGTCAAACAAATTTTGGAGTAAATCGGATACTAGAAGCTAGAGAATTGAGGCCTCAAACATGAACTAAGAGGTACGTAGTTATCATGGACTTTTCTTAAAAAGTACCCGTGGGATTCACTTGGATTTCATTAAAGACCTTAATTTAAGTATGATTTAGAGAAATATGAGAGAAATAAGAAAAAAAAAAACTGGAGTTAAGGACCTAAATCATGTGTTTTGCTCGAAAATCAAAGAATATTAAAATAACTCACTAAACAAACTGCACTATCCATAAAGTTTAAATTCTAGATATAATATGATATGTTATGTTTATATAAGTAGCTTGGTGGTATTGGATAAGGTTTAGCAGCTAAACCAAGTATGAAGCAAAATAACCACAATGCCCCTATGTGAAATACATTCGGTTCATGATCCAAATAAACTCCAAATATTATCAAACTTTATAAGAAGTCTTATTTTATGATGTTTAAGGATCATGTAAAGTTTTAAGACCATTATCATGTTTGGGGCTTAAATCAAATTTAAGGTGCTAAATGACCATAATGTCCCTAAGATTTCTTTTAAGACATTTCAAGGTTAAGTACATGCTTTACTTAAAGATTTCAATAATTTTTTTTATCTCAGTTAAGAGGAGTCATGAAAAGAACAGGTTCAAAATCACGATCAATTCCTTTTTCAAATCCTACGACAGCTGCATGAGCCCTTCCTGCATGCCATAAATGACCTACAAATAGGAAGAATCCTAGAACAAAATGAGAGGTAGCTAACCAACTTCTAGGAGAAACATAATTGACTGCATTAATTTCGGTAGCTACACCACCCACGGAAGTTTAGAACCTAAGCGAAATTTAGATGTATGAGTTAATGATTAAGAAAAAAGGACAAGACTATCCCTAAGGACTCTCTAACCAAGATTCACGATTTTATTAGAATGTTGAAGGAAAATGTTATGTCGTTCTGATAGTTTGAATTACTCACTATGAAAGGTTCATTAGAGGAGGAAAAGGACTAGAATGCTCCTATTAGTTTAAGGCCGGCAAAATTAGTAAGTACCATGATAGAGTTTTTTTACAAGTGTATGTTATGTTTAGGATTAGAACTTAATTTTTAAGTAATCGAGTTGCTACCTTAAACTAAGATGAGCTCTAAGTTAGCACTTCATTTTTAGTCATTAGGATGTTATCTCATGATAAGCTTTAGGATAGTCCATGGTTTTTAAGTCTGAAACCTACCTCCAAGGCTTTATATGTTCTAAGCAATGCAGTCTAAAAACATATGCTCAAGGTTTCATATGTTCCAAGCAGTATAGTCTAAAACTTGCATCCAAGGCTTCTTACGTTCCCACCGATGCAGTCTAAAGCCTACATCCAAGGCTTCTTAGGTTTCAAGTGACTTAGTTTGAGTCATGAACATATTGTGTTGTTGGAGAAGTCAAAATTTTGGTAGATAGGGATCCCGTAAAAACTTCTTTCGAGGAATGGGCCAGACTGGTGTTATTATGGGTAAATTCATCATTTTTCTTAAACCTTAACTTATACCCCTAACTTGGTTTAAGTTCTATACTTGATTCAAACATCTTAAAGTCTGGGATAACTCTACGTGTCCTTATAAATAGGCTTTGTTTAAATCTTTGAGTTATTTGGAGCATGTTTGAACCTTGAAATATCTTAAAGGAACCTCAGGGCATTTTAGTCATTTGTCACCCTAAACTTGGTTTGAGCTTCAAATATGATTTAAAGGTTCTAAAATTTTACATACTTACACATCATTAAATAAGACCTCTAAAGTTTTATGACATTTGGAGGGCACTTGAGTCATGAGCCAAAGGTAAGTTACTACAGAGACATTAGGGTCATTTTGCCCTGTTACTTGGTTTAGATATTTATACTTATCTAATAACCACAAAAATTCATATATAATCTTAGGATGTCATATATGTCTAGTATTAAAATTTCCTGCTGTCCATTTAGCGGGTTATTTTAACATTACTTGATTCTCAAGCAAAACACTTGATTTAGATACAACAAGTACTTGTAGGGATTGCTAGGACATCTTATCACACATTTATTGCCTTAGATGGTTAGAATATGCATCTCTAAGACTTGAGAAAGTTAATTTTAGATGAGAATGCATTATATGTATGATACAAAAAAAAAAATACTGAAATGCCCCTAAGATGAAATTTCGAAATGCATGCTTGTTTGTTTTTGTACTTGGCATAAAGCTAATAAGGGAATATGCATCCTTAGAACTTGAGTTGGACAATTTGGACTAGTGAACAAGATTTTGATGAATGTTGTTTTAAATGCTTTTTGTTGTGTTAAGGAGGATGAATTATTATGATATGTGCTCTCAGTGATTGATGGATGTTATGTCCCCCATCCCTGTTGAGCATGCATGAATGTTTAGATTATAATTTTCGTACTTTAAGGGATTGATAAGATTATTTCCTTAATAAGCTTGCACAATTGTTTAGACTATGAATATCAGGCTTTAGATTATGATAGCACTCTAATACAAGTATTGTGGGTAAGGCCTAGGTCATTCAGGGTAATACATCAAGAGGATTAGGTCCCAAACTTTATTGAAATGATTAGGAGTCTCCTAAACAGGGCCATACTCCTATAAACCTATACTGAGAGGGGGTTGGGGTCACATAGGTAGCTAGTCGGCATACTGAGAGTTGCTCCCCCCACCCCCATCAACTAAGACAACTTTATGGTCATCTCGGACGGTTCACCAGATAACCTTCCATGGTAGATGTTAAGGTTAATAGACACTCTACTTCCCATAAGAACTTTATGAGGTAGCTCATCAACCTAGAATATCAGTAGCTCATCAACCTAGAATGTCGGTTATTTCGCTGCATAGGCAAAACATGCTACTTAAGTCAAAGAATAGAAAGGTTGGACAACTTATACAAACCCCTCGGGGCAAATTCAGACAAAAGAGAATTTCTTAGAAGAACTTCGAGGTCTCCTTAAATGCACTAACAGTAGATACAAAGCTCGAACTTCACGACTCTAAAGAAAAGCCCATGGATACCTAGTAGGATAAAGATGCGACGAGGGTCTACAAGTAGATTGCTTATTGAGTATAATTATACTCACTCCTTTCTACATTTTCTCTTTTAAGTCAGTGGGGTTGTTGATCGAAAAACGTCTTTAAAAGAAAAAAACAAATTTTGTTGCAAGTCTGGGTTAAAGGACCTTGATTTACAAGCCATGGGTTGAAAAAAGTCTTTACTCAAAATGTTTCGAATTGTTGCATCACTCTCCTGGTTGCTCCTCTGCTTCAAAATCCAATCCTCTGATGCTCATTGGCCCCACGTTAACTGTGCATTCAAAGATTCAGTGAGAATGTTTTTTTTTTCCAATTATAAAAATAGGGTTCATAATAAAATTGGTATTGGAGAATTTGAGTGCCCGTACCCACAGCGTCTTGTCCTACTAATTTGGGAATAAACTGTCTGATATGATCCTCAGCCGCTTTCTCAGACTTCAACGTTTGACACTCGAACGAAATCATTATGTCATTCTTTCCATGCTTTTTTTCAACCATTTTCACTACATCCTCTTCCCAACTGTCTACAACAGAGGTAATAAACTTACTAATGATGTTCATCAAATCAAACGTACAATTACTTTAAACAAGATGTCAATATTTATAAACATAGTTCAGCTCAAACATTCAAGACGATGAGGAATAGAGACGAGGATTCTTGATGTTCACATCAAACTAAAGAAGAATCAATCGGAAAATAAGCTTTGTATAGCAATTGTTGAGACTTACCCATGAGCATGAACGATGCTGTGAAACCGTGCAGCATCATGGCCTCTACGTTCAACAACGACGGTTCGTTCTTGCATGTTCTGGCAGTACAACACAAAATGGAAATGGAGATGCAAAAGGATAGGAATGTGAACGAACAACTTAAGAGAGGTTGCTGATTGAGAACAAAATTTTAGCAGAGCTGAGGAAAGAGGACATAATCATACATACATTGTAGTTCGTAATTGTGAGCTTGATCAAGCGGTAATCCTCACCTCTGCTACACTCTCTTTCACATTCCAATTCTGGAACACAAATATGTCACACTAAAATTATTAGCAAACTTAAGGGGGAAAAGATAAAAAAACCATGCATTCAAAAAGAAGGATTAGTACTCCAGTGCGAGTTCCGTTCCTGCTAAGACTAAAAAGGGTTGTGAAAACAAAGTACCCTACCAACACCGGAACGTCAATCACAATGTTCGTTACCAAATCCATACAAAGAATGTTCAGGTTAACCTCACCGGAACGTCAATCACAATGTTCGTTACCAAATCCATACAAAGAATGTTCAGGTTAACCTGGTGAGGTATCTAGTATTCAAGCCAAAACAAATCTTATCGTTACAACGATTAGCAAAACCAACAATTTCCTCGAACCTTTAATTTCCCTAACCTGTTTTCTCTCGCTCTTCTAAAACCGATGTTTCAACCTTGTTTCAGACTGTTTCCACAAATACCAAACCCACAAACCATGTTTCATAGTTATACTTCAAATGCTATTTGTAAGAAAACATTGATAAATTTAAAAGAATCAAAGGCAGAGAGCAGGGACAATGGGTGTGAAGGGTACCGGTGCCGTGTAGGCCATAGCAGACGAAGTGAGGAAGTTGAATGAAGTGGCCAGAGACAGAGCCGCAAGGCAAAAGTGCAATAGAAGCAACTCCTTCCATCGCCATTCTCACCTTATCTCCTCCTGATTGTATGAAACAAAATCAACCACTTTGAAATGTGAAAAAATATAGGTCATTAAGTTTATAAGAACCATCAATATTACAACATTCTTTCAGCTCTGAAAATAATAATAATAATAACTTGACTAACCATTTATACGTTATTTTTAAACTATATTGTTTTGAATTAAAAAAAGGTTGTGTCACAATAATAGAGTAGCCAATTTAACTAGAAAATATACAACAAAATAGATACAATAGAAGTAATCATTTCAGACTGCCTCACATGTACATTCTCCTCTTTCCCCTAAACAAAATAATTATTAATATCAAAAAGTAAATTAAAATACAAATGAAAGAACAGTTCGAGTAACCCAAAATCAGATTTATACATTTACATATGTGAGAATCCCACATTGGTTGGAGAGAACGAATCACCCTTTATAAGGGTGTGGAAACCTTTCACTAGCAGACACGTTTTAAAGCCTTGAGGGGAAGCCCAAAAGGGAAAGCCCAAAGAAGACAATATCTGCTAGCGGTGAACCTAAGTCATTACAGATTTATTGACATCAACCGACAAAAAAACAATCAAATCTATAAAAAACACACCCTAGGATTTTATTTAAGTTTCAATTGTCTTCAAGTTCAAAAGCTTTCAAGAGATTCTAGGCTCCCAAAAGTTTTGATTTGGTCCTTGAAATTTAGTCGTAAATTGATCACACATGTTGGTCTTCCTATTTATGTGGCAATCAATGAGTGTTTGTATTTGACTAGCTTTTTTTGAGTTTCCTAAACAAGCAGGGACTTGAGCTTCCTACAGCTTCGTAGTCAGCAACATCTAATTTCATGACAGTGAATATGGCACATAGAAGCAACAAGATGACACAAGAAACAACCAAATTCCTTGTACTGCACTAGACTTTTAGGGAAAAATTGGGACACTAAACCAAAACCAATACCTAATTTTACCAAAACCAATACCTATTTTACCTGGGAATGCAATGATCATCCATGAACTCAATACGATGTTGAAGGGAACCCTACCATATTGGACACTCTACCACTTTCGCCTACCTCATCATCCGAACAGGTTGAAAAATTCAAAAGGCCCAGAAAACGATCCATCGAAACACAAGGATAAAGTTAGGCATCAGAAACAGTGTTCTTGTTCATCTCTCAATAAATTAGGTCGTTAAGTTTATAAGAACCATGATTATTACCACATTCTTTCAGCACTTCCCAACTCCAGACAAAGCCATTAATCAGAATTAAAATCACAACCCATAAAAATGCAGAACAATAAGAACAAACGACGCAAACAAAACAGAGGAGATTAAACAAGCCGATGGAAATGCAGGAAGGTGAAAATGGAAGATACCGTATCGCCAAGAAAAAAGGCGTCAAAGAATACGAAATTAGAAGCAATTAGGGCAATAGGGGCGATGTTAACTTTAAGATCCATCCCTACGGCTGTGTGTGGGAGGAAGCACAAATGGCTGAATCCGGATTTCACAACTTAATTCTTATAAACAAGTATTCGTGTGGGAATCATAATGTATGTGTTAGATTACTAATGTAAACATTGTTGTAAACAAAATATTTTTGCCTCCCCCTCTGGAACCAATCATGCACTCGAGTGTAAGGCTCTGAGTAAAGCTAAGTTAACCCGAGTAATTTAAGGTTGACAACATCCTCATCAAAGTAGATATTTTCGAAAATTATCTAGAAAATTCAAGTTAATTTCAACTTGATTGTGGAACAATCAAAGTCAGTGCAAGTTTCATCTATATATAATATGTGATGGACAATTATTTGGGAATCAAGTGATGAGAGTTCCTAAAACCCGAACTTATTCTCGTAATTCTACCTCCATTAACAGCCAAGCTTCCAAAACTAAAAAAATGCAATTGGTGACTACACACAAATTTGTCGGTTCTCCAATCCATCTCATTGTCTGTAGGTCCATTTTTTTTTTTATGAACTTGGGGAAAAAAAATTGAGAGCTAAAGATGTCCCTATCATTCTACCCGATCATCTCCAAAATTGTGTGGAAAATGAGTAGTAATCCAAGAACTTTGAACGAAAAATTGTTTGGACGCTGGATAGTTTCGACGATCCTTTTGAAGTTTAGGTACTTTTCTTGTTTTTATTCCAGCATTGCATCTTGTAGTTGTTCTATTTCTCATGACTACGAGTAGGAGAAAGGAACATGATTGTTTGATTGCTTATGGTGGTAGCATGCTGATTTTTGGACGCTTGATGGTCTCCATTGACCCTTTTGAAGTTTAGGTACTTTTTTATGTTTTTATTCCTGCATTGCACCTTGTAGGTTCTTTATTTTTCACGACCACGAGTAGGAGAAATGGAACGTGATTGTTCGATTGCTTATGGTGGTAGCATGCTATTTTTGGATGCTTGATGGTCTCGAACGATCCTTTTGAAGTTCAGGTACTTTTCTTGTTTTTATTCATGCGTTACACCTTTTAGTTGCTCTATTTCTTAGGACTAGGAGTAGGAGAAATGAAAGTTGATTTTTTGATTGCTTATAGTGCTAGCATGCTAATTTTTGGATGCTTAATGATTTTGAGCGATCATTTGAAAGTTCAGGTACTTTTCTTGTTTTTATTTTTGCGTTGCACCTTGTAGTTGCTCTAAGAATTCCTCTTCCAGGTGCGATGCCCTACACCATGTTTTCTTTGCAGGATGTCATGTTTGGCTTCATATTTCTCTCACCTAGAAGAGATGCCCTGCACTAAGTTACAGGTGTTAGGATCGCACAACAACACACACTCGATCTAGATGAACACAAAGAACAAGATAGAGAAAATGCAAGGAGAACTCTAGCTAAATGATTTATATTGATGACTTCAAGTATGTACAGTAAGAGAGAATATAGAGAATATAACTTTACCATATATAGCTTTACCGCTTTACCTGATATAGCTTTACCATATATATAGCTATTTACCATATATAACTTTACCAGATATAGCTTTACCAGATATAGCTTTACCAGATATAGCTTTACCATATATAACTTTACCAAATATAGCTTTACCAAATATAGCTTTATTGGATATGACCATTGATCAAGCTATAAATAAGCAGCAGGCTCCATAACATAACAATTCTCCCACTTCGAGACTGATCTAGTCAACCAAGAATTTCATTCTCAAACGACCGTGAGCATCTTCATGGCACCATGTCAATTGAGGCTTTGCACAATCTCAATATTCCAACATACACATTTTGTCAACATGTTTGCTGGATTCTTTGCACCCTCTATCTTCTCTAAACACATCACCATCTTTCACTAACCTGCAAGTGAAATGGTATCGTCTTCAATGTTTTCTCTTTAAATGATAGACCGGGTTTCTTCGCCAACTGTATGACACTCTGACTATCTCTATAAAGAATATCTTCGTGCTACTTCTTGCTCATTCTTCCAGATAGTCAGTCATCCATATCGTCTTCTTTCCACCTTCAACTATTGCCACGTATTCAGTCTCAGTACAACGCATTTTTGAAGCCTAGACGTCCTATCATCCATGGCTTGCTCCCACTTGGTTGTATACTCCAATTGTAGGACCTCCTCAAAGGGTTGTGGTTCCCTTTCATCAGCAACAGATAGTGTAATGAAGGTACATACATATCTGGTACTCTGATAGTATAGGATGATCTTCTCAACACCAGTTCAGGTGTCACTTGCTCTACATCTGGTTCCTCAGCAGTAGTCTCAGGAGTTTCTTGAGTATCTGCTACAACATCACTAGGTGAGTTTCCCTGCAACTCAACCTCAACTTCCACTTGCTTTGTTGTCTTGGAACCTTGTTCCACATCTGGTTCCTTAGCAGTAGTCTCAGGAGTTTCTTGAGTATCGCTACAACATCACTATGTGAGTTTCCCTTCAACTCAAGCTCATCTCCCACTTGCTTCGTGGTCTTGGAACCTTACTCCACATCTAGTTCCTCAGCAGTAGTCTCAGAAGTTTCATGAGTATCTGCTACAACATCACTAAGTGAGTTTTTCTACAACTCAAGCTCAACTCCCACTTGCTTCGTCGAACCTTGCTCCACATATGGTTCCATTTCCAACCGCACTTTCTTCAATTCTCTGGCGGTCCTTGTGAAGCTAACTCGTTTCTGCTTGCTCATAACGTAGTTCTCACAACGACCCACATCAACAAATTTCAGACCTTCTAAAACTTCTTTCGCAACCAGCCTCTTCATTCCTTTCGCGCTCATATGTTCGAGTCTATTACGTCGTAGACTTGAATTTGAAGCACTCAGCAATAGCAGCTATGTTCATACACCCTCCAGTGGTGTATAAGGTTCCAGATTTTGAGCCACGTGCTACCACCGTAGTACCCTTCATAATCTTCCACGAACTCTTCCCTAACTTTGTTGCATAACCTGTGTTGTCCAACTGACCAATAGAGATCAGGTTTCTTTTGAGACCAGGAATATATCTGACATCCTTTAATGTCCATTGATTTCCTGCCGGAGTTTTTATGCAGACATCTCCTTTTTCTTTAATCTTCAAATCTTTGTTGTCGGCAAGATACACCTTCTCAAAATTTCCATACTTGAAATTCCGGAACAACTCTTTATTTGGAGACGAATGAAAAGATGCACCTGAATCCAAAATCTAGATCGAACTGTCCACGCTGAGGATTAGAGCATCCCCAATGTCTTCTGCTGAATTTATAGAATCATCATCATCTCCATATTTGTGATTTTGCTTCCTCTTTGGTCTTGTACAACCTGTCCGAAAGTGACATTTTTCTCCACAATTCCAACACGTTACGTTTGGCCTATTTGGAGATTTTTCTCGGTTCTTTGATTTTGATCGCCCTTTGTTTGGGCCCTTCGGTTTACTTCTTCCCCGTTGGTCAACACTAGGAGCACTACCAGATGAATTTCCAATTTCTTGTTTGCGAGTACTTTCGCTGAGAACTACATCTCAAATTTCATCAAACTTTAGTTTATCAGATCCTCGGAAACTGCTGATTACGGCAACAACAGTATCCCATGACTCGGGTAAGGATGACATCAAAATCAACGCTTTAATTTCATCTTCGAAATTAATTTCCACCGAAATTAGTTGACTTATGATCATATTGAATTCATTTATATGATCAACAACAGATTCACCTTCAGACATCTGTAGATTGAATAATCTCCGCATCAAATACACCTTATTCATAGCCGACGGTTTTTCATACATATTTGACAGCACCTTCAATAGATCTGACGTTGTCTTCTCCTTGATAATGTTAAACGCCACGTTTTTGGATAGCGTCAACCGGATCATCCCCAAGGCTTGTCGATCCTTGAGCTTCCACTACTCCGTGGTCATGGTATCCGTCTTCACCCCCAACAAAGGTTCATGAAGATCTTTTTGGTATAGATAATCTTCAATCTGCATCTTCCAGAAATCAAAATCGGATCCATCAAACTTCTCAATTCCAATCTTTGAACTTTCCATCTTCACAGATCGTGGTGAATTTCGCCTAGCTCTGATACCAGTTGTTAGGATCGCACAACCACGCACACACTCGATCTAGATGAACACAAAGAACATGATAGAGAAAATGCAAGGAGAACTCTAGTTAAAGGATTTATATGGATGACTTCAAGTATGTACAGTAAGAGAGAATACAGAGAGAACATTTTCAAAGCTCTACCGGACGGGATATATATATGGTTCAATTTACTATATATAGCTTTTCTAGATTTAACCATCTACTATATATAGCTATTTACCATATATAACTTTACAAGATATAGCTTTACCATATATAGCTTTACCATATATAGCTTTACCACATATAGTTTTACGAGATATAGTTTTACCAGATATAACCGTTGACCAAGCTATAAATAAGCAGCATGCTCCATAACCTAATAATAGATACCCAAAAGATTTGGAGATGCCATGTTTATTGGGTTTATGTCCTAAAACTCATAGTTTGTAAATAAAATCATATTCTATTTTCAATAAAATTATTATTGTTGTTTATTCAATAAAGATTGTTATTGAATAAAGTGAACTTTACGATCATTAATCTAAATCCAATAAACTAAGAACACTCTGGCTATAGTATGATTATTTGAACTATATGTAGAGACATAAGAGTTGATCAAGTTCAA
The DNA here is from genome assembly GCF_002738345.1 of Cucurbita maxima. NCBI lineage: Eukaryota > Viridiplantae > Streptophyta > Magnoliopsida > Cucurbitales > Cucurbitaceae > Cucurbita > Cucurbita maxima. The sequence goes on along the minus strand of NW_019272021.1, from coordinate 378,450 downwards.
GTATATAGTCAAAATGATCTATAGTATAAGGATAAGACTGAGTACCTTATTCTGGGGACACTATGGATGCGGCCGACTTTTGTATATGATATAAACAATGTGATCACTAAAATTGTACATGTGGAGACATGTGAGTGGGGGCGTCCTATACAATGAGTATTGCATAAGATCGGACCATGAAGAAAATCACTCTCACTTTATAATGTCGTTTACTGTTGAGACTGATTTTCTTTTCATTCGATGACCTAGGTAACTCGATCTTAATCCTAAGCTAACCATGAACTCCTGTTTATTCGAAATTATCCTTAGATTTGCATGGGTGAGAGTGGCTCAAGTTCGCCGACTCAATAGGCCTCACATTTCAGGGGTAAGACTAGGTAAATGACTGGGGACATGGGGTGCAAGATGAAATTCACTCCTACCCACTTTTAGGGATAGAAGAGAGGTAATTCCCTTAAGTACTGACTCCAGGTCTTGAACAAGGGGCCCCACCCTCTCATTAGCCTGAGAGGGATCCGGTTTACTGGTTTGACCACAAACCAATTGTTCATTATAGGATCAGTGAGACATAAAAAACAAGAAGTAACTTTAGGGGTAAAACGGTAAATTGACCCAACTCTAGTTACGAACAACTTGTGAAGGATCGACTTACTAATCATGGTTATATCAAATGGACAGAAATATATCTATAGTGAGGGGAGAGCAACCACTAGGCTATAGTGGAATGTCCTAGTAGTTAGCGAATGTTGGTTAACAAGGTTAATGACCTTAACCGGTTAATCTTGAATCGTTGGAGCCCATGATCTATAGGTCCATTAGTCTCTCTACTAACTCATAACGGACTAAACCATAGAACAGTGTGACGAGTGAGTTCGAAGTGTTCGAATTCAAATTAGGGAGAATGCGCTACATATATACGATATATTTAACCGCATTTTTGTTTTATTTACGAATTAAACAAAAAGAGAGAATCTGAGATATTTAAATAAGATTTAAATATCTTAATCAACTATGTGTCATAATTAATTGGGATTGACATTTGAATTAATATTAAATATTAATTAAACAGTTTAATTAATCATTTAATATTACTTTAATTTGAAATTAATAATTCAAATAGATTTTTGAATCAAAATGAAGAAAGTCAAAATGTTGACTTTATTTAATGGAAAAATCCATGTTAGTGGAATTTTGAGGTGTCAAAATTTGGTTTAACCAAACTTGCATGTTTGCCAAATAAACCCCACAAATTTGAGTGGAATTTTGAGTGTCAAAATTTGGTTAACTCAAGCATGCATGTTTGTCACATAATCCCAAACATTTGAGTGGAATTTTGAGTGTCAAAATTTGGTGATCTCAAATTTGCATGAACATGCAAACATGACTCTATAAATAGAGTGATCAAGGTACATGGAAGGTGGTTCTTGTTGGTGAAAAACCTTGAGAAAAACCTCTCACAAACACTCTCTTCATATATACAAAATCCCTCCCAAGTTCAAGTCACTCATCGGATTCCACAATCCCGTTCTAAGACCTAAGGATAGTGGAGAAGACACTAGTGGTGGTTCGAAACCGGTTCGTGAGGAAAAATGTATTTGACCTACAAAAGATTAGTATTCAAACTCATTAAGTTTTATTACTTATGAACATACTAGTTATTTACTATAATTGATGTTCTAAAAGTGCCTAAGATCTAAATTGCTTCCGCATGTGTTATATTAACACCATCAATGTTCATGTATGCACCGAGCACGTGACCTTTATGGTCTATCATGGGGAGTAGTCTAGGGCCAAGATGGAACAAGAATAGAGCAAGTTACCTTAGCCACGAATCAAGAACCTCCTAAGACCTCCCATGGTACAACATGCTCATGACTTAAACTACGCTGCTTGTAACACATGAAGCCTTGAGCATAGGTATTCAGACTATATCATAGGAAAAACCCTTGATGTAGGATTAGACTACATCGCTTGGAACGTAAGAAGCCTTGGATTTAAGTTTTTCAAACTATGCCGTTTGGAACGTATGAAGCCTTGGACATAAGTTAAGTGGACCGTATCGAAGGGCAAGCCCTAAGATGCGGGTTAAGACTACGTTGCTTGGAACGTATGAAGCCTTGGACACAGGATTGTCAGGTGCATGGCTAGTGTCATAAATCCTAAGGGGAGTGTCTTGGAGAACGAACCAAGAACAGAACAAGAACCTAGAAAGTACCAAGAAAAAGTGAAAGATCAAGGACTAGAACATGGATCAAGATCCTAGTCCTAAGGACAAAAACCATAGTACTAAGGCCCTTAAAGGAAAACCAAGGTTTTAGAATCCAAGGACCAAGGTCTTTAGGATAGATAAAAATAAGAACCCCAAGTCAAGAACCAGAACTAGAGGGCCTAAGTACTTATAACAAGAACAAGAACAAGACAAGATCAAAGAATATGGTACCCTAGCATATAAAAGACACAATTAAGAGCCTACAAGTAGGCTACTTATTGAGTCTTTGTACTCATTCCTTATTTTCCATTTTTTTCAGGTGATAAGGAGCTAGTCGAGGTCGGTAGCAGACTCTAGAGCAGGTGCCATAGACAAACCTCACCGGTCGTCCTCAACCCTTTTGTTTTAAATTTTTTTGTGTCCATTTCTTATTTTGTGTTTTAACCATTATGTCATACTTTAAATTACTAATGTGTGCACATTATTTTGGGGTAATGTAAATGTTGGGTTTTATGTCCTAAAACTCATAGTTTGTAAACAAAAGCATATTTTGTTTTCAATAAAGTTGTTCTTGATATGTATTCAGTAAAGATTGTTATTGAATAAAGTGAATGTTACAATCATTAATCTAAATCCAATAAACTAAGAACACTTCGACTATAGTATGATTACTTGAACTATATGTAGAGACATAAGAGTGTATCAAGTTCAAGTATATAGTCAAAATGATCTATCGTATAAGGATAAGGTTAAGTACCTTATTCTGGGGACACTATGGATGCGGCTCATTTTGTATATGATATAAACAATGTGATCACTAAATTGTACATTTGGAGACATGTGAGTGGGGGCGTCCTATGCAATGAGTATTGCATAAGATCGGACCATGAAGAAAACCACTCTCACTTTATAATGTCGTTTATTGTTGAGACTGATTTTTTCATTTGATGACCTAGGTAACTCGATCTTAATCTTGAACTAACTATGAACTTCTATTTATTCGGAATTATCCTTAGATTTGCATGGGTGAGAGTGGCCTGAGTTCGCAAACTCAATAAGCCTCCCATTTCAGGGGTAAGACTGGGTGAATAGCTGGGGACATAGGGTGTAAGATGGAATTCACTCCTACCCGCTTTTAGGGATAGTAGAGAGGTTGTTCCCTTAAGTATTGACTCCAAGTCTTGAACAAGGGGCCTCATCGTCTCATTGGCTCGCGAGGGATTCGATTTAGTGGTTAGACCACAAACCAATTGTTCATTAGAGGATCAATGGGATTTAAGGAACAAAAAGTAACTTTATGGGTAAAATGGTACCCAGCTCTAGTTACGAACAATCTGTGAAGGAGACTTACTAATCATGGTTATATCAAATGGACAGAAGTATATATAATAGTGGGGGGAGTGCAACTACTAGGCTGTAGTGAAGTGTCCTAGTAGTTAACGAATTTTGGCTAATCAAGGTTAATTAATCTCGAATCGTTGGAGCCCATGATCTGTAGGTCCATTAGGTCCCTCTGCTAGCTCATATCGAACTAAACCTTAGAACAGTGTAACGAGTGAATTCAAAGTGTTCGAATTCAAATTAGAGAATGCACACTAAATATATACGATATATTTAACCGCATTTTGTTTTAATTATGAATTAAACAAAAAGAGAGAATCAGAGATATTTAAATAAGATTTAAATATTTTAATTATGAATAGGATTCATAAACAATATGTGCAGAATTGTTTGGAATTGACCTTTTATTTAATGTTAAATATTAATTAAATTGTTTAATTAATCATTTAATATTATTTTGATTTGAAATTAATTGTTGAATTAAAATCAAGAGGTTGACTTCACCTAATGGAAAAACACATGTTTGAGTTAGTGAAATATTGAGTGTCAAACTTGCATGTTTAAGTCCACTAACACATGTTTGAGTTAGGAGTTAGTAGAAAAACACATGGTTTAACCAAACTTGCATGTTTGCCACATAATTCCACAAGTTTAAATGGAACTTTGAGTGTCAATATTTGGTTTAACCAAACTTGCATGTTTGCCAAATAAACCCCACAAATTTGAGTGTCAAAATTTAGTAATCTCAAATTTGCATGAACATGCAAATATGACTCTATAAATAGAGTGATGAAGGTAGGTGAAAATTCTTCTTGAAAAACTTTGAGAAAATCTCTCAAAACTCTCTCTTTACATGTACTAAATTCCCATCAAGTTTCATCACTCACCGGATTCCACAATCTCATTCTAAGACCGGAGAATAGTAGGGAAGACAATAGTGGTGGTTTGAAACCGTTTGTGAGGAAAAAGAAATTTGAACTACAAAAATGTTATATTCAAACTCATTGAGTTTTAATGCTTTTGAAACATACTAGCTAATTTACTATAATTGATGTACTTAGAGTGCCTAAGATCCAAATTGCTTTCGCACGTTTTATAGTAACACCATCAGTAAATTATATTTTAAGTTTTAATTGTTTTATTTCACGAAAAATTTACCCATCTTTTGGAGTCATCTAGTCAGCTCGATCCTTACAATTTTGGATTCAGGTGCATCGTTCCATTCGTCTCCAAATCATGAATTATTTCAAAATTTCAAATCAGAAAATTTTGGAAAGGTTAAAAGAAAGAATTGAAAACAAAAATAAAAAACTAGTCACTCGCAAGAACCGAGAGAGAAAGAAATTGATTTTTAAACAAGGTGACTGGGTTTGGGTTCATGTATGAAAGGAACGGAAGTCACCCAATGTCCTACCTCATGGTGTTAATTTAACATATGCGGAAGCAATTTGAATCTTAGGCACTCTTAGAACATCAATTTTAGTAAATAACTAGTATGTTCATAAGTATTAAAACTCAAGGTTTTTGAGTACTAACCTTTTGTAGTTCAAATTCCTTTTTCCTCACGAACCGATTTTGAACCACCACTAGTGTATTCTCCACCATTCTCCGACCTTAGAACGGGATTGTGGAATCCGGTGAGTGACTAAACTTGAGAGGGATTTAGTATACATGAAAGAGAGTTTGTGAGAGGTTTTTCTCAAGTTTTTTCCAACGAAGTAGTTCCATGTTCTTTGATTACTCTATTTATATAGTTATGTTTGCATGTTCATGCAAATTTGAGATTACCAAATTTTTACACTCAAAATTCCACTCAAATGTTTGGGATTATGTGGAAAGCATGCAACTTTGAGTTAACCAAATTTTGACACTCAAAATTCCACTTAAATGTTTGTGGTCCAACTAGTAAACCGAATCCCTCTCAAGCCATTGAGAGGTTGGGGCCTCTTGTTCAAGACCTAGAGTTAGTACTTAAGGGAACTACCTCTCTTCTATCCCTAAGAGTGGGTAGGAGTGAATTTCATCTTGCACCCCACGTCCCTAGCCATTTATCCAGTCTTACCCCTGAAATGGGAGGCTTATTGAGTCGGCGAACTCGAGCCACTCTCACCCATGCAAATCTAAGGATAATTCCGAATACACAGGAGTTCATTGGTTAGCTCAGGATTAAAATCGAGTTACCTAGGTCATCGAATTAAAAGAAAATCAGTCTCAACAGTAACCGACATTATAAAGTGAGTGATTTTCTTCATGGTCCGATCTTATGCAATACTCATTGCATAGGATGCCCCGACTCACATGTCTCCGCATGTACAATTTAGTTATCACATTGTTTAATGTCATATACAAAAGTAGGCCGCATCCATAGTGTCCCCAGGATAAGGTACTCAGCCTTATCTCTGTAATATAGATCATTTTGACTATATACTTGAACTTGATCCACTTTTATGTCTCTCTATATAGTTCAAGTAATCTTACTATAGTCAGAGTGTTCTTAGTTTATTGGATTTGGATTAATAATCGTAAAATTCACTTTATTCAATACAATCTTTACTGAATAAACAACAATAATAACTTTATTGAAAATAGAATATGTTTTTGTTTACAAACTATGAGTTTTAGGACATAAAACCCAACACTGTCTTATCTCATAAGCGCCGCCCAATGTATAGTAGTCGGGGAGGACATAAACTATTACACTCTGTTGACACAGAATGATATATCAAAATGTGTCAGAGACAAATATTGGAGAGCACCAACGACACTCTAATAGCGAGTAGTATCCTCAGGCGAGAGCTTTTCACCACCATCCAATAACAACTTCTCACTAGGAAGCATAGGTGTGAACACCTTTAGAGGTGAGCATATTGGTTCTGGACAATAAATCTTGAATGTATTTATGTTTTGTCAGAACAAGTCCATTGGAAGTATGCCAAACCTCAATCCCAAGAAAATAACTCAAAGTGCCAAAATCCTTGACGAAAAATTCATCCTGAAGCTGTGTAAAAAGTTTCTCAGTAGTCGTAGAAGATGAGCTGATAATAATAATGTCATCAACATAGATGAGGATATACATTTGAATGCCCGTTTTGTTAAAAATGAAAAGAGAGACATCAACCTTTGAAAGTGTAAAACCCAGCTGTAATAGTTTGAAGCTAAGGCGAGAAAACTAGGCACGCAGAGCTTGTTTGAGGCCATAAAGCAACTTATCCAGCTTGCAGAGATAACCAGGATGTTGTATATCCACAAATCCAGGGGCTACTTCATATAAACATATTCATTAAGAAAGCTATGAAGAAAAACATTTTGAATATCAATATGCCGAATAGCCCAAGCACGAGAAATAGCAAAAGATAATAAAAGATAATGATAGTGGGTTTAACAACTGGACTAAAGGTATCATCATAATCAATGTCATACTGCTGTTTAAACCCTTTAGCAACCAGGTGTGCTTTGTAGCGATCAATAGAGCCATCTGGCTTTTGATTGAGTTTGAAAACCCATTTGCAATCAACAACGTTAAGACCAACACAAGAAGAAGAAACTAAGTGTCATGCCCTATTTTTGAGAAGTGCCTGAAATTCATCATTCATTGTTTGACGCCAAAGGGGATGCTCCATAGCAATAATATGCGAAATAGGTTTAGAGGCAGAAAATCGAACCACAAAAACATGCTACAGTTCCATCTGTATGCACCTTGAGTTGCTTGATATTGTGATTCAATGAAGTACCATATGCCGCAGAAGGAGGTTCATCTTGATAGGACTCATCCGTCCTATGCTAGTAGCGAACGACAGTATGCCCCACTTTGCCGCAGATATGGCAGGAAGGACGAGCAGAAGGGTCACGACGATCATCAGCAGGATGAGAGGGCATGCCTCCTCGAGAACGGCCGTGACCACGATCCCTACGACCACGATTCATTTGTTGACCACCACAACCGACATAATTGACCGAAGATCCAGAATTTAACTACAGTTCAACCGTGTGTTGTAGTTGGCGAGCTTCAAACGCCATTAGATGTGCAAAGATATCATCAAGTGTGAGGGATTTCAATCTTGGTATTCATCGAGGTGATAAAGGGATTATAGTCAGGGCTAAGACCAGCGAGGAGATACGCGATCACGTCATCATCCCGCAAGGCAGAGCTAGCGACGCCAGCTCAGTGGCTAGCCCTTTAATCTTGAGGAAATAATCTGCAGCAGACAGGTTACATTTCTTAGATGTGGCGAGCTCAACACGGATTTGAACTATGCGAGCACGAGTTGATGACGAAAATATCTGTCTGACGGGTATCCCACACCTCCTTGGATGTAGTAGCGACAACCACATCGCGAAGAATCTCCTCAGACATGGAGGAGAGAAGGTCGTTATGGACTTGTTGATCCTAATCATACCACGAATCGTAGGCCGGACTAGAGATTAGGTTAGCACCAGCAACGATTGAGAAAGGGACCAACTTGGCAAGTGCGGCAATGGTGTCATCGAGATAGCCTATAAGCTTCATACTCCATAGGTAGGGGAGAAGCTGGGCGCACCATATTATGAAGTTTTTTGGTGAGACGGATTGTGATAGCGTGGTGGAGAGGGATTGGGCCAAAGGTCGACACCATGGTAGATGAGATCATGTTGGAGATGGTGGATGGGGAGGAGGAAGAAAATATGGTAGACATTGTTAATGAATAAACCTTGACTCTGATACCATATTAGGTTGAATGACACTATAACCTATACGGGTCACGACCTCATGTATTTATAGATGTGTACAATGAGGATTACACAGTGGGCCTTGATCCATGATAACAAACGGGAAATCAGTAGATTCTCTTGATCGGTGGTAACAAACAAATAAATCAGTAGATTATCTTACTATGTATAGATATGACCTATTCTAGGTTTAACCGTGGTCACTTCCATGAAAGGTCAGGTCATTTTGTAACGGATCAGATATAAAAAGAAAAAAAAGGGTCAGCAGGCCCGCAGTCGCTGACGGAACCCATAAATTATAGCGTACGCCAGAGTTTTCGCTCCCATACTAGCACGATCACCGCGCTGCCCCTTGGATCACCAACCACATGACCCCAACCTTCAGCCATCTCAGACAACGAAAGGAAGACAGTGAGAAAACGAGAAAGACAGAGAAAATCGACGAAGTCCCGGTGAAGCTAAACCTTACGAAATCTACGTTGAAACCTCTGATTTACGCCACGAAAAAATCTCAGAGACCTTTACACACATTAGGGATAGATTTTGGCATTGCTTACACGTCGTACACCATTCGGAAAGGAAGACAGAACACCATTTCTTTTTGGATCTTCTCAAATCTGGGAGGTATAAACCTTTACGAGCCAAACAAACATGAGAAAGGGAAAGAGGGAGGAGAGAAGACGCGAAACTAAAAGAAAACTGGGAAAAAACGAACGTCAGAGTGACGTTTTCGATGAGAGAGAGAGAGATCGTTGGAGTTCCTGTATTAAACAGGCAAAGAAGATAAACCAAACTCAAGCACCGGACCTGCGACCCGAACGGAAATCCAACCCAACTGAAACTCAAATCATGCCTCAATCCAACTCGAACTGTTCCTCGGTTAAGCCCATCAATCACAAACTGAACCGAAACCACAAGCCCAAAAACTCGACCTTGACAACCCAGCCCACCTGCAACCAACATCCGGTAGCCCATCACAACCAGAACCTATGACCGAAGTCCGACCTACCCGATAACCCGCGACTCGACCCGAGATCTCCTGCACATGCATTGTTTTCTGGTTGTGCCATGTGTCATATCTGCAGCGTGACACCTCCTTAGCTTCGACGACTTGTATGGCTCGAAAAACGCATTTCCAACCTGTTCGATATTGTTCCGGCCCTCCCTGGCTTGATTTAGGTAAAATAGATCAATTTAAGTTTGTATTTCATAAATTCACATTGGAAAATTAATTGTGTTTGTGAAATACTAATGAAGGTGTCGAATGATCCAATACGAACCAACCACCAACGAAAGTGTAGGACGTATATGAGGAGCTAGGAGCTTACATATATATTTATGGAGTACGTCGACTAAGGCTTACCAAGTAAGGGGCTCTCCTATCGCAGGTTACGCATTTGTATACTATATGTTCGCACGTGCTCGTGGATTTGCACGTGTCATTAAATTGTATTTTAGACTGATATGCTTTAATACATAAGCTTGTGAAATGTGAATGTATGTTGTTTTAGTGTTGATTTGACGTGTGATTTAGTATAATGTGATGTGATGTTTCCTAAATTGTATGTAAAACAACATGTTACGTGTGACATGAAATTACGAACTATAGCATGAAATATAACCCCGTTAGAATTATGCATGATAGGAAAACTGAAAAATAAAAGATATTATGATATGAATGAAACTGATAGTGGGGTTATATTTACTAATGATAAAAGTAGAAGTATTAGGGACTTCATGCATTATGTGTGCTCATGCATTGGAGGGATACCCGTATTCAATCACGAGGGTACGGACGCGTACACCCAAGGGCAGGAGAACGATTGTTATGTTTTACATAACGCTGCCGTGATGGTTACTAGTTCTAACGGGTGTTCGACCTAAGGAGCTCTTAGAGTATGCTCGTCCGACAAGGAAAGTGGCCCAGTAGCGTGCGAACTGACTAGTGAGTCCATACTCGCACCTATGGGCTATGTGTAGAGTATATGGTATACATCCAAATTACCCGTTAGGATAACACCATAGAAAGATAGATTGAAGGATAGGTCTCGTCATCTCATTGCATGTGATTGTTGCATAACTCCGATAGGGAGTCACTTACTGAGTATTCTAGAGATACTCAAGCCTCGTTCTACTACATTTCAGATAAAGGCAAGGCACCCATGTGAGACGATGGCAACATCGCACAACCCGTGACCGTGGCACATGCATAGGATAGTTTGTTTTTCATCCGTAGCATAGGTTAGTATAGGTTGAATTTCATTTGCATTCGTAGTATAGGCTAGTATAGGTTAAATTGTAATTGCATTAATAAAGCATGGGTTAGTATAAGATATTTAATTCATAATTGTTTTTCCTTTCTTTCCCTTGTATTAGTTTTTCACAAGATAATGAATGACAAGTTGATGTTGCATTTATGATAAGAGCCATTTAATTTAAATTCCGCAGGAAAGGTAGGGCTGTTAAGATAAAGATATAGTAATGACCTTAGACTAAGTAGTGAAATTTTAGGGACGTTACACCTTTTATCACCCTCTTGTTTGTTGTTAGTTGATCAAGTTCTTTTGTTTCTTATCATTAGAACATGATATTGTCTCTATTCTTAAAATGATGTCTTTTGTGAGATCTCAAGTGCCAACAAGGATGCTAGGCTTCGAATGGGGTGGATTGTGAGATCTCATATCGATTGGAGAGGATAACTAAACATTTTTTATAAAGATGTGAAAACCTCTCCCTAGCATACTTGTTTTAGAAACTTTGAGAGAAACTTCTAACCAGAAAACATTAGACTTTTTTTTTTTTTTTTTTTGAGTTTGTTAGCATAAATAAAGAACAGCTAACAGCTTATTATTGCTTAATAAAAAGAAATTAACACAACACGTTTATAAATTGATTAATAATAATTTATATTGAACTTAATATTTATTTAGTCTGTACTTACACGGTTTATAAATATATAATTTCAAACCAATTTTGAAACATTGTTAAAAATATATAATTTCAAATCTTTATATCTATTAAAAAAATACAAAAATAATAATGCCGATAAAATTAGAATTTTTTTAAGTTTTTTCTTTTCGGTTAATTTATGAATTTAGTTTTTAAATTATAAATTATAAATTTTATTTTACCTCCAAGATACCATTAAAAATTTAGAGCTCTATTAGATTTAAAATTAAAAAATTCAAAATTAAAAAATTAGAAATTTATTAGATATTTTAAAAATACCAAACTTCAAACTTCCATTAAAAAAGATATTAAAAAGATGAATAATTGTGATGAATTTGAGATTGAGTTTTTGGAATTTTTTAAAATAACTCCCACTTTGCCCAAATTATGTAATTATTTTTAAAAAGATTCATTAATGAAAAAAAAAATGACAAAAATAATTTAAAAAAAACTCATTTTGATGTTTTAATAATGCAATTCATGACCATGAACACGTGCACCTATTACATGATCTAAGGTTAGGAAGATTCAACAAGTATTTATTCTTCATCTACAAAATTGGATAGACTTGGTTCAACCATTATTTCATGTGTTACAAGCTAAATCGATTGAAGAATGATCATTTGAAGCTTCGAAAGTAAATATCTACATGATTGAGGTAGCTGATAGAGTTCCTCTTGATTTATAATTTACTAAAAAATTTTATTTATTATTTTAATTTCATATTTGGTTGTGAGGGAAAAAGGTGGAAAGTACCAGAAATGATAATTTTTTTTTTTTTTTTTTAAAGATTTGAAGGGTGGTGGGAGTAAATCATATTCAGATTTTTTTAATGGGAAAGTATCTTTTGCATAGAAAGTATAAATAACCACAAATTATTTGGTAACAAATTTTAATGAATTGAAATTTAGTTCAAATTGAGACTTTTACCGTTGGAAATTTATCATTTTTTTTTTTCTTTTTGTTATTTATAAGTTTCATCCAATTCTTGTGATAGATTCCATCTGAGTCATTCACTCCAGTCTTGATCAAGTTCAATTGTGTCGTGAGTTAATTTAGAACAAATTCCAAATCTTGCTTTTAATGGTAGATTGGAACTGAATCATTCAATCCAATTTTGATCAAGTTCAATTGTGCAGTGAGTTAATTTAGAAAAAGTTTCAAATCTTGCTTCTCGATCTTTGATCCTAGGAAGTAATCTAACTTAGTGTTAATTTCTAGGATTCGAGAGTTTTTGTTTCAACAAAAACTTGGGTATTGGTTAAAGATTAAGGTTGTCTTTTTATCTTTTATTTATGCTATTGTTTATCTGTTCTTCAAATCTATCCATTTTTTTTTTTTTTGGCTACCATTTCCATATTGTTCCTCATCTTTTGAATCTCTTTTCAGTTTCTTACCAAAGATCATATTTTTGATCTTGAAAAAAAGAAAAAAAAAGACACAAGAATTTTGCTTGGGATTATAAATCTTATTATTAGGCCATTTGCATCCTTTATTACAAAATCAAATAAACTTTTATTCTTATTTTTGTTAAACCATCTAAATTTGAAAAGGTTGTGTTTGATATATATAATATATAATTTACCCCTCAAAACATAACTTCTCAATTTTACTGAATGCTAGATCATTCTCTTAGTCAAAATCTTACCCACTTTCTTTTTTTTTTTTTTTTTTTTTTATTTTTATA
>NW_019272021.1:278234-365532 GCF_002738345.1 Cucurbita maxima | reverse complement strand
TTTTTTTTTTTTAATTTTGGTGTTATTTCATAATTAACTTCTTCGAATAGTTTGCTACTATCAAAATTTCTTTATCCATATATTAGTCTATCTTGATCATAATTTACTCACTTTCCCAAACAACCAGTATCAAAATTCTTTTATCCATATATTAGCCTACCTTTATCATAATTTACTCACTTTCCCAAACAACCTACTTTTATGTGTAATAAATGAATGTCCCTTGATTTATCCATATATTAGTCTACCTTATCATAATTTACTCACTTTCCCAAACAACCAGTATCAAAATTCCTTTATCTATATATTAGCCTACTTTTATCATAATTTACTCACTTTCCCAAACAACCTACCTTTGTGTGTAATAAATGAGTGTCCCTTGATTTATCCATATATTAGTCTACCTTATCATAATTTACTCACTTTCCCAAACAACCAGTATCAAAATTTCTTTATCCATATTATTAGCCTCCCTTTATCCATATATTAGCCTCCCTGTATCATAATTTACTCACTTTCCCAAACAACCTACCTTTGTGTGTAATAAACAAGAGTGTCCCTCAATGTAAAATCAGTAAGTTAAATGTGTGAGGTCCAAACATATTTAACTAAAGTTTGTACAATCATGAACCAAGAAAGAGGAAATGGAGGGGAGATCAATGAAGCTAGGTGGAGAGAAGCATAGGTTGCTACCCGTTTGAATCAAGTTATTAGTACATTGACAGACCAAATGGAACGAATTGAAATAGATTTAGGTAATTTTCAAGGAAGGAAAGTAGTCTTGAATGAAGGAGTTAAAAATTAAGAAGATGACAATGTCACCCTTTTAGTGGGACATAGTCTTCGGGGAAGGAGAAATGTCGGTCGAGGGAGAGGAAGAAGCAGAAGGAGTAGAGAAATTTCAGTACCAAAAAGAATTGAAAGAGAGTACCAATATGAGAGAGGAGAAGAGAGATGAGTAGGTGGAGTAAAGCTTAAAATTCTAACCTTCTATGAGAGATTTGATCCAGAGGAGTATTTGTAATATGAGAGAAAAATTGAGCATATTTTCAATCTCAACAATTTCACGGAAGAAAGAAAGTTGAAACTTGTTGCGGCTGAATTTTGTCTTTATGCAATTATATGGTGGACAACTTTGAAATCAGAGTGGTGAAGAAATTATAAAGAATCAATTGAATTGAAACATGGGAGGAATTGAAGACATTAATGAGAAAAAGGTACATTCCTAAGCATTATTCTCGAGTACTCAAGCAAAAACTCTATACTCTACAACAGAGATCCAAAAGTGTTGAAGAATATTATATAGAAATGGAGGCCCTTATGAATAGAGCATGTATTGATAAAGACGAGGAGGATACAATGGTTATATTTCTTGGTAGGTTAAACCGACAACTTGCTCATCAAGTGGATATGCAAGCGTACTTTGATATGCAAGAATTGTTACACCTTGTTGTCAAAATTGAAGACAGCTAGATTGGGAGGGAGCTCCAAAAGATATGTTGTTTCTCAGTCTACTACTTTCAACGTTTGGAAAAAGAATGCAAATACTGAAAAGATAATGCAAAAAGATAGATTTCAAGGTTAGAGACAAGCATGAACTCGACAAAAAGAACAAAACTGAGTGGATGAATACAAGGAGGTTCAAGAAAAAAACAGAGACATAAAATATTAGAAAGGTCAACGAATTGGTCACATTAGTTGCGATTGTCCAAACAAGAGAGCCATGATCATCAAGAATGGACAAGTTGTCACAAATAGAGAGGAAAGTGACCAAGATGAGCTAGTTGAAGAAGAAGTCGAGGAGAACGAAGAATTGGAAGATGGGAGTCATTTAGCACTTGTTACGAGAAGACTTCTTAAACTCAAGTTATAGAAAACGAAATTGATGATCAAAGAGACAACATATTTCTTACCAAGTAACCGATATTCTATTGTATCAAACTATCTTTCTCAATGAATTTGAACCATTTAAGAGTCAAAACCGAGTTGACAATGCTTTTAGATTTATATTTAGAGAGGCAAATGATTTGATGGAGCCCAATTTTGAGATTTTATTGGGGTCTTAAAAGCCAAATTTTGGGACGGAGGCACAATAGAAAAATGCTTAGAAATAGAAGAACTTATAAAAATGGAGAAGAAAAATCATAGAAAATTAGAAATATAGTCCAAGTCAATCCGGAGGGGTAATTTGGTCCATCTGCCTCCTTTCTCCTTAAGCACCTAAAATACCTAAAATTAAGGTTAGCAGCAGATAGTTAAAGGAAAGGAAATATATATATATATATATATATATATATATATTATATTATATATAAAAAGGAGATAGAGAGAGAAAGAAAGTTCTAGAGAGAAATAGAAGTAGGTAACCGCTGCTCCGGCCACCAGAAGTCCGATTCCAACCATGCTTTCTTTATGAAATATTCACATAACCTAGAGGAGAAGCACTCTTGACTCTTGAAATGAGAAAAATCTAAAGGTAAAGTTCTTGAATCTAGATTTTCGGATTTCCTTTTAAATCTGTGAAAAATATTAAGAGTTAGATTGATATGAACCAAAAGATATTAATCAATATACTTCCATGAAGATGTGAAAAAAAAGTTGTCAAAATTATCAACAGATGTTTCAATTCATGTCATATTAAAACATTGAAGAAGAATGAAGTTCGATTGTTATAAATTTTGGGTGAAGTTTGATTGTTATAAATTTTGGGTGGGTTACGATTTAGAGTTATTATATTTTAAGACTTTTTATTTAGTTAGGTTACAATTACATAATGGCTAATTATGACCATTAAACACGAATGTTACAACTCTTGGAATGCCTTCATTTTGAGGATATATAAAGCCATGTATGTTGTATTTGTAAGTAGACTTGGAAAATGTAGTAAAAGAAGCATTTGTGCTTTTCTTTAGTCAATGACTAAGTTTCTTTGCAATTCTATGTAGTTTAGGTTACATGTAGAATCAATCAAACTCGACATGATCGATCTTCCTTGTGGAGTGATTCGAATCTCAATCAAGTGTTTTTGTCTTGAAATATTTGATCAACAAGAATCATTCAAGTTAGACATGATCGATCTTGCTTGTGGAGTGATTCGAATCTCAAACAATGTTCTTGTCTTGAGATATTCGATCAACAAGGTAATTCGAATCTTACTCTCCTTGTAGTGATTTCCACATATCATAGGTTATGAAATTTGAGAATGTTAATCCAAAGATGATTGCATTTATAATCCATGAAAGAAGTTGTAGTCGATTCGGACAAAAGATAGGAGTCCCGACGTTCGTCACGATCTATGAGTTTACACTTTTAGCTAACTTTGGACTTTGTTAAAAAAACGTACCTTTTATCAAAATAAAGTTTATACAAAGTATTTTAAAACACAATACGACAATTAAAACATAAATTAAGGGACGACACAAAAAGGTTGAAGGACGACGGGTGAGGTTTGTCTATGGCACCTGCTCCAGAGTCCGCTCCCGACCTTGACCAGCTCCTTATTACCTGAAAAAAAAAATGAAAAATAAAGAATGAGTACAAGATTCAGTAAGCAGCCTACTTGTAGGCTCTTAATCGTGTTCTTGATATGCTAGGGTATCACACTTTTTCTTTTCTGGTTCTTGTTCTTGTCGTGAGTTCTTGTTATGTTTCTTAATTGGTTCTCCAAGACACTCCCCTTAAGATTTATTGTACTAGACATAAACTTGTCAATTAGATTCCTTCTCCCATTGAGGACACTCATATCTAAGATATCCTAACTGATGACACTTATAATACTCAACTATAACTTTGTTGAATGAATGTCTACCTCTTCCTCGAAAAAATTCACAAGCTCGATCGCCTTTTATTTCACCGATTCTAGTGCTTGTTCATCACCTCCACATTCATTCAATCTTTGCTCATGTACCAGCAAACTGGTTTGCAATTCATCGATAGTTAAGATGTCTAAGTTATTAGACTGTTCAATCGAACATACAATGTAGTCAAACCTTGAGGTCATTGATCTCAAGATATTTTGAATGATCACCACTTGTTTATGTTTTCAACATGAATTTTCATCTTTTTTGCAATGGTGAGTGTTCGAACAAAATATGCATCAACACTCTTCTTTCATCTGTTATAGTGTACAAGACAAAAAGTAGTTAGGGTTGGGTTTTAAAACATCTATCTATTTATTTTCAAACATTTAATTAAGATTTACCATCAATTTCAATATACATTTTCAAAAATTATCTTCCAAACATTTAAAAATTACTGGATAATAAATAATAATAAAAGAAAATGTAATTAAATAAAAATAGTATATGTATGGATGACAATGAGGCCGAATGGATAAGGGTTTGGTCTACAAAATTAGTGATTTTGGGTTTTATCCCTGCCAGAGTTGTTAAGGATATTTAGTAATAAATTATAGTTTACCATATATATTATATTTGATATTTTATTATAAAGCAAATATCTAATATTCGCCTTATTATCATAGGTATCTTTCCATTTATTGCTATTTCCATTTATTGTTATTTCCATATCATTGTAATTCATTTGATTATAAATAAGATAACTTTCACACCATTTAGGTGTGGTGGATTAATCAAACATTCACAATGACCCATCAAATTGGATTATTAGTAGTTAGCTCACACATTGCACTATCTATTTATATTCAAATATTTATTTAAGATTTACAAATCCATATTTGAAAAAATTATCTTCCGAATAGTTAAAAATTACTCGAAAATAAGTTAAAAAATAATATAAGTATTGATGACTCCGTGGCCCAATAGATAAGGCGCTAGTCTACGAAGGCGCTGGTCTACGAAACCAGAGATTCTGGGTCCAATCCCCAGCAGAGTCGGTACATGACCCATAAAGCATTTTAGAGCTGAGCATATACGGAAACGTGCCTATCTATTTATATTCAAACATTTAATTAATATTTACAAATAATTTTTTTTTGAAATATTTGAAAAATTATCTTCCAAACATTTAAAAATTACTCGAGAATAAGTAAAAATAATTTAAGTATTGATGACTCTGTGGCCCAATGGATAAGTTGTTAGTCTACAAAACTAGAAATCCTAGGTTTGATCCCTAGCAAAGTTGGTACATGACCCATAAAGAGCATTTTAGAGTTGAGCATATGCGAAAACATGCCTATCTATTTCAAATTATCTTCCCACTAGTTAAAAATTACTCAATAAGTAAAAATAATATAAGTATTGATGACTATGTGGCCCAATGAATAAGGCGGGTTTCGTGGGTTTGATCCCCAGCAAAGTCAGTACATGACCCATAAAGCATTATACGAAAACATGCCTATCTATTTATATTCAAACATTTAATTAAGATTTACAAATCAATTTTTTTTTTTAAAGATTTTGAAAAATTATCTTCCAAGAAAGTTAAAAATTACTCGAGAATTAGTATAAATAATATAAGTATTGATGACTTTGTGGCCCAATGGATAAGGCATTGGTCTACAAAATTAGAGATCTTGGGTTTGATCCCAAGAGAGTTATTTTTTTTGAGTTGAGCATATACGAAAACGTGCCTATCTATTTATATTCAAACATTTAATTAAGATTTACCAATCAATTTTTTTTTTTTTTTTTGAAAAATTTGAAAAATTATCTTCCAAATAGTTAAAAATTACTCAAATAAATAAAAATAATGTATGTATTGATGACTTTGTGGCCGAATGGATAAGGTGTTGGGTCTACAAAACTAGAGATTCTGAGCTTGATCCCCGGTAGAGTTTGTACATGACCCATAAAGTATTTTAGAGCTGAGCATATACGAAAACGTGCCTATCTATTTATATTCAAACAGCTCCCCGGTAGAGTTTGTACATGACCCATAAAGCATTTTAGAGCTGAGCATATATGAAAACGTGCCTATCTATTTATATTCAAACATTTAATTAAAATTTACAATTCAACTTTTTTTTTTTTTTTTTTTTTTTTTTTTTTTTTTTTTTTTTTTTTTTTTTTTTTTTTTTTTTTTTTTTTTTTTTTTTTTTTTTTTTTTTTTTTTTTTTTTTTTTTTTTTTTTTTTTTTTTTTTTTTTTTTTTTTTTTTTTTTTTGAAAGATTTGAAAAATTATCTTCCAAATAGTTAAAAATTACTTGAGAATAAGTAAAAATAATGTATGTATTGATGACTTTGTGGCCTAATGGATAAGGTCTACGAAACCAGCTATTTTGAGTTTGATCCTTAGTAGAGTCTATACCTGATCCATAAAGCATTTTAAAGCTGAGTATGTACGAAAACGTGCTTATCTATTTATATTCAAACATTTAATTAAGATTTACAAATTAATTTTTGAATGATTTGAAAAATTATCTTCCAAATAGTTAAAAATTACTCAAATAAGTAAAAATAAAATATGTATTGATGATTTTATGGCCCAATGATAAGGCACTAGTCTACAAAACCAAACATTGGGTTTGCAGAGTCAATAATGACCCATAAAGCATTTTAGAGCTGAGCATATACGAAAACGTGCCTATCTATTTATATTCAAACATTGAATTAAGATTTACAAATCAATTTTTTTTTTTTTTTTGAAAGATTTGAAAAATTATCTTCCAAATAATTAAAAATTACTCGAGAATAAGTAAAAATAATATAAGTATTGATGACTTTGTGACCCAATAGATAAGGCGCCTGTCTACGAAACCAGAGATTCTTGGTTCAATTTTCTACCGAGTCGGTACATGACCCATAAAGCAATTTAGAACATATACGAAACAGTGCTTGGCAATGTGATAGAAAGGTAACATTTTATGGTTATTTCTTGCCGGGGACATCTTGTTTGGCTGACCTTGGCAATGTGATACTTTTACTTTGAGTTTGGTTATAAGAAAGGGGAATGAGGAATGTGTTAGTTAAGTAACCAAAATTTGTACTTATGTGCAAAGGAATATGATTAGTCCAATATGTTTAGCCCTAAAAACTGATGATATTTTGCCAAATGCTTTTAAGTCTCTCTTGCAACTTATGTGCAAAAGAATATGTTTAGCCATAAAACCAAAAACTGACGATGTTTTGCCAAGTGCTTTTAAGTCTCTTTAGCAACTTATGTGCAAAGGAATATGTTTAGCCATAAAACCAAAAACTGACGATGTTTTACCAAGTGCTTTTAATTCTCTTTTGCAGAAATTCAATGACATGTTTCTACATGAAGATGCATGTACGGAGTTACCCCTTTAAGAGGGATTGAACACCAAATTGACTTCGTGCCCAGAGAAACTTTGCTAAATATGGCTGCTTATAGGACCAATCCCACCCAGACTAAGGAGATTCAGAGGCAAGTGGAAGAACTCATGGATAAAGGCTATGTTAGAGAGAGCACAAGTCCTTGTTGTGTTCTTGTGATTTTGGTACCCAAGACAGATGGCACGTGGAGGATGTGTGTTGATTGTCAAGTCATCAACAAACTAACGGTAAAGTATCGACATCCTATTCATAGATTGGATGACATGTTAGATGAATTATACGGTGCTAATCTGTTTTCAAAAATAGTTCTTAAAAGTGGTTATCATCAAATGCGAATGCATGTGGGAGATGAGTGGAAAACGACTTTAAAAAAAAAAAAATTGGGCTTTATGAGTGACTCGTTATGTCATTTTGAGAGACTATATTCGAAAATTTGTTGTTATATACTTTGATGATATCCTTGTTTACTCAAAAAGCTTAAATGATCATATTTTGCAGGTTAAAGAAAAATTTGCTTAAACTTAGATAAGAGAAGTTTTAGCCAACTTAAAAAAATTGCAGCTTTTGTCTAGACCAAGTCAACTTCCTATGGTTTTTAGTTGGAAAGAATGGACTACAAGTTGATGTAAAAAAGGTAAAGCTATGGCCAACACCCACAAATGCAATCGAGGTAAGATCTTTTCATGGTTTGGCTAGTTTCTATAGGAGATTCATTAAGAATTTCAGTAGTGTAGCATCACACCACTAAATGAACTTGTTAAAAAGCATGTGAAATTTGAATGGAATAAAAAACAAGACAATGCATTCAATGAACTAAAAGATAAATTAACCAATGCAACTTGTCTTGTTTTACCTAACTTTGATAAATCTTTTGAAATTGAATGTGATTCTAGTGGGAGCTGTTTAGGAAAAAAGGTCAATCATGTTCTTTAGTGAAAACCTTAATGGAGCACAACTCAATTATCTAACTTATGACAAAGAGTTACCATCACTTGTGAGGGCTATGCAAGTTTGGCAACATTATTTGTGTCAAAAGAGTTTGTTATCCATACGGATCATGAAAGCTTAAAGCAAACAAAGCTAAATAGAAGAAGAGTTTGTTATCCATACATTTCATGAAAGCTTGAAGCTCCGTAAAATTCAAACAAAGCTAAATTGGAGGCATGCTAAATGGGTCGAATTCATTGAGACATTTCCTTATGTAATCCATTATAGAAAGGGAAAGGATAATGTGGTTGCAGATGCATTATGAAGAAGGTATGCTTTATTTCTTTCCCTTACTGCCAAAATTCTTGATTTTAAATACATGATTGAATTATACAAAGTTGAGAAATCTGAATTTTATGATGTGATATGCAATGTTTAGAAGGGTAACATGTACAAGATCATATTGTGTTCGATGTGCTTGTTAGGAAGAGTAAACTTTGTATTCCTAAGTGTTCTATTTGAGAGTTACTTGTGAAGAGGCTCATGGGGAGGACTTATGGGACATTTTGGAGGGGAGAACTTATGGGACATTTTGGAGAATTTTAAACCTATAGCAGATTGGGGAAACATTTTTATTGGCTTAAATGTAAGGAGACTAAGTCTAGACACAACCACATTGTTTTTACATAACACCACTCATTGTTCACCTTTTGAGGTTGGGTATGGATTTAATCCTTTAACTCCTTTAGATTTATCGCCTTTGCCACCTAATATGTTTGCTAATGATGCAACTTCTTCAAGAGCTGAATACATTAAAAAAAAATCACAAAAACAGAAAAGAAAGAATTGAAAATAAAAATAAAAAACTAGTCACTCGCAAGAACCGAGGAAGAAAGAAATTGATTTTTAAATAAGGTGATTGGGTTTGGGTTCACCTACGAAAGGAATAGAAGTCGTCCAATGTCCTGCCTTATCTCACAAACGCCGCCGCCCAACGTACAGAAGTCGGAGAGGACGTGAACTGGCACACTCTGGTGACAAAAAAGATATATCAGGACGTGTCAGAGGTAAATATTGGAGAGCACCAACGACACTTTGATAGCGAGTAGTATCCTCAGGCGAGAGCTTTTCACCACCATACAATAACAACTTCTCACTAGGAAGTATAGGTGTGAACACCTTTGGAGGTGAACATATTGGTTCTGGACAATAAATCTTGAATGTATTTATGTTGTGTCAGAACAAGTCCATTGGAAGTATGGCAAACCTCAATTCCAAGAAAATAACTCAAAGTGCCAAGATTCTTGACAACAAAATCATCCCGATGCTGTGTAATAAGTTTCTCAGTAGCCATAGAAGATGTCATCAACATAGATGAGGATATACATCTGAATGCCCGTCTTGTTAAAAATGAAAATAGGGACATCAACCTTTGAAGATGTAAAATCCAATTGTAATAGTTTTGAGCTAAAGCGAGAAAACCAGGCACGTGGAGCTTGTTTGAGGCCATAAAACTACTATTCCATCTTGTAGAGATAACCAGGATGTTGTATATCCACAAATCCAGGGGTCGCTTCATATAAACATATTCATTAAGAAAGTTATGAATAAAAGCATTTTGAATATCAATCTGTCGAATAGCCCAACAACGAGAAATAGCAAGAGATAATAAGAGCCGAATGGTAGTGGGCTTAGCAACTGGACTAAAGGTATCATCATAATCAACGTTATACTGTTGTTTAAACCCTTTAGCAACCAGGTGTGCTTTGTAGCGATCAATAGATCCATTGGGCTTTTGGATGAGTTTGAAAACTCATTTGCAATCAATAACGTTAAGGTCAATACGAGAAGAAACTAAATGTCATGTCTTATTTTTTAGAAGGGCCAGAAATTCATCATTCATTGCCTGATGCCAGACGGGATGCTCCATAGCAATAATATGTGAAGTAGGTTTAGAGGCAGAAAATCAAGCCACAAAAATATGTTATTGTTCCATCTATACACCTTGAGTTGCTTGATATTGTGCTTCATTCGAGTACCATATGGATGGGTAGTAGGTGGAGGATCTAAAATTGAGGGGATAGTCGTACCAGCCGTTGCAAGGGGAGCAATCGGTGCTACAACAGTCGGTCTACCAGCAACTGAGGATCCGACCGGGCATTGCGCAATATCATCTATTGGCGGAGGATCCGAGGCCCCAATCATTGGCAGAACAACCGATGTCAATTTGCGCGACAGCGACGTAGAGGATTGCGACGGCAATCCCGGAGCTAATGTAAGCACCAGATTTTCTGCATTCAAAGAGTTAGTAGGCACACATATATGCATATGATCATTCTCCAAATTAGTACTGCTGTTACCCAAATGAAAGGTGCACAAATTAGGGGTATTGTGCGTCGGCGGCAGGGTTGGGGAAGAACTGAGTGAGGCTTTTTTGAATGAAAAAACATTCGCGTCTCTAGAAATATAGACACGACCAGAATTGGTGTCAAGACACTTATACCCTTTATGTAAAGAATTGTAGCCTAGAAAGACACATTCCTTGGATCGAAAAAAGAGCTTTTGTTTGTTATAAGGGTGAAGATGAGGCCAACAAGCACACCCAAAAACTTTGACAAGCAATAATTTGGTGAGGTAAGAAAAAGACGCTCTAAGGGGCATTTGTTATTGATGAAACGAGTAGGGAAACGATTGATGAGATATGTGACTGTAAGAAACGCGTCATCCCAAAATTTAATAGGTACATTAGCATGAGCTAGAATGGCTAGACAAGTTTCAACAGTATGATGGTGCTTGCGTTCAACAGACCCATTTTGTTGATGCGTGTGAGGGCACGAAACACGATGAGAAATTCCAAGGAAACAAAAGAATGTGTTATGAATTTTTTGATATTCCCCACCCCAATCAGACTGGACACACTTGATTTTAGTATCTTGGAGGTGATCAACATGAGCTTGGAACTGCAAAAGTATATGAGGAGCTTTTGTACAATAATGCATCAAATAGATGCACAAAAATTTACTGAAATCATCAATGAAACTGATATAATATTTATAGTCCCCCAACCGATGGAGGTGTTGGACCCCAAACATAAATAAATAAATAAAAAAAAATCAATTTTAAAGGTGACGAAGACCTATGAAAAGAACTAGTGTATGATAACTTATGACTTTTTTGCTAACTGATACACATTACAAATTGGCAAAGGTGACTCACTACCACATGAAATATTATTGAGACGCAAAATTGACTTTACTACTTGAGATGAAAGATGTCCAAGACATGCATTTCATTAGGTGTGAGTAGTAAATTTGCTCACTAAGGCATACTTGAGATCATCGACATCAGATGGCTTAATAGAATAGAAACTAGACTCACACCTCCCGTATAGAAGACTTTTCTTCGATTGTCGATCTTTAATAGAAAAATGCCAAGGATGGTATTCAAAGAATACGTCATTATCACGAGAAAATTTATTGACGGAAAGAAGATGTTTGAAAATTTCAGGCACATGCAAAAGGACGAGCAGTAGTATTAAGTGAAGAATGACCCGTATGCAAAATACGCAAACCTGCTTCATTGCTAACTTCAACTTGTTCACCTCCATGATAGCATTCACTCACAGAGAGACGATCCAGGTCACTAATGATATGATTAGTGGTGTTTGTGTTGTTGTACCAATTTGGATCAATCTTGTAAGAGGAAGTAGCCACTAGTGCCGTAGAAGGAGGTTCATCTTGATAGGACTCATCCATCCTATGCAAGTAGCGAACGACAGTATGTCTCACTTTGCCACAGATCTGGCAGGAAGGACGAGCAGAAGGGTCACGACGATCATCAGCAAAACGAGAGGGCGTGCCACCTCGAGAACGGTCGCGACCACGATCCCTACGCCCACGATTCATCTGCTGACCACCACGATCGGCATAATTGACCGAAGATCAAGAATTTAACTACAGTTCAACCTGGTGTTGTAGCTAGCAAGCTTCGAACGCCATTAGATGTGCAGACACATCATCAAGTGTGAGGGCTTTCACTCTTGGTATTTATCGAGGTGACGAAGGGATTATAGTCAGCGCTAAGACCAACGAGGAGATACGCAATCACGTCATCATCCCGCAAGATAGAGCCGACGGCGGCCAGCTTGGTTGCTAGCCCTTTGATCTTGTGAAAATAATCTGCAGCGAGATCATATTTCTTGGACGTGGCGAGCTCAACACGAATCTGAACTGTGCGAGCACTAGTTGACGACGAAAACATCCGTTGAAGGGTATCCCACGCCTCCTTGGCCGTAGCAGCGACAACCACATGGCGAATAATCTCCTCAGACATGGAGGAAAGAAGGCCCCTATGTGTTGAGAAATAAACTTAAATGTAGGAGAGAGAAAAAAAAAAAGAAATTATGAATTTTGTTTGTTTGTTTTAAATTCAGTAAAAAAGACTACTTAATTTTAGAGAAATGGCTTATAGGAGAGAGAAAAGTGATGGGGAGCCTATAAAAAGGGCTTTACCTATGTTGTAACAGGCATAGACAAAAGAACTTGTTAAGTTAGTGTGTAATACAAAAAAAAAAAAACTTTTGAATACTTCTTTGTCTCCTTGTCTCTCTCCCCTTTCGACACCCTCTTTAAAGTTTCGTGAGAGTTATCTAAACGAGTTAGATTTTAAGCGAGTGTTATTTTCTCTCAAGTTGGTATCAAAGCGGCTTTGTTTTTCTACAAATTGGTATCAAAGCAATCTATTTTCTACAAATTGGTATCAGAGTAATCTATTTTCTACAAATTGGTATCAGAACCGATTGTGAACATGATGGGACAAATGTCGCTTCCACGATTAACGAAGACGAACTACGAGAATTGGAGCATCCAAATGAAAGCTCTTCTCGGTTCGCAAGACGCATGGGAGGTGGTCGAAGACGGTTTCAAAGAACCGATTGATAACATGGGTTATACGGTGGCGCAAAACAAGGCGTTAAAGAAATTATGATCAAAGGATAAAGCAGCATTATACATGCTGTTCCGGGCTGTTGACGAGTCGGGCTTTGAGAAGATTGCAAGGGCAACTACTTCAAAAGAAGCATGAGACACTCTAGAAAAGGTGTTCAAAGAAATCAACCGAGTCAAGCAGGTGCGTCTAGAGACTCTGCGTGGCGAGTTAAAGAGAATGAAGATGAAGGAGTCAGAAAATGTATCTGACTATATTACATGTGTACAGACCATGGTGAATCAACTAAATCGAAACGGAGAAATGTTACCCGAGACGTGGGTTGTGGAGAAAATCTTGAGGTTGTTAACAGACAACTTTGAGAATGTCGTGTGTGCCATAGAAGAGTCGGAAGACCTAGCGAAGTTCACAGTCGATGAGCTTGCCGGTTCTCTTGAGGCACACGAGCAACGTAAGAAAAAGAAGGAGGAGCCACTCGATCAAGCGCTTCAGACGAAGGCATCGATAAAGGATGGAAAAATACTCTACTCACAGAATTTTTGAGGTAGAGATAGTGGAAGTCGCGGGAATGGTCAAGCCTCTCAAGGCAATAGTCACGAAGAAAACTACCAGGAGAAGAGACTATCGAGCCAAGAAATTTGGCGTGGAAGAGGACGTATTCAAGGGTGCGGTCAAGGATACAATTCCAACATCCAGTGCTTTAAATGTCAAAAATATGGTCATTATGCGAATAAATGTAACTTCGAAAAATGTTACAATTGAGGCAGAATCGGGCACGTTGCAAAAGCATGTCGAGCTTGAAAAAGGGTGGAAGGAACAACCAACCTAGCCGTGGAAGACGTAACAGATGAAGGTCTTCTTTTGATGGCTCAAGATTAAGAGAACATCAACAACGACACTCTGTGGTACCTCGACTCAGGGGCAAGCAATCATATGTGCGGTCACGAGCACCTATTCAAAGAAATGCAAAAGATTGAAGATGGTCATGTGTCATTTGGAGATGCATCGAAGGTGGAAGTCAAAGGCCAAGGTACGATACACTTCTTGCAAAAGAATGGTGTGATGGGGTCAATCCAAGATGTCTATTACATACCAGACCTCAAAACCAACATATTGAGTATGGGGCAACTCATAGAGAAAGGTTACTCGATGTTCCTAAAGGACTGCCTGCTACACATGAGGGATAAGAAAGAGCGTTTGGTTGCTCGAGTCGAGATAGGAAGAAATTGAATGTTCAAATTGAACTTAAGAAGCATACGAGAAAAGTGTTTGAGAGTTGATATAGAAGACAAGGCATCACTCTGGCATCTCCGTTTTGGTCACCTACATCATGGCAGCCTAAAAGAGTTAGCAAAGAAGAATATGGTACATGGGCTACCAAACATAGACTTTGAAGGAAAATTTTGTGAAGAATGCATGCTCAACAAGCATGCGAGAATCTCAATTCAAAAGAAGGTTGAATTTTGGGCTAAACAACCCCTCGAGTTGATCCATATAGATATATATGGATCAATTAACCTCGAGTATTTCAGTGGAAAGAGATATTTTATTTCCTTTATCGATGATTACTCATGAAAAACTTGGGCTTATTTTCTGAAAGGATAATCTGAGGCGTTTGAGGTATTTAAAAAGTTCAAGGTAATGGTGGAGAAGGAAACTGGTAGACACATCAAAGTTGTACGATCCGATAGAAGTGGCGAGTATACGTCGACGGCTTTCATGGAGTACTGCGAGGAGCAAGGCATAAGGCGATTTCTAACCGCACCGTACACCCCTCAACAAAATGGTGTGACCGAGAGAAAGAACTGAACCATTCTTGACATGGTCCGCTCAATGCTTATTGCTAAAGGATGCCGAAGGAATTTTGGGTAGAAGCCGTGCAATGCGCCATCTATGTACAGAATCGATGTCCACATGCAAAGTTAGATGATCAAACACCACAAGAGGCTTGGAGCGAACAAAAGCCTACAATTTCTCATCTTAAGGTGTTCGATAGTGTGGTTTATGCTCACATACCGGACCAACAAAGAACGAAGCTCGAAGACAAAAGCAAAAAATATATTTTTATTGGATATGATGAGAAGACAAAAGGATACAAACTACTTGACCCTATCAGCAAGATGGTGATAATGAGTCGTGATGTACGAGTAAATGAAGCAAGCGAATGGGACTGGAACAATTCGATGGAAGTCAATATCGAAGTTGGAGAATCATCAGTCGCTGCACCAACAAGTGCACCAATAGACTCGGAAATTTTCAATGATGAAGATGAACCACGACAACCCAAAATGCGAAGTTTGCGAGATTTATATGACTCAACAGATGAGGTACACCTTGTATATCATCTGGCAGATGCTGAAAATATCTGCTTTGAAGAGGCGGTGCGAGACACGAATTGGTAAACTGCCATCGCAACAACACATGAGAAGTGATAGAATTACCAGAAGAACAAGCTTAGTTTGTCGCTCGAGGAAAAGAAAAGAAAACTGAAGAAACCACGACTGAGAACGAGAAAACAAAAACTGGGCAGGAGGAATCATTGAGCAGGAGCATTTAAGTTTATGGGGAAGTTTTGTTGAGAAATAAATTTAAATGTAGAGACGAAAAAAAAAAAGAAATTATGAATTTTTTTTTTTTGTTTTAAATTCAGAAAAAGAAAAAAAACTATTACATAATTTGAGAGAGAAATGGCTTTATGGGACAAAGAAAAGTGATAGGGGCAGTTATGGCTAAACTTAGCCTTATGAAAATCTATAAAAGGGCTTTACCTATTAAAAGGAAGAGAGAGAAAAGAACTTGTCTTAGTTAGTGTGTAATACAAAAAAAAAAATTCTTTGTCTCGTTGTCTCTCTCTCCTTTCGACTAACACCTCTCTAAAGTTTCATGAGAGTTATTTAAACGAGTTAGATTCAAAGTGAGTGTTTTTTTTTTTCTCTCAAGTTGGTATCGTAGAGGCTTTATTTTTCTACAAATTGGTATCAGAGTAATCTATTTTCTACACTATGGACCTGTTGATCCTAATCATACCCCGGATCATAGGCCGGACTAGAGATCAGGTTAGCACTAGCAATGGTTGAGGAAGGGACCAGCTTAGCAAGTGCGGCAATGGTGTCATCGAGGTAGCCCATAAGCTTCGTACTCCATACGTAGGGGAGGAGCTGGGCGCGCCATATGATGAAGTTTTTTTGGTAAGACGGATTGTGACAGCGTGGTGGAGAGGGATTGGGCCAAAGGTCGACGCCATGGTAGATGAGATCATGCTGGAGATGGTGAATGAGGAAGAGGAAGAAGATATAGTAGACATTGTTAATGAATAAATCTTGACTTTGATACCATGTTAGGTTGAATGACACTGTTGTTGGGTTTTATGTCCTAAAATTTATAGTTTGTAAACAAAAACATATTCTATTTTCAATAAAGTTATTATTGTTGTTTATTCCGTAAAGATTGTTAATGAATAAAGTGAGTTTTATGATCATTAATCTAAATCTAGTAAACTAAGAACACTCTGGCTATAGTATGATTACTTGAACTATATGTAGAGACATAAGAGTTGATCAAGTTCAAGTATATAGTCAAAATGATCTATAGTATAAGGATAAGATTGAGTACCTTATTCTGGGGACACTATGGATGCGGCCCACTTTTGTATATGATATAAATAATGTGATCACTAAAATTGTACATGTGGAGACATATAAGTGGGGGCGTCCTATGCAATGAGTATTGCATCAGATCGAACCATGAAGAAAATCACTCTCACTTTATAATGTCGTTTACTGTTGAGACTGATTTTCTTTTCATTCGATGACCTAGGTAACTCGATCTTAATCCTGAGCTAACAATGAACTCCTGTTTATTCGGAATTATCCTTAGATTTGCATGGGTGAGAGTGGCTCAAGTTCACCGACTCAATAGGCCTCCCATTTCAGGGGTAAGACTAGGTAAATAGCTGGGTACATGGGGTGCAAAATGAAATTCACTCCTACCCACTTTTAGGGATAGAAGAGAGGTAATTCCCTTAAGTACTAACTCCAGGTCTTGAACAAGGGGTCTCTCCCTCTCATTGGCGTGAGAGGGATTCAGTTTACTAGTTGGACCACAAACCAATTGTTCAGTAGAGGATCAGTGAGACATAAGAAACAAGAAGTAACTTCAAGGGTAAAACGGTAAATTTACCCAGCTCTAGTTATGAACAACCTGTGAAGATCGACTTACTAATCATGGTTATATCAAATGGACAGAAATATATCTATAGTGAGGGGAGTGCAACTACTATGCTATAGTGGAATGTTCTAGTAGTTAACGAATGTTGGTTAACAAGGTTAATGAGTTTAACCGGTTAATCTTGGATCGTTGGAGCCCATGATCTATAGGTCCATTAGATCCTTCTGCTATCTCATAACGGACTAAACCATAAAACAGTGTGACGAGTGAGTTCGAAGAGTTCGAATTAAAATTAGGGATAATGCGCTACATATATACGATATATTTAACCGCATTTTTGTTTTATTTACGAATTAAACATAAAGAGAGAATCTGAGATATTTAAATAAGATTTAAATATCTTAATCAAATCTGTGTCGAAATTAATTGAGATTGGCATTTGAATTACTATTAAATATTAATTAAATAGTTTAATTAATCATTTAATATTACTTTACTTTGAAATTAATAATTCAAATTGATTGTTGAATCAAAATGAAGAAAGTCAAAATGTTGACTTTATTTAATGGAAAAATCCATGTTAGTGAAACGTTGAGGTGTCAAAATTTGGTTTAACCAAACTTGCATGTTTGCCAAATAAACCCCACAAATTTGAGTGTAATTTTGTGTGTCAAAATTTGGCTAACTTAAGCATGCATGCTTGCCACATAATCCCAAACATTTGAGTGGAATTTTGAGTGTCAAAATTTGGTGATCTCAAATTTGCATGAACATCCAAATATGACTCTGTAAATAGAATGATCATGGTATGAAAGGTTGACTTTTGGAAAAAACCTTGAGAAAACCCTCTCACAAACTCTCTCTTCATATATACTAAATCCCTCCCAAGTTTACACTCACTGGATTTCACAATCCCGTTTAAGGCTGAAGAATAGTGGAGAAGACACTAGTGGTGGTTCAAAACCGGTTCGTGAGGAAAAAGAAACTTGAGCGACAAAAGGTTAGTATTCAAACTCATTGATGTACTTAGAGTGCCTAAGATCCAAATTGCTTCCGCATGTGTTATATTAACACCATCAAATGTCACCCTTTTAGCGGGACATAGTCCTAGGGGAGGGAGAGATGTCGGTCGAGGGAGAGGAAGAGGCAGAAGGAGTAGAGAAATTTTAGTACCAAAAAGAATTGAGAGAGAGGAGAAGAGAGAGGAGTCAGTGGAGTAAAGCTTAAAATTCCAACCTTCTATGGGAGATCTGATCTAGAGGAGTATTTGCAATATGAAAGCAAAATTGAGCATATTTTCGAGTGCAACAGTTTCACTAAAGAAGGAAAGAAAGTTGAAGCTTGATGTGTCTAAATTTTGTGTTTACACAATTATATGGTGGACATCTTCGAAATCAAAGTGGTGGAGAAATTATAAACAACCAATTGAAACGTGGGAAGAATTGAAGACATTAATGAGAAAAATGTACATTTCTAAGAATTATTCTCGAGTACTCAAGCAAAAACTCTATACTTTGCAACAGAGACCAAAAGTGTTGAAGATTATTATAAAGAAATGGAGGCCCTTATGAATAGAGCATGCATTGAGGAAGACAAAGAAGATACAACGGTTAGATTTCTTGGTGGGTTAAACCTATAACTTGCTCATCAAGTGGATATGCAAGTGTACTTTGATATGCAAGAATTGTTACACCAAGTAGCTAGATTGGGAGAAGGAGAACTCCAAAAGATATGTTGTTTCTAAGTCTACTACTTTCAACCCTTGGAAAAATAATCAAATACTGAAAAGATAATGCAAATACTAAAAAAATAGATTTCAGAGGCAAGTATGAACTTGACAAAAAGAACAAAGCTGAAACCTCCAAGGATAAAGAAAAAGTGGATGAATACAAGGAGGTTCGAGAAAACAATAGAGACATAAAATGTTGAAAATGTCAACGAATTGGTCACATTAGTCACGATTGTCCAAATAAAGAGAGTCATGATCATCAAGAATGGACAAATTGTCATAGATAGTGAGGAAAGTGACCAAGATGAGCTAGTTGAAGAAGAAGTCGAGGAGAATGAGAAATTGGAAGATGGGAGTCATTTAGCACTTATTACGAGAAGACTTCTTAAAACTCAAGTTATAGAAAACGATGTTGATGATAAAAAAGACAACCTATTTCTCGCCGATCATTTAATGAATTGACCTATTTCACACAAACTTAGAGATTCTCTCGTGACATACTATCCTCTCCCTCTTTCCCAATGAATTGATCTTTCAACATCTAATGGTAATGGAACTTCAACCGAGTTATGTTGTCCTCTTCTTTGCTGTCTTGAATATATTACTTAATTTTCTATGATGGTTTGTAAAGCAGCCATGTATTTTAAATACACATATACTAAAAAAACAGTTTATGATCTTTCGTAGATCTCTTAAATGGATTTGAACTCCAAAAACAGCTCAAGACAAGTAAGGATTGACAGCTGATAATTACTCTTAAGTTTTAATTCTACCAGTCTCACTTCTCTCTTGCAAGCATAACTCTCACTCCTTTTTCGGTACGAGAAAACAGTAATTGTACATGAATGTTATGTGGTGAGAATGAAAGTACGTGTATCATGTATACTAGGCAGTGTTTATGAATAAATACATTATATGTTACGTCAAATTAATTAAACTAGTGTTTTGTTCATGTATATGTAAGTTCATAAGAATCACGAACTATTGAAAATATTCACTTCTTTTTACGTAAGATTTGACTGCATCATAGATTAACAAATGTCAAGTCCTTTAATTTAACCAATTTAGGAGTCGAAACCCTATTTTCAATTCGTTGGATTTGAATAAGCAAATGGTAATTCGTCGATTGAATCTAATTTACGAATCGAATCCCTATTTTCAACATTATTTGATTTAAACTTAGATATCACAGATGAATTATTGATAAACCATTTGATGGAGCCAATTTAAGAGCCAAAACCTAGTTGACAATGCTATTAGATTTATATTTAGAGAGGCATCATGAATGACATACCAATAATTTACATTATAAATATTGGAATTTTGTAAGCCCTGTTAGGCAGGAGTATTTGATGTTAGTGTATAAGTCTATAAGCAGGAGTATTTGTTATAGTGTATAAGTCTACAAATATTTGAATTTTATTTTTTTTTTGTTTTGTATAAACCTATAAATATTGGAATATTGAAATATTTGTAACTATTTAAGCAAGTTATTGGAATTTTGTTAGTATATAAGCCTATAAATATTAACGATGCATGGCTGCCGCCGTGTAACGGCACAAGCCCACCGCTAGCAAATATTGTATTCTATGGACTTTTTCTTTTTGCTTCCCCTCAACATTTTTAAAACGAGTCTGCTCAAAAAAAGTTTCAACACCCTTATAAATAAAGGATGTTTCGTTCTCCTCTCCTATCAATATGGAATTGTGGGATCTCACACCCTGTCTCCTTCAGTCTTCCAGGGTTCATCAATTCCACGTTTGTCCATCATTGCAAATTAATTGCTTTGTCAATTTCACTATCCTTTAGAAATTCGGTGGAAATGCGGTAAAAAACAACGCATAGTTTCGAATTTCAATTTGAAATCCATCAATTAGACGTACGTCCGCCCTACATTCCTAATTGCATTCTTAACTCTTCATATGTTCTCATATTTGATACCACTCTCCACGACTGCGAGTAGTCGTGTGCTTCTGTAAGACCGAGTCTCGATCGAAAATTTAAAGTCTAATTCTTTTTTTAAAGTTGAAATTTTGAGATTTTATTATAGTCTTAAAAACCAAATCTAGAGGCACAAGAGAAAAATGATTAGAAATAAAAGAACTAGATAGGTTAGTAGCATATAGTTGAAACGAAACACTTAAAAAAACATAAATAAATAAAAACAAGGAAAAGAGGAGAAAAGAAAAGGGAAGAAAAGGAAATAGAGAGAAAGAAAGTTCTAGCGAGAGATAGAAGTAGGTGATTGTCACTCGGCCACACCTTCTTCATGAAATCTTCACAGAACCTAGAGGAGAAGCATTCTTGACTCTTGAATCATCCAAAACCGTCAAGAAACGAGAAAAATCTAAAGGTAAAGTTCTTGAATCTAGATTCTCGGATTTCCTTTAGATTTGCAAAAAATATTAAGAGTTAGGTTATGAAATTTGAGAATGTTAACTTAGAGATGATTGTGCTCATAATCCATGAAGGAAGTTGTAGTCGATTCAGACCAGAGATAGGAGTCTCGATGTCCGTCATGATTTGTGAGTTTACACTTTTAGCTAACTTTGGACTCCATTACAAGAAAATTGCCTACTTGTAGATGGATATAAACCCTACAAATATTGTGAAGGACTCTATAAGAACCAGGTTGACTCGATGACTGAAGACAGGTAAATTTTTTTCATAAAATGAAACAAACCAAATTTAAATCATAACATACCTTATATCAAAATAAAGTTTATACAAATTATTTTAAAACACAATACGATAGTTAAAACACAAATTAAGGGACGACACAAAAAGGTGAACGACGACGGGTGAGGTTTGTCTATGGCACCAGCTCCAGAGTCTGCTCCCGACCTTGACCAGCTTCTTATTACCTGAAAAAAAATGGAGAATAAGGAATGAGTACAAGATTCAGTAAGTAGGCTCTTAATCGTGTCCTTTTATGTTAGGGTACCACACTTTTTCTTTCCTTGTTCTTGTCGTGAGTTCTTGTTATGTTTCTTAATTGGTTCTCCAAGACACTCCCCTTAGGATTTATTGTACTAGACATAAACTTGTCAATTAGATTCCTTCTCTCATTGAGGACACTCATATCTAAGATATCCTAACTCATGACACTTATAATACTCAACTATACCTTTGTTGAATGAATGTCTACCTCTTCCTCGAAAAAATTCACAAGCTCGATCGCCTTTTATTTCACCGATTCTAGTGCTTGTTCATCACCTCCACGTTCATTCAATCTTTGCTCAGGTACCAGCAAACTGGTTTGCAATTCATCGATAGTTAAGATGTCTAAGTTATTAGACTGTTCAATCGAACATACAATGTAGTCAAACCTTGAGATCATTGATCTCAAGATTTTTTGAATGATCACCACTTGTTTATGTTTTCAACATGAATTTTCATCTTTTTTGCAATGGTGAGTGTTCGAACAAAATATGCATCACCACTCTTCTTTCATCTGTAAGAGCTATTAACTAGTGTACAAGACAAAAAAAAAAAAAAAATGGTTAGGGTTGGGTTTTAAAATATCTATCTATTTATTTTCAAACATTTAATTAAGATTAAAAACTCAATTTCAATATATATTTTGAAAAATTATCTTCCAAATAGTTAAAATTTATTATAGAAAAAAAAATGTAATTAAATAAAAACAATTTAGGTATGGATGAGTCTCTGGCCAATGGATTTGATCTCTAGCAAAGTTGACTCTGTGGCCCAATGAATAAGGCGCTGGTCTATGAAATCAGAGATTGATTATGGGTTTGATCCCCTGTAGACTGGTTTCTTAATAGTAGTTCGCTAAAAAAAAAGAAAAAAGAAAAAAGGTCAAATATATGTATGGATGACTCGGTGGCCCAATGGATAAAGAGATAGTCTACGAAATTAGAGATTTTGAGTTTGATCCTCAACAAGAGTCGTTACATGGCCCATAAAATTGGATTATTAGAGTAGTGTTAGCTCACACGTTTAAAAGTCGAGAGTAAGTAAAAATAATATATTTATTGATGACTTTGTGGCCCAATGGATAAGGCTTTGGTTAACAAAACTAGAGATTTTGGGTTCGATCCCCAGCATAGTCGGTACATGACCCTGACCCCATAAATAGTTTCGATCTTGCTTGTTTTCGTTCGACCGACGTAAGGGTACCATAAAGGTTTTTTCGCTTGCATTTTAGGGCAGATACAAAAACGTGTGCCTTCTCTTTCGAATATCTTAATATTCTCTCCCAGGAAACAAAACAGTATCTTAATAGTCACAGTCGATAATTTTTCAACAATTTGTGAGGAACGTTGAAATTCGACAATATCGACGCTTTAGATTGGCAGCCATAACCTAAAAATGGTTTCGCTCTCGACCTATATTTATTTAGCCAATGTCTGGGTACCATCGTAGTCTCTTCGCTCATCGAGAGCCTATAGCATTGTACGTACGGGGTTATAAGTGAAACCATAATTTGAAAAAATCATGCAGGGGAGTTTGAAAAAAATTGAGGTACAATCGATAATGTTTTGACGCTTACAGTCAGTAATCATAATTCAAAAATTTCGACGTTTACAGTCAGCAACCAGTACTAAAAAATGATTTCTCTCCCAACTTGTTTTCGTTCGACCGACGTCAGAGTATCATCAAAGCTCTTCGCTTGCGTTCTATGAAAGATAAAAAAAGTTGCCTTATCTTTCAAATATCTAGAAAGCATGCTCAAACTTAAATTTCGAAGAAAGAGAGCCTGTAGCATTCTATGTAAGGGATTAAAACTGAAACCATAATTTGGAAACCGTGGTTGGGATGTTTGAAAAAAAAAGTCACTATCGATAATTTTTCGACAACTTTGTAATGAAAGTCGTTTCGCTCACTGACGATTTCAATACTTACAATCAGCAGCCAGCACCCAAAAATGGTTTCACTCACGGCCGGTTTTCGTTTAACCGGCGTAGAGGTACAACCAAGGCTATTCGATCGCGTTCTAGGGCAATTTTGAAAAAATTATTAAGAGAACACAAAGGTTTTTGTTGTATTCCACAATGGTCCTTAAGCATGAATATTAATAAATGGAGTTCATCTGCCAACTACGTATTACAACTACCAATAAAAGCTTATAAATACAAATTGAAGAAAATAAGGC
This sequence comes from Cucurbita maxima, assembly GCF_002738345.1. Lineage (NCBI taxonomy): Eukaryota > Viridiplantae > Streptophyta > Magnoliopsida > Cucurbitales > Cucurbitaceae > Cucurbita > Cucurbita maxima. The sequence goes on along the minus strand of NW_019272021.1, from coordinate 341,429 downwards.
AAACAAATTGTCTTAGTAGTTCAACTACGAAAGCAAAGTCTTCTAATCACTTTCCAATGTGAGCCACTCCATTATTTTCTTAATTTGATATGGTAATGCTATAAAGATTTTTAGGCTAAAAAGTTTTTGTTTCAACTTGTACACTAGCTAGCCTTTGAAGATGCAACGTATAAGCCTCTTGTATCTTCTTAGTCTTGCTTTTTGTAATCAATCCTTCGAGTACATGCAAAGGGTCGATAGTTGAATTCATATCATTTTCTACCCAATACCTTAATATTCCCCTAGGAAGTAGTTCTCAGACTTGAATCTTGAAGAAAGACAGACTATAGCACTCTACTTACGGGGTTTAAGTCACGATCAATAATTTTTTTTTGAAAATTTTGCAAGGTTCATTGAAATTCGACAATTTGACCCAACACTCAAACAAGGTTTCGCTCCAAGCCAGTTTTCATTTGTTTGATGTCAGGAGTACCATTGTCGGCTCTTCGTTCGTGTTCTAGGGCTTTTCGAAAAGCTGCCTTTCCTTTCCAATATCTTAATATTCCTCTTGGAAGTAGGGCTCAGATTTGAATCTCGAGTGCACTTTCCGTACAATGTTAGAACCGAAACATTAATTTGGAAATCCTCGTTGGGCCATTTGAAAAAATTGAGTCACGGCTGATAAGTTTTTGATAATTTTGTGAGGAATGTTGAAATTCAACGATTTTGATGCTTACGATCGACAGCCAGCATCCAAAAATGGTTTCACTCATGGCTAGTGTTCATTCGACTGACGTTGGGGTACCATCAGTGGCTCTTCACTCGCGTTCTAGGGCAATTCCGAAAAGCTACTTTCTCTTCTCAATATCTTAGTATTCCAATAGGAAACAGTTCTTGGACTTGATTCTCTATTAAACAGAGACCTATAGCACTGTACGTACGGGGTTAAAATCGAAACCTTAATTTAGAAGTCCTGGTTGGGCCGTTTGAAAAACTGAGTCACGATCAATTAGCAACCCGCACCAGAAAATTGCTTCGCTTCCAACCAGTATTTTCTCAATCAACGTCGAGGTACCATCAGCAACATATCGCTTGCATTCTAGTGCAGTTCCAAAAAGCTACCTTCTCTTTCCAAGATCTATATTCCCCTATGAAACTGTGTTTGGACTAAAATCTCGATGAAAGAGAGCCTATAACACTATACATATGGGGTTAAAATTGAAACCCTAATTTGGAAGTCCTAGTTAAGGCCACTTAAAAAAAGCAAAGTCATGGTCAATAATTTTTCAACAATTTTGTGAGGAATGATTACATTCGACAATTTCAACACTTACAATCGGCAACTAGCACCCAAAAAAGGCTTTAGTGTAGGCTAGTTTTCATTCAACCGACGTCGGAGTACCATCGGAGGCTCTTCGCTCACGTTCTAGGGAAGTTCTAAAAAGCATCCTTCTGTTTCAATTTTCTTAGTATTCCCAAGGAAGTAGTGCTCGAGCTTGAATCTCAATGAAAGAGTATAACACTATAGATATGGTGTTAAACCCGAAACCCTAATTTGAAAACCCTAGTAGGGTTGTTTGAAAAAAAATTGAGTCACAATCGATAATTTTTCTACAATTTTTTAGGAATGTTTTAATTCGACGCTTTCGACACTTAAATCGGCAGCCAGAACCCAAAAATGGTTTTGCTCCCAACTATTTTTTGTTCGACCAACGTCGGGGTATCATTGCTGACTCTTCCCCTCACGTTCTAAAAAGCTTCCTTTCGTTTCCAAAATATTGCCTAGACTTGAATCTCGAAAAGAGACACCCTATAGCACTATACGTACAAAGTTAAAACAAAACCCTAGTTTGGAAACCCTTTTTATTCCTTTAGAAAGAAATTGAGTCAAAGTTAATAATTTTTTAACAATGTTGGGGGAAAATTTTTCAGTTTGGCATTATTGACGCTTACAATCGGTAGGAATCACCCAAAAATGGTTTCCTTCCCCTAGGAAACAGCGCACGGATTTGAATCTCGAAGAAAGAGAGTCTATAGCACTATACGTACGAAGTTAATATTAGTACCCTAATTTGGAAATTTTGCTTAGGCCATTTAAAAAAAATAGAGTCATGGTCGATAATTTTTCGAAAATTTTGTGGGGAATGTCGAAATTCAATGACTCCGACAATTTAAAAACGGCAGCCAGCATCTAAAAACAGCTTCGCTCTCGACCAATTTTAGTACGATCAACATCAGGGTACTATCAAGGCTCTCCGCTCTTGTTGTAGGCCAGTTACTAAAAACAACCTTCTCTTTCCAATATCCTAATAATTCTCTAGGAAGCAGTAATCGGACTTGAATCTCGATGAAAGAGAACCTATAGCACTATACATACATGGTTAAAACCAAAACCCTAATTTGTAAACCCTCATTGGGTCGTTATAAGAAAATAGAGTCATGATCCATATTTTTTTCGATAATTTTGAAATGAATGTTGAAATTTCACGATTTTGACGCTTACGATCAGTAGCTAGCACTCGAAAATGGTTTTGTTCCAGCTTTCGTTCAACTAACGTTTCAGGTACCATCAATGACTCTTCGCTTGTGTTATATGGTAGTTCCGAAAAACTACCTTCTCTTTCAAATATCTTAATAATCCCCGTAGAAAAAGTGCTTGGACTTGAATCTTAATGAAAGATAGCCTATAGTACTGTACTTATGGGGTTAAAACCGAAACCGTAATATGGTCGGTAGTTTGAAAAAATCTGAGTCACGGTCGATAATTTTACAACAATTTTGTGAGGAACGTTGAAATTTTTTGATTTTGACGCTTACGATTGTTAGCTAGAACCCTAAAATGGTTTTGCTCTCAGCTATTTTTCGTTCGACCAACATCGAGGTACCATCGATGGCTCTTCCCTTGCATCCCGGGGAAGTTCCGAAAAGCTTCCTTGTCTTTCCATTATCTTAATTTTCACTTAGAAAGTAATGCTCAAACTTGAAATTATTGAAAGGGAACCTATAGCACTCTACATAAGGCTTAAAACCGAAACCCTAATTTGGAAACTCTAATTGGGTCGTTTGATTAACACAGAGTCACAATCAATAATCTTACGAAAATTTTGTGAGGAAGGTTGAAATTCGTTGATTTTGACGCTTACGATCACAACTAACACCAAAAATTAGTTTCACTCCTGGCAATTGATCGACTAACATCGGGGGACCATTTGCAACTCTTCGCTTGCATTCTATCGTAGTTCGGAAAAGTTGTCTTCTCTTTCAATTATCTTAATATTCCTCGAGGAAGCAGTTCTCATTACTTGAATCTCGATGAAGGAGAGCATATAGCTAAATATGCACGAGGTTAAAATCAAAGCCTTAATTTGGAAAGATTGATTGGACAGTTTACAGTTTTTTTGACAATTTTCTAGTAACATTGAAATTCAATGATTTTAATGCTTACAATAGACACCTAACATCCAAACAGGGCTTAACACCTAGCAAAATTTCATTCGACCGATGTCTGGGTACCATTAGCGGCCTTTTGCTTGCATTATAGGGCAGTTTCAAGAAGATTTCTTCTCTATCCAATATCTTAACATTCTTCTAGGAAAAAGTGATCTGACTTGAATCTTGACAAAAGAAAGCCTATAACAGGTACGTAAGAGGTTAAAATCGAAACTTTAATTTGGAAACCTTGATTTGGCCATTTGAAAAATTTTGAGTCATGATCTATAATTTCTTGACAATTTTGTGAGGAACATTAAAATTTAACGATTTTGACGCTTATGATCCGCATCCAGCACCCAAAAATTGTTTCGCTCAAGGCTAGTTTTCGTTCGATCAATGTTGAGGTATCATCAAGGCTCTTCACTCCCATTCTTCGGCAGTTCTGAAAAGCTGCCTTCTCTTTCAAATATCTTAATATTCCCTTTGTAACAAAGCTCGGACTTGAATCTCGAAGAAAGAGAGCTTATAGCACTGTACATACGAGATTAAAACTGAAACCCTTATTTGAAAACCCTAGTTCGGCAATTTGAATAAGACCAAGTCATGGTCGATAATTTTTTGACAATTTTGTATGGAACGTCAAAATTCGATAATTTCGACACATGATCGACAGCCAACACCAAAAAATTGTTTCGCTCTCAACCAATATTCGGCTGACCGACATTGAGGTTCCATCAGCGCTTTTTGCTCGTGTTCTAGAGTAGTTTTAAAAAGTTGCCTTCTCTTTCCAATATCTTAATATTTCCGTAGGAAACAGTGCTCGGACTTCAATCTCGATGAAAGAGAGCCTATACCACTGTATGTACAAGGTTTAAATCAAAACCCTAATTTGAAAAGCCTAGCTGGGCCATTTGAAAAAATTTGGGTCACAGTCGACATTTTTTGACAATTTTGTGAGGAAATTTGAAATTCGACGACCAAAATGCTTTAGATCAGCAGCTAGCACCAAAAAATAGTTTATGTCCTGGCCAAGTTTCGTTCGGCTGACATCGAAGTACCATAAAGGCTTTTTGCTCGAGTTCTAGAGCAGTTCCGAACAACTACCTTCTCTTTCCAATATCTTAATATTCCTCTAGGAAGCAATGCTCGGACTTGAATCTTGAAGAAAGAAAGTCTATAGCACTATACATACGGGTTAAAACTAAACCATAATTTGGAAATCTTGATTGGGCGGTTTGAAAAAATTGAATCACTATCAATAAGTTTTTTGACAAGCTTGCGAGGATTGTGGAAATTCAACGATTTTGATGCTTACAATCGGCCGCTTGCACCCAAAAATTATTTTGCTCTCGGAAAGTTTTTGTTCAGCTGACGTCTAGGTACCATTAAGACTCTTTTCTTGCTTTCTAGGCAAGTTCCGAAAAACAGCATTGTCTTTTCAATATCTTAATATTTTCCTAGGAAGAAGTACTCGGACTTTGCCTCTTGAAAAAATAGTCTATAGCATTGTATGTATGAGGTTAAAACTTAAACCCTTATTTAGAAATCCTGGTTGGGCCATTTGAAAAAAATTGAGTCACCCTACATAATTTTTGGACAAGTTTGTGAGGATTCTAGAAATTAAAGGATTTCAACACTTAAGATCGCCAGCTTTGACAATTTTGTCAATTTTGTGAAGAACGTTGAAACAATTTCAACATGTACGATCGGCAGAAAGCACCCAGAAATTATTTTTTTATGTCCAGTTTTCATTCGACAAACGTCGGGGTACCATCAAGGCTCTTCGCTCGCGTTCTAGGGCAGTTCCAAAAAGGTGTCTTCTCTTTCCTATATCTTAATTTTCCATTGGAAAGCAGTGCTCGAACTTTAATCTCGAAAAAAGAGAGACTATAGCACTATACGTATGGGATTAAACTGAAATCCTAATTTGGAAACCTTTGTTGGGTCGTTTGAAAAAAACTGAGTAACGATACATATGTTAGATTTCATGCGGACATCAGAAATTTGCATGAGTAGAGTCCTGAAATATTTATATATCTTCACACACACGCGTACACACACGTATATAATAATAAAAGATCTGATTTTATGTTGTTTAGTGTGTTAGGGATATAAATGTATTTAACAATTTAATACATTCCTGATCTGCCTCAACTTTAAAATTGTTTCTTCTTGTTTCTTTATTCTTTTTGTTTGGCGGAATTTTGATGGTTGTTTGAGAAAAAATTGGTTGAAATATTTCAAAGGAAGGGTGGTGAGAGATGAGTGGAGAGATGGAAACTCAGTTTTACCCTAAATGTAATTTCATCCTAGAAAGTGTCTATTCCCTCCCTCTTCTATCCTCTTGCTTCTTCTGCTCGATGGTTTTTGCCACCGAGGTTATTGCTCCGTTACATAAGCTTTCATTACATGGGCTAAGATTCTTATTAACCTTTCATTTGTATGCACTAAAGTGATTCAATATAGAGTATCGAAAGGTCCGATGAAACATGGATTTAGCTTGCAGCTTCATCCGAACTTTTGTATATCATTTATCAAGGTCACTTTTAAGCATACCTTGATCAGTTCTTTATATTCAATAAATAGTTGCACGCCAGGATCATATCCTCTTATCAAAGCTAATGTGCTCAATTGGAAATGCTAAGGTATCAATAAAGGCTAGAAAACCTCAAATACTTAATTGATCTTTAATTCCTAAATTTCCCACTTCTTAGAAGGCCTCTTTTTGGGACCTAGTTTTGTTGTAAGGACTTTGGTCCAGAGTTTTGAGTTCTTATACCTTTACACTCCCCCGAGAGACTTGTGGGGTCCTATGCTCAGTGATAACTCAATCCTGGTCTATGCCTCATGTTTCATGTGTTTTCCGCTGCATAGTCTGATACTTGCATCCACGGCTTCATGTATTTCATGCAATACAATCTGTGTACCTATTTCCAAAGCTTCATGTGTTCTTTGCAACATTGTCTGAGAGTACTATGCCCAGGGCTTTATGTGTTCCCTGCAACGTAGTCTATGTCATAGGATCATGTTGCACTACACATCGAAAGGTCTTTAGGATATCGCGGGTTCTAGTTCTAAGGGTTTTTTGTTAAGTATTGAAGCATAACTAAGGAAAAATCCTTAACAAGTACACCCTAATTCATATGAGTCATAAACACTTCTTTGCATGTATAAATCTTTCATAAGCCTCTTGCCACCTAGTCTTCATAAAAACCTTGATTTCTTATAAAGTGTCTTGAGGGGCAGTTACGTACTTTGCCTCTTGGTTCATACTCCAAAATTTTCCTAATCCCCTTAAGATCTTACATATTTACCCATAATAACATAAATGAGTCTCATATAAATTTTAGTAGTATTTTGTTTTTTCAGGGTCTTGAAAACATTTCAGAATTCTCATAGGGGCATTTTGATCATTTACCATCCCAAATCTTAGTTTAAATTCTCATCATATTCCACTCGTCTTCTAACTTTGTAAATCCTATTAAATCATGAAATAAGGCTCCTCATCAAATTTCATATAATTTAGAGGTCACTTTGTTCCTAAGCTATTGGTACATAATTATAGGGACATTTTAATCATAAGTCAAGTCAATGATCACTCAATTTCTTACATAATCTTATCATGTCATATTGAGTCTTCTAAAATTTCATAAGCAACAGAATCCATTTAGTAGGTTTATGGCTCGAGCACTTCATTGAAACCAACATTCATGTAGACACTAATGTTGGAAAATCTTAAATACTTAACTCAACCTTAATTTCAACTTTTTCATTTCCTTCGGGATGACTTGCTTCCTCTCATCCTTTGCATTACATTGTCCTCTTGGTAAAATAAATAAATAAATAAACCTTTGCTAAGAGTCCAATAATTCACCTCTTTGCCCATACATCCTCGTGATCTCATTTTAACATTTTTCCTATAACCTTAATAGAAAGGCAACACCACCAAGATGGGCTCTTTTTTTTTTTTTCAACTCCTTTTGTAACACTAGGAAGGAAATGTAACAAAACCCTCTAGAACCGTATCGTATAACCATAATGGATATCCGAGATACTTACAAATCAAGCTTTCAATTATGAATCTTGAAACTTTTAACTATGGTAATACTTTTGAAGTATCTTGACATGGCTAGGAAATCAAATGTTAAATTACTACAACATTTAGTTCATATTACACTACTGAAATATATTCTTACAGGGGTATTCGTAAAATTTTAACCATAATCGTAATGCTTCATCCCAACTATGACTCGATACTTTTAAATCACCTCATAACTTTCATACTTGTGGTTGCTTTAAAACTCAGATTTATAACTTTTCAATTAGTGCTAAGGCAAATGTTTTCTACATCTCACTACTTCTAGAGCTCAACTTCTATTATAGACACTTATGTCATTCACAAATCAGTTTAAGTATACAGCATTTTCAACTTTTATGGTGTTCATTTGGTAAGCCCAAATCAACCTTTTTTTTTTTTTAATTGTGCATACCAATAATTCAATCTCATAATTACATACTTCCTAGTGATAAAATTGCGGACTATAAAATATTGTCATCCACTAAACATCCTTGGTAATTTTCATTTAAAGCTACTTACTCGTCAGGATACATGAGTACATTCATTTCCATTTCTATGGTCATAACATTGTGCTTTTTTAGTAGCTTACTACACTACAACTCCCCATTTACGTTACAAACCTTACTAAATATAAACATCATCGATCTATCAATCAACATTCATATTCCATGCAAAGTAAGTCATATCATAACAAACAAAATCATTTATTATCTTTTGTAAGGCATACCTGAAGAGATAATAGATCTGTTGAAGGGCCCGGGAAGTATGATGTAGGGAGGTCTATTGGATCTAAAAACCTAGGGCCCTCATATACACGGTAACACCCTATTAAAGAAGGTTGACCGTCGGAAATCGGTGTTGAGGACGTTGTGGGATTGTCGGCGCGTCGCCAGAATCAGGGAGGCGGAAACTAGGGTTTCGTCACTTGTCGGGTAAGGAAGGCGAGGTGTTTGGAATCGAGTCGAGCCGCAAACGCATACCCAACAGCTCCGGCTTGGCTCGCATAGGTACGAAATCGGCACGGTTCCGTCAATTCCCGCAGCTTGGCTTGGTAGCTTAGTTGGTCGGCTCGGCAGCTCGGCTTATCGGCTTAGTATCACTATAGTATATCGATTCCAAGGTTTTTGACCCTTCCAAAGCCGTTTCGGCCCTTAGTTTTACCATCTGAGATCAGTATGGTTCCTAACTGTCAAAGACAGATTGGGTTGGGAGTTTATTTTGATAAATAGCCTGAGATTTAGCTAGGGTATGTTATGAAAGGTTCCGAAGTTTTTATGTGGTTATTATAGAACGTATTTAACTGTTGGGATTAGCTTGTTGTGAGTGACTTCGGCCAAGGTCATCGAGGTAAGTGACCTTATTGTTGGAGTTAGTTTACTACGTGTTGTATGATGGTGCGTGCCCTGTGGCCCCTGCATGCACCATGGTTTATTATGTGATATGACTGTATGATGTATGAATTATGTGACTGTTTATGCTATAAAACGTAATGGATTATGTTGACTGTTGACTGTTTATGTTATGTGAAATTATGAATGATATGTTAGTAATATATGCCATGAAAATGTTGATTGATGTCATAGATACACGTAGTATTATCGAGTCATGTCATGAGATGCTTATGCAACTGGAATGTACTTTCATGTTATGTAATATGTCATGTAATGTAAGTCATGTGAGATGCATGTAATATAAGTCGTGAGATGCATGTAATGTAAGAAACGTATATGCGATGTTAGCACTGCTTATGTAATGCCATGTTAGATATGTTAAGAGACCTCATGCATGTATGTATGTCACGTGCATCAGGATTCTTCTCCTTTTGATACGAAAGAAAGAATTACGATATTTATGTTCGCCATGATATCATGCGGGCCCTTTTTTGTTATGTGGTGTTCGGTGACGTGTAACATGTTGTGCCCGACCAAGTCAGGCCTATGGGGTATGTATACGAGCCCGCCTGGTGGGTCCATGTATGCACACATGGGCCATGTGTGAAGGAGTATCACACATCCAACCCTACCCGGAATCGAAAAGCGCCCAAGGTTTGTTTTGGATTTATGAATCTTCATGAAAGACTTTGTTCAATGTTATTTATGATGAGATTCCGCGTAATAGATTATGTATGCATGGGTGATGTTACTAGTTAAGTCTAGAAAACTAGGGGCGTTACAATTACTACCAAGGTAAAGTTCTTGCTCCCTTAATACTTTATTTTAGTTGTTAATAAAATAAAATTAATTCACCCGTACTACTAAATGAATTAAATGCTCGTTCTCAATGAGCCCATCCACCACTTGCCTAAGAGCAACTTAGTTTATGATTGGATCATAAACCAATTATTCATTAGAGAGTTTACTAGTACATAAGGTGAAATGAATTACAACGATAAAATAAAATTTTGAATGTAACGTCCTGTTAGGTTAAAAAAATATTAATAATAACTTGCGTGGTCGGCGAGAAACGTGTGAGTGCTGGAGAAATCGTGCCTCCAATGAACCCACGACCATATCGGAAGTCCTACACTTCAACAAACTCTCATATCTCACTTGTAAGAAAAGGAAACACGAAATGTCAAGAGAAAAGAATGGATGACAAACGATTTTGTCTCGTCGGACATAAACGCCGGCGAAACAAAAACCTTCGATCTAGCAAACGAAAGATGAGCAAACACACAAAGGATTAACACAACCATTGTTCTGGAAAGATGAGGGTGAGCTCAACGAATTTAATATGATTCCAGAATGTGTAATAACAGGTCGACAATTTAAGAAAAATGATGACACCAAGAAATCTCACGTTTTTGTTGCAAGTAGATAAGACATTGCAACGATATGGAAGAGAGGACTAACGAGCCAAGAAACACCTTGATGCACACGGACAATTACCACTAAAACGATGCCGTAGCTTTATAGACCAAAAGGATGAATTGATTGTCAATACAACTCTCTTTGCGCAAGAGGGAAATCCCCTAACCTAACCTAACCTAACCTAACCTAACCAACTTGAAAATATAGAGCTCGGTTGGGATTAGGTCCACTCCACTCAAAAAACATAAAATATAAAAAAAAATATAAAATATAAACAAAACTCCCACGTGCTAATTAATTTTTAATCCCCAATTATGTTAATCAATCACTTTTAATCACGTGATTAAAAGTATGTTGTAGTTTAGAATAATTAAATTACATAAAATAAAAAAAAAAGAAAAAAGAAAAAAGAAAAAGAATGGTAGCCACAGCCAACCCCGGGTGGCCCTCTCCCATTGCCACTCAGATTTTGACGCTCAACCATATCCATATTATTATTATAAAAAAAAATTATAAATTTAAATTAATTGCCACGTCCTCCTCTCGTTTTGTATATAAATCAAACTCCATTTCCGCTTCTTACAACTCGCGCCGTTGCTCCTCTCTCCGCCTCCCCCCCACTCTCTCCGACTTCACGTACCCTACGCTCTCTCTCTCAAGGTTTGCTCTCTTCTTTCCTTCTCAATGCTCTTTCTCATTCCCTATTGCTGGATCTCAAGCTGTGTGTATCTACATTTTCCTTTACCCTGGATTCCGCAATTTCTTCTTTTCTTGCTTTAAGATGATTGCTCATTCCGGAATCTACTTCGCATTCTTCCATTCACTGTCTTCTTCCTTTCTCTTCTGTTTCCGTTTTCACTACTACTCTGCTGCTACAGATCTGCCAAGATTCTTGATCCTTAGGATGTTTTTTTTTTTTTTTTTTTTTTACCTAGATCTGGCTCCTTTGCCACCGGGTGGTTTTTTTTTAGCCTTTTCAAGTACCAGATCTGTCTGCTGCTCAGATGCCTTTTTACTTTTGATGATGCTTTTATTTTTCTCGGGATTTGTAACTTGTTTCCTTTTTTTTTTTTTTTCTACTTTACTCATGGATCTACAGTTTACGGATGCCCGTTAGTATCTCCATTGTGTTTTCTTGTTGTGTTCGCAACCCTATGGATGTTCATTTTCATATCAATCCATGATTTCATCTCATTTCTTATAAAGCAATACCCTAGATTGGACTGCTCTTCCAATAGATCCATGCATCAGCGAACATTCAAATCTATCGATAACTTGAATCCTTGTTTCTGCTTCTGTATAATATTTCTAGTTCTTATTGGATATTTTATAGCCTTCCATCACAGAAGTTGCAGAATGAAAGAAGAAAAAATGCTGTAAAGTGCATAATGGAATTTGTTTGTTTGTACTTATGTCTGTGATCTCTTAATAAGCAGAACAATGGCATCCCACATTGTTGGATACCCCCGTATGGGCCCCAAGAGAGAGCTCAAGTTTGCTCTTGAATCATTCTGGGATGGAAAGAGCTCTGCAGAAGATTTGAAAAAGGTGGCAGCAGATCTGAGGTCATCCATCTGGAAACAGATGGCTGATGCCGGGATCAAGTACATCCCCAGCAATACTTTTTCGTACTATGATCAGGTGCTTGATGCCACTGCAACTCTTGGAGCTGTTCCTCCTAGATATGGTTGGACTGGTGGTGAGATTGGATTCGACACTTACTTCTCCATGGCTAGAGGAAATGCATCTGTTCCAGCGATGGAAATGACCAAGTGGTTTGACACAAACTAGTAAGTAATGATTTGGAGAAACAAGATTTGTTCTTATTATGCAGTGACAATATAATGAAATTGGCATAACTAACCCTGTCAACGCAATAATGTAGTCATTTCATCGTCCCTGAGTTGGGACCAGAGGTGAAGTTCTCATATGCTTCACACAAGGCCGTGGAGGAATACAAAGAAGCCAAGGCTGTACGTGTTGTTATCTATTCATATTTCTTAATTTAGACAGTAGAAGAATCTAGTCTAGTTCGTTGTAACTATACTCGTAATGATAGACTATGTTAACTCGTGCAGCTTGGAGTTGAAACTGTTCCAGTTCTTATTGGTCCCGTGTCATATTTGTTGCTCTCTAAGCCAGCCAAGGGTGTGGACAAGAACTTCGTCCTTCTTTCCCTTCTTAACAAGATCCTTCCCATCTACAAGTAAGAAACCGTTTCTTTACCTCTATACAGCGTGTGTTCCCCATTAACAATTACCTCTACAATGGATCATTTTGCAGGGAGGTTGTGTCAGATCTTAAGGCTGCAGGTGCTTCTTGGATTCAGTTTGATGAGCCTACATTGGTGATGGATCTTGATTCTGACAAATTGAAGGCCTTCTCTGATGCATATTCTGAACTGGAATCAACTCTCTCTGGGTTGAATGTTCTTGTTGAGACATATTTTGCTGATATCCCTGATGAGGCGTACAAGACCTTGACTGCTTTGAAGGGTGTCACTGCCTATGGATTTGATTTGGTTCGTGGAACTAAGACATTTGGTTTAATCAAGGGTGGTTTCCCTAAGGGAAAATTTCTTTTTGCTGGAGTAGTTGATGGAAGGAACATTTGGGCCAACGATCTTGCCACCTCAGTCAATATATTGGAGGAACTAGCTGGCATAGTGGGCAAAGGTATCTTCTGCTTATATTTATGGTACTTAATATGTACATTGCACCTGATGTTATGGTTTCAGAATAGAGACTGGTTTCTTATTGATTCCTTAATTCCTCCTTCCCTGAAAAAAAAAAAAATGCAGACAATCTTGTCGTCTCCACCTCCTGCTCACTTCTGCACACTGCTGTCGACCTTGTCAACGAAACTAAGTTGGACAACGAAATTAAATCATGGCTAGCTTTTGCTGCTCAAAAGCTTGTTGAGGTCAACGCATTGGCGAAGGCTTTGGCTGGCAACAAGGACGCGGTGAGTTTTTGTGCCTCATGAAACTCATCCCGGCTGCCTTTAAGCTATGTTATAGGCTTTGGTTCCTAAACTCTTAAGCTAAGCTCATGGTTTTGTATTCAGCAATTATTTGCTGCTAATGCTGAAGCTCATGCTTCAAGAAAGTCGTCCCCCAGGGTGACCAATGAGGCTGTTCAGAAAGCGGTGAGCACATTCATTCCTTATCCTACCCTCAAGTTTAATTTTTCTGTTTGCAAACACAGCATTTGCTGATGAATCGCTTTGTGCTTGCTTGCACAGGCTGCTGCTTTGAAGGGTTCCGATCATCGCCGCGCTACAAACGTTAGTACAAGACTTGATGCTCAACAGAAGAAGCTTAACCTTCCAATCCTTCCCACCACCACCATTGGATCCTTCCCTCAAACTGTTGAACTCAGGAGGGTTCGCCGGGAATACAAAGCAAACAAGTAAATAGATAACATTACCTTTCCTTAAAACTCAAATATAATTTGAACCTATTTCTAACATAGGAATTTTCCTTGGATTCCTATAGGATTTCTGAGGATGAATACGTTAAGGCTATTAAGGAGGAAATTAACAAGGTTGTCAAGCTCCAGGAAGAGCTTGATATTGATGTCTTGGTTCATGGAGAGCCCGAGGTGAGTTTTTTTAGAGCCTTTTGAGGAGGAAATGAAGGCTATCCCCTATCTTATATTCTAATTTTCACCTTCTAACATGAGTTTTATTTTCACTGCAGAGAAACGACATGGTTGAATACTTTGGTGAGCAGTTGTCAGGTTTTGCCTTCACTGTTAACGGTTGGGTGCAATCATATGGATCACGTTGTGTGAAGCCCCCAATCATCTATGGTGATGTGAGCCGCCCAAAACCCATGACTGTCTTCTGGTCGACCACAGCTCAGAGCATGACATCCCGCCCAATGAAGGGAATGCTCACTGGCCCTGTCACCATTCTCAACTGGTCCTTTGTTAGAGTCGACCAGCCAAGGTAACGGAAAGAAAAGTTTGTTTCTTAATTCCATGAAAGAAAAGTTTGTTTGTTTTTCTTAATTCCATGAAATAAAAGTTTGTTTGTGTATACTTTCTTCCAGGTTTGAAACTTGCTACCAGATCGCGTTGGCCATCAAGGATGAGGTGGAGGATCTGGAGACGGCTGGTATTAATGTTATCCAGATTGATGAGGCTGCTTTGAGAGAAGGGTTGCCTCTGAGGAAATCTGAGCAAGCCTTCTATTTGGATTGGGCTGTTCACTCTTTCCGTATCACAAACGTCGGTGTGCAAGACACGACTCAGGTTACTATTAATTATCAATACCTTTGTTGTACAGTTGTTAAAAACTAGAATGGAACTCTAAGATTTCTTCATGATGTAACAGATCCACACCCACATGTGTTACTCCAACTTCAACGACATAATCCAATCCATCATCGACATGGATGCTGATGTGATCACAATTGAGAACTCTCGCTCAGATGAGAAGCTGTTGTCGGTGTTCCGTGAGGGAGTGAAGTATGGTGCTGGAATTGGGCCTGGTGTGTACGACATTCACTCCCCAAGAATACCATCAACCGAAGAGATTGCAGACCGCATTAACAAGATGCTTGCAGTGCTGGAGAAGAACGTCTTGTGGGTGAATCCCGACTGTGGACTCAAAACTCGCAAGTATACAGAGGTGAACCCGGCCCTCAAAAACATGGTGGCCGCCGCAAAGCTTCTCCGGAAGGAGCTTGCCAGTGCCAAGTGAGTTTGTTGATGATGAGTTTTCTCCGCCGTCTCTTAAAAAAAAAGTCTGTTTTGTTTTGTCCAAATAAGTGTGTAGGTGTGCTCTTGGGAGCAGTTCTTTCTCTCGAGATTGTTTTGAATCGAGGCTATGGCCCTTTCTCCCTTTTTTTTCTCTTCCACCATAGAAATGCCGTGCTAGTATGTGTAGTAGTCTGTTATGTTTTGCTTTCAATATGTTTGGCCATTGATTGCTTATGGCTTTTGTCCCTAAATTCATACGATGAATAGAATGGTCGATTCTATCTTCGCCACTTCTTTTGTATTAATAGTGGAAATAATATTTGAGATCGCTGATTGTGAAGGTGGAATGGAGAAACTGGCGGAGAGGGATAGTATTAGGGTTTAGATAGATTAATACTCCCACGCTATTTGAGATGAAGAAAAGGATGTCATGGGTTTCAGACTATACCCGCTTACAACATAATACACTACTTAGACATAAGAAGCCTCACGGGTAGGTTTCAGATGGTAGATTATATTACAAGGAATGCATAGTCTTGGATATCAGATTAGACTACGTCGCTTGAAACACGTAAGTAGGTTTAGACTGTGTTGTTTAGAGCATGAAGAGACTATGTTGTTTGGATGTGTGAAGCGTTGGACACAAGTGATTATGTTATGTCTTGTACCGCAAATTCTAGGGGGGTTTCTTAGGTAACCATTCGAGAAAAAAACAAGAACTAAGGAAAGAATCAAGAACAAGGCTAAGGTCAAGAAGAAGAACAAGAGTTGGAATATATATCAAGATCCAAGTTTTCGGAACTAAGAACTCAACCTTAGAACGGAACCAAGGTAAATACATAAGAATCCAAGACCAAGATACTTAAAAAAGAACCAAGGTTAAGACCTTAGAACCTAGGACCAAGGTCTTTAGGCTAAATCAGGATGATAATAACTCACGATAATCACTCAAAACTCAAGCATAGAACCCAAGAGCTTAAGATCTCGGGACAAAAACAAGAACAAGTCAAGAAAGAGTGTTGTACCTTAGCATACCAATTATAGTCTTTCACTAGATGTCTTTTGAACACATACCCTAGCATACCAATTATAGTCTTTCACTAGATGTCTTTTGAACAGCGTGTTATACCCTAGCATACCAAGTTATACCCTAGCATACCAATTATACCAATTATAGTCTTTCACTAGATGTCTTTTGAACACGCTTTCAAAAGAGTCGTTCATTTTTGGAAAAAAAGTTACACAACATATTCTTATTATAAACCATAATTAATTTATTAAAAATTAATTTAATATATAAATCTATTAAATAAATTCTAAAAAGAATAAATAATAAATAAATTATAAACAATAATTAATTTATTAAAAATTAATTTAATATATAAATCTATTAAATAGATTCTAAAAAATAAATAGTAAATAAACTTAGAGGCATATAATTGATTTCTATTTCTTACCTATGTCACAAGATTTTTTTTTTTTTTTGTTAAGTATCAATTCCTTTGAACACTAGATATCTTTCACATCCAATTATAGTAATGACTAATTTTTTAATGGCAGTTCCAAAAAACGCACTTCTATGTCAAAAAAGGATTCAAAAAAATATTTGGAAAAGCAAATTTTTCTCAAAAACAAACTTTGTGCCCAAGCAGGAGGGAGAAAAACAAAAATTGTGTTTTTATTATAGTCTTTGTTTTCATTATGGTCTTACGAAACGACAATTACTTAAATACATTCATATTGTCGTAAAAGCCAAAGGATCAACTAGTCAAATTTTACTACATTTACTTGAAATGCATTTGGATTACATCCTTTTTCGATTGGGTATGTCTTTGACTATTTTTCAAGCCTGAGTCTGGGTACTCATTCTAGTTTTCTTAGGTTTTTTAAGAGACAAGGAGCTGATTGAGGACATATGCGAATTTGGAGCAGGTGGCATAGACAATGATAAGAATTACGGTGTTCCAAATGTTCTAACTTGACTTATTACACGATCCAAGGCCAAAAAGATTTAACAAGCATTCATTTTTCACCTACAAAATTGGATAAGCTCGGTTCAACCATCATTTCATGTGTTACAAGCTGATTCGATTGATGAATGATCATTTGGAGCTTCAAAAGTTAATATTTGCACGGTTGAAGTTGCAAGCATCATTTCATAAGTTGTTAGAAAACTTTATTTATTATTATTTTTTAAAATTTTATAAAGTTTGTAATGACAACTTCTCCTCACCTGATAGTTATATGCAGTAAGCTGATGGTTGTCTTTTTGCTTACTTTCTCATATAACACCCATTTCAATTTCTCAAATCTTGCTTTCAAAACTCTCTTTCGAAATTTCTATGCCCTCGTTTTCTAAAAACTTTATTCTTGAACCGGGGCTAGAACGAATAGGTTTAACTCACTTGTTGAGAAATGAGTGCCGCACAATCGAAAGTCCGTTGCCATCAAAATGCAATTGTGACAAGTACTTTGTCTTTTGTTGAGATTTAAGGGTTCGGGATTAAATAACGACCACTAACTTCTTTGTGAGGAGACTATAAATACCACAAATTATTATGTAAAAATTAGATTTGTGATGAATGAAATTGATCTCTCAAATTGATTTGAGACTAAGTTTCAAGCAATTCTTATGGTAAATTTCATCGGAGCAATTCAATCAAGCCTTCATGATGGTAGAGTGACTCAATTTAGAACATTCATCCCAGCCATTCAATCAAGCCTTGATCAGGTTTGATGGTGGAGTGACTCAATTTAGAACAAGGTTCCAAATCTTGCTACGTCATCGATCTTAATCTAATTTTAGTCTTATCTCTTGGTTGATTCGAATTTTGTATAGAAAAGTGTTAATTTTTTTACCAGGATCTAGGTCGAGATTAAAGTTGATGTCAAAATTTGGTATAAGAGCCTATTGTATCTTTGTCGTACTCTAGAACTTTCTTTCTCTCTCTAGAACTTCCTTTCTCTCTCATTTTTTTTAATTCTTTTCTTTTCCCTCTTTTCCTTCTTTTTCTTTTCTAAATTCCAGGGTTTGATAAAATGGAGGGCAGAATGACCAAATTACCCCCTAGGGTTGGCTTGGATCATATTTCTAATTTTCCTATCATTTTTTTTAATATATTTTTTTTAATTTCTCTTTTATTTCTGATCATTTTTCTCTTCGGCTTCCTTTTAAAATTTGGTCTAAAGCTCTCAATAAAATCTCGGAACTTCGATTTAAAAGAAAAATTAAACTTTTCATTGAGCCTCGGGTCTTATGGAAATAGTGCTAAATATTTTTAATTATCAAAAAAAGTAACTATCCTAATCATTTTTAGCCTTAATTATGTCGGAAACAGTTTTGGGACGATCCAAAATGGTCAAAACAAGCCAACTAAAGTTAAACCGAGTTGAGGAAGCTTACTAGAGGTCGATTGAAGCAGACCAAACCCAACCTAACCACTCTTGAGCTATAACATGCTACCTAAGTTGATGAGTCATACAAGAGCTGATAGAGTTGAGTGAGCTAGATTGTGTCGATGATTGTTAGGCTGACTTGTTAGCTTATACTTCCAAGCTTATGTCTAGCATTGTGAGGCTTGTCTCACTGGGTCGTGCATGCGCGTGATGCTAGACTTGGAAGCCATGCTATTTGCACGTTTGGGCTACCTGAAATAGTTGTCTGTGCACAATTTTTAATGATTATTTAAAAGGAAAATATTTAGAAAGTGCAAAATATAATTAAAGTGATTAAATAATAAAAAAAAATTCGAAATTTCATTCCCATTATCAAATAAGAACCTTACAATACAATTGAAAAATGGTATTTAAGATATTTTACTTAAAAGAAAAAAAAAATGAAAAATGAAAAAGAAAAAAAGGATAATTTACAATGTATTATTACTACACGATGCATTCCTGGATTTGGGGGAAATTAAGTGCGAAGTGTGAAGTCTCTCCTCGAGCTAGCGCTCCACTGTCACCATCATCTTCTCAATTTCTTGGTTTCCTCTCCATCTCTACCTGAATCCATTTCTTGATCGAACGCCCTTCCAAAATCATGTTCAAAACAAAGCTTCAAGAGCTCTGTCATCGCAAATCCTACGAATTACCCGTGTATTCCGTTGTCAAGCAAGGTCAAGATCACGACCCGCGCTTTGAGGCCACAGTCACCGTCGCCGGCAACAAATTCTGTTCCCAGACTCCTTGTAAGTCTTCCAAGCAAGCACAGAACGATGCTGCTAAACTTGCTTTTGACTTCTTTTCTCTTCCTTCTTCACCCAAGCTTGAGCCATACCATCCCCAGCCATCTTTTCCGGAATCATCTCCTCCGCTGGAACAACTTCGTTACAGTCCTCAATTTTCTCACCCCTCTCTGCATATTTCTTCTTTTCCACAGCCGTCCTTGCCTTCGCAATCGGGTATGACTTTAGACTCTTCTTTCCACTTTCCATTTACTTGTCGATATGCATTTGTTCATAGTTTCTACGTGTCAGTTAATTAAATGTTTGAGATGCAAATATTTCATCTCTATGGCAAGAAGAGTATAAGTGGTAGAGGGAAATTCTAGAACGAATTGAAAGATTGTGTCTGTTTGTTTTGTTAAGTGATTTTGGAGGTTCCCTATCAGAATGAGGCTCTCTCTAGGGCAAGATTGTAGTTAGTAAATTTTGCATTACTCCATGTGAATGGCTTATGTTGTCTTGCAATCAGCCTCCTAGAAGTGACAATAAATGTTCATTCGCCTCATGAACCTATTTTGGGACAGAATTGCTATTTTGTTTCCTATTGCTGGTCTGTCGATTCTTTGATTTTTTGAGTCAAAATGTAACAGCCCAAGCACACCGCTACCGGCTACCGCTAGTAGATATTGTCCTCTGGTTTTTAAAATGCGTCTGTTACTTTATAAAGGGTATTTCGTTCTCCTCCCCATCCGAAGTGGGATCTCACACAAAAGAAATCCCAAAGATGAAGAAGCGGAAGATTATATTTCCCTTGTGAGGAACTTTGGACCTTTATTCTCTACATGGAGACAAAGACATTAACTTGGAAGCTTGATGGGGATTAGGTTCTTTCTCTTGCGAATTTCGTGTTTGGGGATTTATATACAGCAATCATTTTATCCTCAGTCAGGATTTTACTGAAGTAATTTGGAGCCATCCCTTTTGTTTTTTGGAACACCATTTCATTGATAAAGTGAAATTACAAAAAGGTGAATCCTATCCATTATGTTACAAAAAACTATTCCAATGGGTTATGAGAGAAGATAAACTATAATTACAAAATGGAGGAGTCAATTTACAAATTTTCCCACAAAAGAGCTAGGTAAAGAATTGAAGTGATGTAAGACTCTAAAACTTGCTCTTTGTATGAGAAAGTATGAGAACTTCTCTCCAGCCAAATAGACCAAAAGAAAGCCTAGATAAAGTTCAGCCCTCGTTTTTTTTTCCCTTCAGTGATCCGTGATAGAAAGAAGAGTGCATATATTATTTGGAATTGCTACTCTCTGGCAAAGGAGTAGCAATATGAAATCCCAAAAAGAAGAGTGCATATTTTTTTTCCCTTCAGGGAAGAGTGCATCATCCAAAAGCAGCCAATATGAAATCCCAATAAGATCTGTCAAAGGAGCATTAGCTGAAAAGGTGGCTGTAAGCTTCAGGATCCCTTTTGCACAAAATACAACAATTAGGAGAGATATTAAGCCAAGGGGATCACTGTTGTAACTTGTCTTGGGAGTGTAAACAAGAATGGCTAAGCTCTCATATAAAAACTTCATTTTTTTTTATAAATATTTTCCTTCCCAGATGGTGCGATATAATTCATCATTGCCTTGGATTCCAGCTGGTGTTAGGGATTTTGACTGAGATTTGGATGTGAAAACACCATCCTTATCGAAATTCCAGACCCATATGCCTCCTTGTTTATTGATAATGATTGATGAAAGGGCATTTGAGAGCCTAGCCCATTATTTAATTTCAACATCTTCAAGACTTCTTTTTGGCTGAATGTTCCATGAACTAGAAGCAATATTCCATAAAGTCTGAAATCGGTACTTCTTTCTTGAGGGTAGGAGCATTTAAGGATGGGAACACATCTTTGCGAGCAGTATTTCCCATCCAAACGTCATTCTGCAATTGATTGCCATCACCCTACAGACTTTACAATAGACATGTTTCTAGAGAGTAGCTTTGAGCGTTTCAGTGTAATTTCTTGGGTCATTAGCTGTACATAACAATGTGTGACCTGACTGTAGGTTCACATGTAAAGAACCATTTTATAGATCCCCTTTCTCCATAAAGCAGATTTTTTCTATATGAAATTGCGAGATGAAAGAAAGAAGAAGCAAAGACACCAATTAATTTTTCTCTTTTTTTATGGTGTGTTACTAACTACACCATTTTTCTTATATAATAAAAGAAAAAAAAAAAAAAAACACATTTCTTGCTACAAATCAGCTACCACTACTTCCATTAATTCCACTTCCTAAAAATTAGTTCTACTCTCACACGGCTTCCACTCTTCCTGTCATCGATATCTCCGGCCTTTTTTCATGGACAAATAAACAACAAAATAAAATAAATACTAACAGCTATTTTTAGCAAAAAAAAAAAAAAAAAAAAAAAAACTTACGAAGCAAAATAAATAAACAAAACAAGTTTATAACTAACTATCACTCCCCTAAACTTGATTAACTATGGTGAATCGGCTTTCTTCAAGCCAATCTTCTCTCTTAACTCTAGGAACCGTTGTCTTGCTAACAACTTTGTTAGAATATTCGTCAACTATTCATTTGTGTTCACATATTCCAATTCAATAGCTTCAGTTTGCATACATTGGTGAATAAAATGAAACTTGGTATTGTCAATCATGGTAAACAGGATTTTTCGCCAACGCTATAGTTGACTTGTTGTCAACATTAAGCTTGGGTTTTACTTGTAGTTGACTGATGTTACTCAAAATCCTGCCCAACCATACTCCTTGACACGTTCCAGCCATTGCGGCTATATACTTAGCCTCGCATGACGATAAAGCCACCACCTTCTGCTTCTGCGATACCCAGGTTATTGGATTTACTCCCAAATAGTACAACACTTTGGTTGTACTCTTCCTATCATCAATATCCCCAACCATATCACTGTTGCTAAATCCTACCAGCTCCATATTCGACAGCTTCTTATAAACACAACCAACACTTAGAGTACCTTTCACATACCTCAATATTTGTTTCATTGCTGTGAGATGTGAAGTTGTTGGTGCCTCCATGCATCTACTCATCACACCAACTGAGTAGGCTATGTCGGGTTGGGTATTAACCAGATAGCGTAAGCTTCCAATAACACTTTTGTAAAGTGTTTTGTCAACTGCAGGTTCTCCATTCCCATGTTTGCTCATCTTCATACTTGGTTCCATGGGAATTGAACAAGGATTGCACTCCCCCATTCCTAGCTTCTCTAGGATTTGCCTTGCATATCCGGCCTGACATAAAGTGATTGATTCACTACTTTGTCGTACCTCGATACCCAAGTAATAGCTCAAAACTCCAAGATCGCTCATATCAAATTTCTGCTACATCTCTTCCTTGAACTAAGCTATAACTTGTTTGTTTGAGCCAGCTATGATTAAGTCATCCACATATGTGCCGATTATCATTGCTTCAACTCCATTAATTTTCTTGTAGAGAGCATATTCCTGTGGACATCTAACAAAACCAAGCGATTACAAACATTGATCAAGTTTAAGATTCCAAGCCCTCGGAGCCTGTTTTAATCCATACAAGGCTTTACATAGTTTTAATTCCATGTTTGGATTTTCCTTGTTAATGAACCCTTCTGGTTGAACAACATACACCTCCTCTTCTAACTCGCCATTCAGAAAAGTTGTCTTCACATCCATGTGATGTACTTCCCAATTCTTAATTGCTGTAGAGGCAAGAATTAATCTCACTGTTTCTAACCTGGCCACTGGTGCGAATACTTCACTGTAATCTACATCAAACTACTGTGCATATCCCTTTGCCACGAGTCTCGCCTTATGTTTCATGATCTCTTCATCTGGATTTTTCTTTAATTTGAAAATCCATTTCATGCCGATTGCTTTATGATTCTTCAACAAATCTGTGAATTCCCACGTTATGTTCTATTCTTTTCAATGGAGAGAACTTCAGATTTCATGGCATTCCTCCAGTTTTCATTCTTAGTAGCTTCCTCATATGAGGTTGGCTCTTCTATAGAAAGAAAACAAAGGCCCACTGCTTCCTCCTTTGCTTCGTTCAATTCTCTATAAATATCTTCTAGAGACCTAGACTTTTTCGGCGTCGACGAGCTTGATGATGATGCATTTGAGGTACTGTCTGGTGTTGATAAAGTTGAGGACAAATTTTCCCTTTACCTTTCATCTGGATCAACTTCGATTTGTTCAATATTCCTCCCCTCTGTTCTACTCTGTTTTTCTGAAATTTGAACAGTGAAAGAAAGTTCCTCTTTGTAAATCATCACCGTTTATGATTTCTTCCCAACACCACTTTTTCACCTCTTCGAACAACACATCCTTGCTCACCATAATTATGTTCTTTTGTGGATCCAATAGTTTGTAAGTTTTGGTTTCATCTTCATATCCCAACATAATTGTCTTCACACTCCTATCAACAAGTTTGGGAAGGTGTGAATATATATTCTTGGCATGAGCAAGACACCCGAAAATTTTAAAGTGATGAACCTTCGGTATCTTGTCAAACCAAGCTTGATACGGTGTACCATCTGCAACTCCTTTTTGTTGGCGATCTATTCAGAATATACACGACAGTTTTGACAGCTTCTCCCCAAAATTTTGCAAGCATCTCTTTGCACTTTAACATACATCTGGTCATCTTTACAACCGTTCGATTACGCCTTTCTACTACGCCATTTTGCTGTGGTGAAAATTTAGTAAGAAATCTCTTCATGCCTTCATTCTCGCAATAGTCTTTTAAAGCAGTAGATACGAACTCTCCTCCACGGTCCGTTCTAAAGCTCTTAATCTTCTTGCCTTTCTCTACCTCCACACTCATCTTGAACTTTTTAGATACCACCAGTGTTTCATTTTTGTTTTTCAACAAAAACACTCGCATAAATCGTGAAAAATCATCCACCAGTAACATGAAATATCAGTTACCTTCATAAGTCATTAGCGAAATAGGTTCACATAGATCTCCATGGACGAGATCCAATGACTCCTTCATATGATATGTTGTTGTTTGTGGAAAAGGAGTCCTATGCTGCTTTCCAATTAAACACCCATCACAAAATTGATTAACCTAGGTGATTTTCGGCAACCCTCCTATGCTGCTTTCCAATTAAACACCCTTCACAGAATTGATTGACCTAGGTGATTTTCGGCAACCCTTCAACCATTCTTTTGTCATTTCATTGCTTTAAAGAGTGAAAAGTCAGGTGTCCATACCTCGCGTGCCAGAGCCAACCATCGTTATTGATATTTGCCATTAAACACACTTGATTCGCAAGCCTCAACTTTGCTACATACAGTCAGTTGGATTGTTTGGTCACCATAATAATCAAGCTCCTGGCCCTGTCATATATCTTCATCACATTGTTCTCTATGACAATTTTATTTCCACTCTCGTCTAGTTGCCCAAACTTATAATATTGCTTTTGAGTTTGGGTATGTAATAGATTTGCGATAAGATCAAGTGCTCATCGGTTTTGCATTTGAAGAGCACTATTCCTCGACTACAAATGTCTATTACAGAGTTATCACCGAAACGTACCTTTCCAACAACAGATGTGTCGAGCTCACGAAACACCCTCCTTTTTTCTGACATGTGGTTGCTTGCTCCAGTATCTAGGTACCAGGAATTTTTAGCTTCAATATTGGTTGGTGGCGGCTCTATAGTTTCATTCAGCATCACAAAATCAGGCTCTTTGTCACGTGTAGTTTTAATTTCACACGCCTCTATCATCAGCCATGAAGACTCCTTATCCTTCTGCATCTTTATCAAGTTGAGTTGTTCGTCTTTTGTGGAACATTCTGATGCGAAGTGTCCCATCTGCTGACACCGGTAACATTTAATTTTACTTTTGTCTAATTTCTTCTTCTGAGTTTGTGACTCTCCTTCCTCTCCTCGATGCCAGTCACTTCTCCCACGGCCTCTCCATTTTCCACGACCCTGTCCCCTACCTCCTCTGGACCTGCCTTGATCCTTCCCTTCTTTCTTTGAGGATTTTGCATTCTCTCGTCCCTTCCATTCTGCACGAGTGAGGAGAACGGTTTCATCTTTTTCTCCAAACCCTTGCAATCGTTCTTTATGTGTCTTGAGTAATCCAATAATCTCATCAACAGATTTCGTTTTGAGATCACTGAACTCCTCAATCGTTGAAGTGATTTGAAGAAACTTTGCAGAGGTGGATCGTAGAAGCTTCTTAACTACTTGGATATCATCCACAGTATTGCCAAGGCCTCTCAATTTGTTGACAATAATGATGAGTTTTCCAAATACTCATCAATACTTTTTGAATCACCCATCCTCAACCTTCAAAGTGCCACTAGAGCCATATCTTCTCCAATACTTTGATAAATAGCTGCTAAAGCCATTTTATCTTTGCGGTTATCTACTGTTTCGGGTGATTCAATTGCCTCCCAAACACCTTGTGTCATCATAAATACCTCCATCTTAATCGCCCAAGCTGCATAGTTGCATTTTGTCAACATCGAGTATTTGAGTGTGACAGATCCCTCCTTTTCTTGAATCCGTATACTCACTTTGTTTGAGGCATCATCTTCTATCGCACCGGTGCTTTGGCTCTTGTCACTCGATTTCTGTTTCATTTTTTGATCTCTCTCTTCTTGACCGCTCAATCTCTAAGTGAGACATGATTGAATAGCTCTGATACCAAATGACGGAGAATAACAGAAGGGGAGAAGGAGCAAAGACACAAATTAATTTCTCTTTTTTTTGTGGTGTGTTACTAACTTGACACCATTTTTCTTACATAATAAAAAATTAACACATTTCTTGCTACAAATTAGCTGCCACTACTTCCACTAATTCCACTTCTTAAAGATTAGTTCCACTCTTCCACTCTTCCTGTCATCAACATAGCTAGCCTTTTTTCATGGTGAAATAAACATAAAATAAAATAAGTACTAACAGCTATTTTTAGCAAAAACTTATGAGAAAAAGAAATAAATAAAACAAGTTTATAACCAACGCCCATCCCACTTAGCCAATATTCCCTAAACTCCCTTCATCAATTAGGATCTTGACTTGACCCATTTTAGGAGGTGAGAAGCCTTTGTTCTCTTTGCTGCTCTTCCAAATAAAATTGCAGGACAAACACTCACTAGCAAACAAGGCCATGGGAGGGATGGGGTAAAGGGCCAAATAATAACTAGTGAGATTAGTCAAAGTAGCTTGGATAAGAGGACGACCCTCTTTCGATATGTGAAAATATCCCCATGGGTTAAGCCTATTCTCCACTTTTTCCAGAGTAGAAGCCAAAAAGAGTAAGATTGAGGCTTGCCATTGAGAAGCAATTTCAAATAAGAAGTTGGCCAATTTCCTTCATTGCACCTGAAATTAACGGTAAGAGAAAACACCACTTGTAGGTCAAACATCGAAAGAAGGAATTGTAGGAAAATTTTTGACCAGACTAGAACTCCAAAGGCGAACATCCCCCTCCCTGGACTAATGCAAAACTCTTCCAACAAAGATTAAAGAGTTAGAACGTCTGTCATTTTCCTATCGATCAACGGACTACGAAAACCAAAGAAGGAGATAGAGAGTTCTCAAACTGAGAAAGGATTGTAGCTTCAAAATGATTCTCGAAGAGAATAGCTGATATAAGGAGGAAACATGGAGTAGAGGGGTTTATCCCCGCCCATTTATCCTCTCAAAAGTAAGTATCCCCCCACCTCCTTTAACACAATAAAGAAATTGTTAAAGAAATGGTAGCTAAATAGAAATATCTTTTCATGGGTTTCTAGAAATGCATTTAATCCCACTAACAAGGAAGCTCAATAGAAACATCTTTTCATGGGTTTCTGGAAATGCATTTAACCCCACTAACAAGGAAGCTCAATAGAAATAACCATTTAGCTAATAGGGCTTTGTTCCTGGCTCTTACGTTATCTATGCCTAACCCTCCAAGGTTTAGCAGCCTGCACCACCTTCCATCTCACATGATGAGAACCTTTCTCCTCATCAGCTCCCTCCCATAAGAATCCTTTTCAACTTCTCAAAAACTACTTAGTTAACCACACTAGGGAAACTGAAGAGGGACATAAAAATAGATCGGGATGTCGTTCAAGACTGATTGGGTTGGATTGAAAGTCCCAACATGGGAAGAAAGGATGGGTGCAACATTAAATACAAGCTAAGGGAGAATTCAAGATCTTCTCTCTCCAAATGGCCAACATAATTCTAATAAAAAAATACTCCTGCACCTTCCTATTTCCTTATATGCTTATATATCCCATAACGACAACATTTCTCAATCCATGTCTTAACCAATTCCTGGGCCCCACTCATATATTACTCACTCCTTGCATAATTTATCTTTCCCCCTAGTGTTGTCCTATGACAAACCTTCGTTATTGGGGCCGATGCCTATCACGTGTGGACTTGGGACCATTGGAGAAATTTGTAGGTGATGGAGAAAGAGCTGTCTATGGACACTATATACATGGAGATGTCAACGACACAAGAGGAAGGTGCGTGATGTGAGGTAGAAGAAGAGTCTACTTTCCAGGTCATGTTTGTCCATTCTATGAGCACGAGTTGGATGTTACTTTAGGTATATCCCAACTAAAGCCAATATTATTACACTACCTAGTGTGAAAAGTTTGAACCCTTAAAATCCACAAAATTATGTCATATTCATAGATCTAAAGACTGACGGTAGGTATATTATTGTGGAGATAGAAGTGCGGTGATCAAGTATACAAATGACTTGGCTGTTGAGGATTATTGGGAGTGAGTGTCCCACATTGGTTAATTTAGTGGAAGATCATGATTTTATAAGTGAGGAATACTAACTCCATTGGTATGAGGCCTTTTGGGGAAGCCCAAAGCAAAGTCAAGAGAGCTTATGCTCAAAGTTGACAATATCATACCATTGTGGAGAGTCGTGATTTCTAACATTGGCCATAGAGAGTAATGGACATAGTTTAGATTTTTGAAGATTAATCATGACTAGAAATCGTGAGTGAAAGAGTGCACCACATGCATGAAAGAGATAATGAACCTTGGGTTTGAGCATGTTCGTTGCAAGATGATGGCATGAGTTTTTACAAAATGTTTTCATGAAATGGGCCCTATTAGTAACTGTTTCTGAAAACCATTTCAGGATTTGTGCCCACAAAATACTTACCTGTCGTTCTTGATATGCCTCGCATTTTTAAAAACATAAAATTAAATATGATTCAATTAATTACCCATCGTACAGTTTTCCCTTCTATTCTAATCTTAATGACATTGTCATGGACAACTAATTACTTGAAAACTTTGGCCTTCTGTAATTAGTTGTTATCCTGGACAACACAATGTGAAGAAGATTTAGTTAGGTTGGGATTCAGACAATATTTATTTTTCCAATATGCTAGAATACTTAAAATATTGTTGTCACTTTCCTTTTCTTGCAGACACTTTTGGTGCAACAACTAACCTGGACAACACAGTTTCTTACCCACAAAGACCAGTAAAGCTTGAGGTGGCAAATGAATCTTCTGGACTTGTGGAATCCACTAAAGGTTTTAAAAGCAGCATTCAATGTTTATAAAGCTTTCCAGCAACTTTTCACATCCTTAAAAAATAATAATTATTGTTTCATCAAATTATTTTCTGAGTATGTGCGCTAGGATACTTACATTTGTTAATGTGGTTTGATTCTTCCTGTAGATTCGTCTATCACGAGTAATATGGGTGTCAAATTTTCAGCACAGTCAGTTGAACCGAAAATTCAAAACACTGACAAGTCTCCCGTGGTTGATTACTTTGACAAAGAATGCAGTAAATTGACTGGTTAGAAAGGATTATCACCATATTCATGTACATTAAAAAAAATATATTGCTTCAATATTATGGTAGCATTGTGGCACATATTGGTTTATTTTGACTATGTTCTGGCATGCATCTGGTATGATTTACTCGTATCCCTTACAAAGTCAAGATGGTTGAACACTTTAAATGCTCATATGATCAGCAACTTTATGTCGGGTTGGCACAAATATTAGATTGCAATATGGAGGTAGATGCTAGCTTTTTATCTAAAAACATATGGAGGTAAAATATCATGTTTACATTTCTTTCTTTTTATTTTTTGGAAACACATGCTGACATTTGTTATTGTATCCTTTGTTGTAATGTATGTTGGATTCTGGAGAATGGAGTAGGATGACTTTTTTTTATGAGATTTGTAGGGTTTAATTAGCTTTTAAGAATCCAACATAGGTAGGAAAAATAAAATATGTATTCTATCCTTGGGAGTTCTCAAGTAAGTCGAAGATATACATCCAATTAAAAAAAGAAAAAAGAGGAAAAAAAAAAAATAAAGAAAGAAAGAAAGAAAAAAGGAAGAAAGAATAGGTGACCAGTGGGTTTCACATATGCAAGGAGAGGGAAGAACTAGTAAGGTTGGGGGTCATTTAGCCTCTAACAATGTCGAGGTTATTCGGCAGGGTAAGCTAGTCGGGTTTTTGTGGGTTAAGACTGAGCAACTGCTACTAATATAGGGAGAGGACTATTGACAGGAGGCTAGAATGTGAAAGTCCCACCTCTCAAGTGCTTGGAAGGTGAAGTACCTAATATTTATTAACAATGTCTTCTAAATTTGTTTTGAACAATGCATTATCATTTTTTCTATAATGAAATCTTGTCAAACAATTTTCTTTTTAACGTTTAAAGTTTGATGTATATATTATCTCGAGTTTTTTAGCTAACTTTTATGCACCTCAATTACATTTGATTGATACTATTACATTTGGACATTTGGTTGCCAATAAATTTGTAGGGTATTAAATCCTAAGTCGGTAGTCATTCCATTTCATTCAAAGCTCTTTACCTTCTTTATTGATCCCAATGGCTATCAGGCCGGTTGTAAACACATAAATTAAAGCTCTAAAATCAATTACATTAACAAACCAATCAACTTGTTTGGCTTTTATAGCCTTGCAAACTAACAAATTTAGAAATGATAAAATTAGCCAAATCTAAAAAATAGGAAAAACAACTACCCACTAATTAATTTAGTGGTTCTAACATTACTAGAGAAGTGGACATCCTAAAGAAATGGTAGCCATTTCATCCTAGAGAACAGGTCATGACCATCTTTAACAATTTTTCCTCTAAACTGATTGTAGGGATGCTTTCAGTTTACTCGTGGTATTACACACATACCCATTGACTCACATAGTTTTCTGAATGCATCCAGCTTCAGTGGTTTTGTCATAATATTTGCAACTTGTTCTTGTGTGACACAATGCTTCAGCTCAATAACTCCATCTCGGGTCAAATCACGCAAGAAATGAAACCTCACATCAATGTGTCTGTTACGTCCCTCTGCATGATTGAATTCTTGGATAGCTTAACAGTGGAACTGTTATCACATAACATAGTGATACACTTGTCTTGAAAATGACCAAGTTTTTCCAAAACTCTCCTCATCCACACCCCTTGACAAGCACAAGATGCGGCTGCCACAAATTCTGCTTCAGTAGTGGATAACGTAACTACAGGTTGTTTTTTTGAGGACCAAGACACAGCTCCATCACTGAGTAAGAACACATAGCCAGAAGTGCTTTTCCTGTCATCTATATCTCCTACATAATCACTGTCAGTATATGCTATCAACTCTCCATTACCCCTTTTTTGATAAAGGATTCCCAAATCTATAGTACCTTTTAAGTATCTCAACACTCTTTTTGCAGCTTGCAAATGCAACTCGGTTGGACTTGCCATAAATCTGCTCATTAGAGACACTTCATATGTGAAAACCCTAACCCGAGGAAAAATAGGGTTTTTTCACACTATTACTTTTTTCCATCCTAAACTTCTCCAAAACTTCTTTTGCATCTCTACACCGAGAAAATATTTCATTTTTACCAAATCAATCGTTTCAAATTCAAGTTTCATAAAATTCTTGAACTTAACAAACATGCTCTCATCGTTACCAGTAAAAATTAGATCGTCAACATATAGACTAACAATCAAAATTTTATCTCCATCTCCTGTTTGTATGAATAAATTAGGGTCACAATTGCACCTCTCAAATCCTTCTTTGACAAAATGTGCTTCAATTCGACTGACTTACCATGCACGTGGGGCTTGATTAAGGCCATATAATGCCTTCTTCAATTTGTATACCTTGTATTCTTGACCTTTTTTTCTCATAAACTTGTGGTTGCTCAACAAAGATGGTTTCTTTTAATTCTCCATATAATAAAGCACTTTTCACGTCAAGCTGATACACGTTCCAACTATTCCGAGCTGCTAAAGCAATTATCATTCGAATAGTATCCCACCTAGTCGCAGGTGCAAACGCCTCGGTATAGTCTATACCATGTTGTTATGCCTAACCTTTTGCTACCAACCTAGCCTTATACTTGTCAACTTCACCATTTTCGTTGAGTTCGGTTTTGAAAACACACTTTACTCCAATCTTCTTCATTTCTTTAGGCAAATTTGTCAACTTCCAAGTCTCATTTCGTCCGATGGCTCCTATCTCCAAGTCCATTGCAGCTCTCCATTTTGAACTTTGAACAGCTTCTTCAAAGGTGGTTGGATCTGTAGTTGAGGTTAATAGAACTAAATTGTTGTTCTCAGCTTCTTCAGAAAATTCTCCCCCACTCACATAATCTTCCATCCATAATGGTGCTCTTCTGTTCCTCATTTCGGGAGTGCTTTCTTCAGATGTTGAGGAATTTGCTTCAGATGACTCGCTGAAAGATATACTAACTTCCCCTTCTTCTTCTGCTATCGTCTCCTCTTCAGATTCTTCCTCACTTTGGTCATGTTCGCCTCCTTCTATAATACTATCTTCCCATTCAAGGGTATCAAGTCTAGCTTCTTCATTAGTTTTCCTCCAATTCCAACATTTGTTTTCTTCAAAAATAACATCTCTGCTTACAACTATCTTCTTGGACATTGGATCATAGAGTCTATATACTTTAGACTCTTCACTCATCCGTAGCAGCACACAGTGAAAACTTTTATCATCTAATTTCTTTACGTAGCAGAACACAGTGAAAACTTTTATCATCTAACTTCTTTCTCTTACCGTCTAATACATGAACATGCCCAATGCATCCAAAAACTCGAAAATTAGGTTTTACGCCACAATGAACATTAGGTTTTCCGTAGCAGCACACAATGAACATTAGGTTTTACGCCACTCCAAGCCTCCTCAAGAGTCATATCTTCCATAAGCATAGACCAATGATCGTCATGGCCATCAAACTTAGGAATTGCCGGTTGAACGAAATTGATTTCAGGTGCCATATTTTGAATATCTTTCAGCTCACTCATTAAGAAAAAAAACTAGTTTCTTCTTCTCACAATCAGGCCGTGCAATGTGGCTCTGATACCAAATGTTGTAAACACACAAACTAAAGTTCTAAAATCAATTATATTATCAAACAAATCAAGACTTTTATATCAGTACAAAACTAACAAATTTAGAAAAGATAAAATTAGCTAACTCTAAAAATTGAAAAAACAAGGTTTTAAGATTACTAGGGAAGTGGACATCCTAAAGAAATGGGAGCAATTTCATCCCAGTAGTATGACCATCTTTAACAAGGCCAACCCATGATCATCATCATACGTTGTTTTTGGGATGCCAATTGTTGATATTCTCAATTGCATTATCTTTAGCACCGGAGCAAATTGTTTTTTTGGAATGCTGGAAGGGAAAAGCATGGAATGTGAATTGGTTCTGTTGAGGAGAGAGAAATTGAAAGACACGAGGAAGTGGTGTAGGAGGTGATACTGCACAAAATTGGATGATGGTAAAGAACGTAGAAATGTTGCTTGAACGCAGATTGTGAAATGGAAACAGTCAATAATAACTAATCTTAAAGGGGAATGGCTATAAGCTTTTCTTCTATAGGCATAAAGATCCACACACTTCTCGTAGAGGTCAATCGAAGTGAGAAGAGGAAAGTTGCGAGTCCCTACATTTCTTCCCGTAATGGCTTTGATGGTTTGATTTTTTGAGTCTTTCTGGTAAACTTAAGCTAAACATACATGTTGAGGTGAAGATGTTATTAATGAGTCTGTGTGAGGAAGAGGGAATTAAAGTTATGGGAAAAAGGCTGTGTGTCAACTATGGTAGTGAACCTATACTTTGTTAGGAAGGATGCAAATGCGGCAATAGCTAGGCCTCCAAATTTTCAATCCAACTAAAAAAAGAAAGAAAAAGAAGGCTATTGCAAAAGTGATTAATTGACATTTAAGGGACTTACAAATGCATATCTGCAAATAGGAGAGAACATGGTTTATGTGTCTTCTATGTGATTAGAATTCGTGGATGTGAGAAGTAGGACTTGCATATATTGGTTCTAAAGGAGTGTATTGGACTTCTTTTTTTTTTTTTTTTAAATCTCGGGAGGACAAAAATACCATTTTCAATAATAAAAATGAAAAATTAGCCGGTGGGATCCAAATAAGAAACAAGGCCTTGTCAACAAGAATTGAAGCACCAAGTAACAAATAAAAGTTCTACAATCATCTCCTATCTGTCTTTCTTCATTTCATAATCTCATGTTTCTATCTTGTCGTAATCTTGTTTGTAGAGGGTGCACAGATGTTTGGTGTTTTGGGAAAAAAGCTTTTTTATTTTTTTTGAAGATCGAAGCAAGTTGACTCTTATTTAGTTCATATTGGGTGGTATCTTGTTATATTTTATGTCTTATCTTTAAGTTTTCGCGTTTTATTTTAGTTAGGTTGGAGAAGGTAACAGAAACTTTTAGTGGATAGGTAAGGGTGAAGGGCATGGGTTGCATCCAATTAAGTGAGAGGGTTAGCTTATGATAAAGGTAGGTTGGGAGTTGTGAATTTAACCTTGAAAATGAAGCTCCCTTGGTTAGATGACATTCTGTTTAGGAGCATACCTTGCTTATAATCTATCTTTGTTCGAATAAGAGGTGCTCATTCATTGGCATGGTCATTCAAGTAATGCTTGGGTTATTCTTTCTACCAGCTACACTTGATACGCTTAGCTCGAGTTGTTGGTATTGATGTGGATATACATCCGATTAATTGGAATGATACAGAAATGATTAGTACGACCTTATAAAAAACAGTGCAACTCATACATGAAGAAGATAGAAAGCTAGTAAGACTGTGTGACCAGTTACCCTTAACTATAGATGATGTTCATAAGGGAGTTAGGTTGGTTAGGTGGTTGAGTTGTATTGCATCAGGTAGTTACAGCTCGAAATCGGGACTCATAAGAGGAAGAACTCCAATTCTTTTTGGTTCTCTCATGTTATTCTTTCCAAAGCATCTCACATTGCTCAAAATTTGGAGTTCATACTGCCCCTCCAATTATGAATGATTACATATAACAACTTGGGAACTTTTTGATGCACATAGGTATGGAACATTTATACAAGAATAAGTTGCAAAATTTCGCTCAGAAGAAAAACCTCACTTTACCTGTATATACATGTGAGCGTGATGGCCCACCCCATGCTAGTCGTTTTCGATGTAAAGTGGAAATCGATGGAAAAACTTATGAAAGTCCAGAATTTCATGCCACATTAAAAGATGCTGAGAATGCAGTTGCAAAAGTTGCTTTACTGTCATCATGTCAAGATGGAGTTCAAGAGGCTAGTATTCCAATTCAAACCAACTTTCTGGATGTGGTTTTGTGCTTAAATGAAGTACCCATATCTGTTACTTCTACTAATTTCTGGATGTTTATTTCGTTTATAAATTATAGGACTCTGGCCTTTACAAAAATCTGTTGCAAGAGATGGCCCAAAAAAAAGGTCTAGGTTTACCGGTTTATTCAACATCACAATCTGGTGAAATTCATGTTCCAGTTTTTGTTTCAACGGTGAAAATAGGAGAAGCAAATTTTGAAGGGGAACAATCGAGGACCAAGAAACAAGCTGAGATGAGTGCAGCCAAAGCTGCTTATATGAGCATAAAAGAGGGTAAGTGTTTTTGGCAATAGTATACTTTTTTTTAGTCTGTTTCGGTTCCAAGCATGGCTTTCAATTGCACGTTTTTTATTTTATGAGATTTCGGTAGGCAATGTGTATTAGTTTATGCCATGATGGGACATGGGAGTCGATGGACTAAAGCAGAAAATATCTATTATCGTGTTTAACTACTGATGACTAGTTATTGCTTAGCTTTATAGCATTTACTATCTTTTGTGCAATTGTAATCCAGGGAAGTCGAGTTCTACGAACCCTTCAATTGCATCTCCTAGAGGACGAGCTTCTCCTCAAGGCATCCCATGTAGCTTGCAATCCAGTGTCAGCACTGACCTGGAACTGCAAGTGAGATCCAGTCCTGTAATTTCACATCCGGCATTTGAGAAACAACCCAATGATGGAGGTGGTTTTGCCCTTTAAGACTATTATTATATTTGGTGTTCTTTACCTTGGCTATTACACTATATGAACTGATGGCATGCAATCAAAACTATGCATAAATCCGCACCCAAATATGACATAGAAAAGTTATTCAAAAATTGAAACATGTTAGATACATCATCCTTTTAGTCCACCAGGTTTCTGATTATTGTCATTTGATATTATTTGTGCTATATTTATTTGTCACAGTCTTATATTCCATGTTTAGGATCTCAAAGCATTTCAACAAGAAAGAGAGCTCCATCTTCTTGTGACATTGATCATGAAGTTTCTCGTGATATTGCTATATCATCCCGTAATGTTGCTCAACCTGGTAACACCAATGATTACGTTTTGAATTTAGTCTCAAAGCTAGAAGCTGGAAAGAGTTCATCTTCCAAACGGGTCATTGTTTGCCCCCGTCAGCCGAATATGACATTTCCGAAGGATATTACTGTGTTACCAGTAAGCGATGATCAATGGGTTGCATTCTCACTCTCGACCAAAGCGAATCAATAAGCTTTGGTATGGTTTAACTCACTTTGAAATTGTAGCCTAACCACAGTCAGGACTGTGAAGTATAATACTTCTAAAGCATAGGTAGATATATACATGTGTGTATTAACTCTTTAACTCGGAATTGTTGACGATACTTGGAACAATGTTGTTGATGTCTGATCGCTTTTGTCTTTGGGGGATTATTCGTAGTGATAAAAATGTTGGGGGGCAAGGAACTGTTTGAGTACTTAGATGTTTAACGGGGTTAAAAACGAAAATTGGAAAGCTTTCAATATTTGAACTTTTGATGGAAATCTATTCTAACTATGTGATAAGGCCATCCTAATTCTTTGTCAAATTTTTGTTGGAGCAAGAACCATTTGAATCAAAGTAATTAATACCTTCTTATGCAAAATTTGTGTCAATCAAGTTAGAATTAGATTACGGATCGATTTGGAACTTTGTTCTACATTGAGTCATTCCACAATCGAACTTGATCAAGGCTTATTTGAATGGCTCGAATGCAATTTTACGGAAAGAATTGCTCGAACCTTAGAAATGATAAAATTGATGCTCGGATTTTTTAGGAAAATGTCTCAATTTGAGATCTCGATTTCATTCATCCACGAATCTGATTTTTACATGACATATTTAAGGTATTTATAGTTTTACGACAAAAGACGTTTGTGACCGAGATTTAATTCCGATCCTATCTCAACAAAAGACGAATTCAAATTGAGGCTTTGACCATTACATAATTTATAAAACAATGTAAAGTACAATAAGAATAAAATATAAGTTATATAATAAAGTGTGGAAAAGAAAAATAAAATGAGAATTAAGAACAAGGGAATTCAAAATAAAAAAATAAAAAAATTGGAGAGACAATGTTTAAATGCAAGTACACGTTGTCATTAAATGATACTTTGAGTATTCAAAGATGTCAAACTCACCCACTAGACCTAACGAAGTGTTATTAGTAAAAGTTTTTTTAATTTGGATGAGTAGCACTTTTGTAAACACGACTCATATGTGCAAGTGTGAACCTCCCGGCGGTTCGCACCCCACTTGAACTCATCATCCTTGAGCTAATTGTCCATTGCGACATCTGAAAGTCAGTAGATCCCTGAGTGTCATGCTCAACATGATCACCATCACTCTACTAGTGTATGCGTCTGTACTCATCATCTTAAAAAGGAGAAGTGTCGTGATGCTCGTGTACATAGAGAAATGCATAAAGTCCCTCTAATTTTTCTCTTTTTTGAAATGTCTTTATGACACAGACCTAGTTTCATCTTGTGTTACTATTAGCAATACATGCGCGTTAGCTTCTCTTCTTAACGTCATATTAATATTTTGTAGGGTTATGTCCTAGGTTGAATTAACTACATAATGCAATATGGCTGCATACTTAAAGTCGCTACTAATATCTCATGCTCATCTTTAGTGCGAAAATATAATTCTTAAAATGAACCTCATTTGTAATATAAACTTCGAAAATATTTAAAACATACTCTTCTCTAGAAAACACAGTCATAGTCTTACGTGTTTAAATACGAAACACTGAACTTAGAGAAAATAAAAACAAATACAAAATAATTTAAAACGATTAAATGCAAAACAACCTATTCTAACCTAAGACTAGGAATTTAAATAACCTATGCACATGTCATAGTCTCAAATTGCGATGTCGTCGTCCTCCGTACAAGTGCGCCTTGTCTTTACCTGAAAAATGATGTGGCACACGGCGTGACTATTTTGAAAAATATTCAATAAGTGGCCCCACTATATGGGTTATGCAAATGCAAACACATGCAATCATGCTCTTGGGATCTATCTCTAGCTCATCTAGGGGTGGCCTCCAGTCTCGGACCACTATTAATTCGTCACAGGGAACTTCTGTGTTATTTATGAAGAAGAATGATGGATCCTGGTAACTATGCATATATTATAGAAAGTTGAACAAGAAAGTTGAACAAGGTTACTATCAGGAATAAATATCTTCTCCTAAGGATAGATGACTAGTTCGATTAGTTGTAGGGTGCAACGGTGTTCTCTATGATCGATTTGAGGTCAGATTACTATCAAATGAGGATCGGAGAGGTGGACAACAGTGTTCTTCATAGTCATGTCCTATGACCCTACTAATACTTTACCATACTTATGTAGCTAATGAACAAAGTTTTCCAGAAGTTTTCTTTTATACTTTTGTTATCGTGTTTATCAATGACATTCTAGTGTACTCCAAGATAGAGGTCGAGCTTGAGGAACACTTAGGGAAAGTCCGGATGGGGTTGAGAGCACAACAATTGTATGTCAAGTTCTCGAAATGCGAATTCTGGCTGCATGAGGTGGTTTCTTTTTGCATCACGTGGTATCTATTAAGAGAATTATTGTGAATCCAATTAAGATTGAGACAGTTATGAGATAGCCTAGGCCAACCTGTAACACCCGAGCGCTACAAGAAACCAAATACCCGATTTTTCCTTTTAGAGATAAACTTTAGAAATTTTATCGAGGGTCTTATAGACTAAATTTGAAGACCGTAGAACGAAAAATGCTTAGAAAAATTCTAGAAACTCAAACAAAATATAAAAGAAAACTTTAAAATTGGTCAAAATTAACCGGAGGGTAAATTGATCATTTTTATATGCATTTCTTATTAGGTTTATGCATAATCCTTAAATATAATGTTAAAGAAGAAGAAAGAGTAAGAAAGAAGGAAAAGAAAAAGAGATAAAAAAAGAAAATGAGGGATTAGGGTTCTTGAGAGAGAGTTAGAGAGAAAGTTGAAATTCGCTCCAAATGACGATTTGAAGTCAGAATTCGCTCGGTAGGTTAAGAACATCTATTCTGGACTTTTGAATCACTCAATTCCATCAAGAATCAAAGAAGAAATGTAGATATGGATTTAAGATTTTTTAACTCAAGTTGATTTGGATCGAAAAACTGTGTTTTGGTGAACATCAAGAGTCTACAAGATTATAATTTTTAAAGTTTTGGGCGATATTTGGACATGTTTATTTTCTCTCATGATTGTTCTAAAATTACGAGAATATCTTTGTAAAGTTGGATTAAAAACTTTACAATTTTTATGAAGATAAAATAGGAAGGAATTGTTGAGATTAATGGAATTCTCCAAAGCGTTTGAACATAGGTGAAGGAAACGAACCAGGCAATGACATGTGTCATGCAAAGAGGAGGAGAGCAGTCGGCTAATGGCAAGGACACAAGGTCGTATTGTGAGACTCGCAACGCATTACAATGCTAGCCACATACCCAAACTGCTGAACCGATCCAACCTGCTAGGTTGAGATTATGACATGCTTACTACTTTCAAGTTTTAAGCTATGCTAGAAAGGAGGATGATAATTTTTTGATCTTCGATTTGGGGGATTGATGGACATTATCTCTCCATTGAGCATGCTTGTTTGTATGATTCCCCATAAGATAAATCCAGGTGATTGATTGTATGTTTCACTATAGAGTGTAAGTAGTAGCAATGAGATAAGACAAGGGCATTAGACGTAGGTTGGCTAGACGATAACCTAGGTTCGGACCCATACAATAGACTGAGCACCTTAAGATTGTGAACGACGATAAGAGGGTCAGACCATAGTGCTCCTAGATTAAGGTAGACTTAAGGAGTTAATTACAAAGAACCCTAGAGTCTGTGTCTAAGCCGCCTAGCCACCCTAGTAACCTAGTAGACCTCTACAACATCCAAGCAAATCTACCTAAGTCAATAAAGACTATGATTATAGAATATATACATGCCCTTAAAAGTAAGATTCAGATGAGAGAGGTTCAAATCTTTAAGGCCTCTCAAAATGCTCAGACAACATCAAAGATTAGGCTCTATCTTCCTAGAGTGTAAAGAAAAATTTGTGGATTCCTACTAAGTTAAAGATGCGAAGAGAGTCTACAAGTATGTTACTTATGAAGTATTCTTATACTCACCTCTTTCTACATGTTCCTTTCGAAGTGAATGATGTCACATATCGAGGTGAGGGTGTGCTTTGAAGCTTTGCAGCCATAGCAAGGTGTCGATCTAGGGTGTCTATGTTGTCTACATATATTTTTTATCCTAATCTCGTTCCCTCTTTCATAAACAACACTGAACATCTCATGCTTTGTAAGTTTTTGAACTGGATTTTTATACGTTGATTTCTGTTTATACGTATTTTCATTTGCATGATCTATTAGTTTCTGTTCGTATTTTCAACGTTTCAAAAATTGATTCATGACAATTTACTTTTCAATTTCTAATCATTAATTCTTATAGTTTCAAAGGTTGGAATAAAGTTTAACTCTAACCATAAAAACATGACTAAAATATGTGGAATAAACTTGTTACATGGCCTCTTCAGCCCATGTCATCATGGTGGATCTTTGGAATTTACCTAGAAAATAATGAATAGTAATACGATGAGTATTTAAAAATATTTAGTAGGTGATTCCACGGTTGAGGATGGAAAATGTATTCATATACAATATGTATGGTAACGGGTGGGTTCTAATTTTTTCATGATTGTTCCTTAGTCTCTGTTTTCTCTTTTCATGATTGTTCCTTGGTCACGGTTGACGCATGCTCATTTACTGAAAACTAACCGAAAAGAAACAAATAATATCATGGTGTACGTTATGTAAGAAAAGTAATTCATGATCGTAGGACACACAACATGCATGGGATCCATACTATGTTGAGTAGATAACTCAGTGGGAAACCCTAGTGGCTTTACTTACAGTGGAGAGTATTTAGACGACAGACTACAATTTATTCCTAAAATATCTAAATCATTTTCCTTAAATACTTACATATCTTTATTCATAAAATACCTAAATCATTTTTCTAAAATATATATAGAGAATAGACTCATACAATTATTGAGCTTGACCTATTGGGATAGTGATGGTATTGTAACATACTAATCATGACGTAAATTCCTCATGAGACATATATAGGTATTTCATTCATATTTATCATATATACATCAAGGTGTCTCGCAAGATATAAACATGGTCAGATCAACAAAGCAACCACAATCAAATATAATACAAAGTTACATAGTTCATTCAGATATTACAACATAAATAATAACATATAAATATGGTCTCATTGGACACCTCATTCATGCATTAAACAATTTCATCCAACTTAATTCATAGTCGTTTTAACAATAAGTTAACTTAAATAGTAGCTATATCAACGCTCGAATTAACCGACTAAGTTTTAACACCATATTAATATTTCTAAAATGTTATTACAAAATTAAAATGTGGTTATAAGTGAAACATCAAGGCATGTAAAGGATGAAAGAGAAAAGAAAAAGGTGGAAAAGCTTCACAGGATGGGCTGCTTATTATTAAAATATCTTAATATTTAATTAATGAAATGTAAACTTTAAATAATTAGTATAAATGTAAAA
Source organism: Cucurbita maxima (assembly GCF_002738345.1). NCBI lineage: Eukaryota > Viridiplantae > Streptophyta > Magnoliopsida > Cucurbitales > Cucurbitaceae > Cucurbita > Cucurbita maxima. The sequence goes on along the minus strand of NW_019272021.1, from coordinate 299,941 downwards.
TAAAGCAACCCTGAGTTCGAGGCCAACTCTATGTTAAATTAATGATATTAAAAGAAATTATAAATTAATTTTTATCCATTTTATTGGTTTTTTTTTAATATTTTTTGCTAAATTATTTCAAAAGTTGAATTACGAAAATATCCTCTTAGTTGTTTATAGAGTTTTTTTTCGTTTAGATGAAATATATAAATTATTATTTGAATTATCCATTTAACTATATAGAAGATTAAAATAGTTATTAATGACATAATTTACCATATAACTCTTTACAAAAGAAATATGTCACGCCAACCATCTTGGTTTGCTCGAACACATCAGTTGAGAACTGACTCATGTGTCGATAGTCTCATCGAAACATCCCAAACGTCCATCCATTTGGGTTCTCTTGAGCATTGGACTCTCATGTCCATGCTAAACCATTTACGATGTAACGACCCTAGATTTCTACTAACTTAAAGTTGCTACCGTCATCATAATCTATGCTCTTATACGGAATTAAATATTTAAAACTCCTTGTTGATCACCTAGAGCACAGGAAATATATTCTAATCGTTCTACTCACCTAAGGTGTTAGGTCTATTGAAAACGTATTGTCCTTGGTCTATTGAGACTAGTGCCCTAGTCATAACATAATTTATTCATGTATGTTTTGTAAGGGAGATATTCTTATTGATCACCTAAAACATAGAAAATGTATTCTAATCGTTCATGCATACTTATTAGGGAGATATTTCTATCAATCACCTAAAGCCGAATATCATACTCTAGACATTCAAGTAAACTTGACGTTGGATATGAGACAAGACATATTAAATGTCAGACAAGAAATCAATAAGATACGAGACTTTGTTGTTGGATATGTATGCACAAATATGACTTTGTAGTTTGTATAATTGATATGTATCATTAAACAAGATCATTGAACCAAGTAATTAGTCGTGATGGACCTCATAGCGTTATTTTTGTCGAGATTTCTTAGAATCGATCAATTATGCACGCGTAGGATGGTCAGTGTCTCTATATATTGATCAGACACTAAATAGAGTGAGCTTATTTTAAAAATAAAATTGGTCCCTCTAACTTTTTTTTGTTGGGTCTGAGATTGGTGTAGCTTTATGTAAAGAAAGTGGAGCATCAAAACCGACAACAACCACGACAAGTTCACAATTGATTGAGCTCCTAAAATAATTCAAAATAGGACTCTTTTTCTTCTTTTTCAGACCCACTAACTCTATAACCTAATTACAAGAACACAATTTCAACCCACCAGCTTTTTCAGTCTTCTTCTTCTTCTTTATTCTTCTCTCTCCTACCCATCATCTTCCCTCATTATATCACTCCCTCATCTTCTTTGATTGCTCAAATCATGAGAAAAGAAAGAAAAGATGGTGTTTGGAATGAAGTTTGATCTAAGATCCTTCTCGACTCTGATCTGTCGAACGATCCTCTGAATTTTCTTTTATGTTTCGTTCTTAGCTTCGTTCGTAGTTGAATCGAAAAAGAGAGAAAGAGAGTGAAGAAGTTTTGTTTTTAGGGGGAAGGAAGAGAGATAGGGAAATCAAAACATGCGTGGGATCTCGTAATCTTAAGCCTGCTCTAAGGCTTCTCGATCGGAAATTTTGATTCATGCTTTATATTTGTAGCTACTGTGTTTTTTGTTATTGGGCATATACAGAAAGTTATCAAAGGTGGGATAGAACAACAATTTCTTAGAATTCTTGTCGAGTTCATTTAGGGTTTCGGTTTTGGATCTCGGACCAGGCTTCATTCCTCACACCAAACTTTTCATTTACAAGCGCCATTTCATAGAACAAGCCTTCGTAAAGGTAACTTACTAACCCTAATCTTTGATCATACTATTATTATTATTATTTTTATACTTTGTGCTAGATCGATCTGAACTCTAAGAAATACTTGATCTTATATAACGATCTGAGTTACTTAATTAATTTATTTAGGTTCTTCTCGTTTAATTGAGTTCATTTTTTGTATTTTTTTTAATGAGTTAGATAAGTTGGAAGGGTTTATAAACTCATGGTGATAGACACAAATACCCTTCCCAACCTCAAGAATCTCTTGATGCATTTGAATTACATTAAATCAAACAATCTCAATCCTTTATAATATATAAGCAAAGCATATCTTAATGAGTTTTAACCAACATGATTAAGGATTATTTCCAGTCTTGTATGTTTAAAATATTTCTAACTTTTAATCAAATTTCAAAAAATTAAAAATAAAAAAACATATTAGGGAAGTACGCGCGCGTGAACTCACTAAGCGAGGCTCACATACATACTCCTAAGCCAGACTACGAACTAGCACACACTTACATTGTCAGAAACCAACAAAAAGAAATGAGCTTCTATCATACTATGATGTATACGTATGTACAAAAACATAGTAGGGAAGTATCTCATACTCGTGACATACAATATGCATGAGGTCTCATAATTTAAAATTATAACACATGGCTATGATGCACATCATATTTTCAGCATTTTCACGATATAATCCACCTCAAACATACATGTATATACATGGCATTTCTTTTACTATCATCATACCTGGCTTAGTGATGCCTCGTAGACATAACAACATACATGTTATTCTATGAAAATGATACATAATTAGGCCACATAATACATTTATTCATACGTGTCATTAATAACATTTTTATTTAAGTGGAGTCTTTAATTTTATTCCAAAATTACATCCTTTTTTATTATTGGGGTGGAAGTTTTGACTTCTATCTTCTCCTTTTTCTAAAATTTAAAAATATATATATATATATATATATATATATAACTATATGTTAGTGGAGAAGATTATCCTTGGACAACTTTATGAGAATGACTTCTTTATAACTTTTGACTTCTAGCATTCTCTGGTGCTTTTGTTGGACAACCGGTAGGAATAGGGACGGTCGTAATATTATGATAAACATAACAATCATTTTCCTTTTCGTAATGTACGCATTCATACTCATCGTAAATAGAAAAATTTCCCGATGCATGAGATCCCAACATTTTTCATATCATTTTATAACATAGCATTTAAAACATGTTTAGGAGTTGAATACTGTATCAAAACATATTTACTGTGTCTCATTCATCTTACATCATATTATGTCATATCATGCACATAATATGTTTTTCAACATATCATAAAGCATATTACCACATGTATTATATCGTCAAACGTATCACACTGTAACATGTAGCATATCATCAGCACATCATATCATAACGTGGGTCATATTATTAACATATCATATCATAGTCATACCATTTAATAAACATTTCACACATCAAGTATATGACATGTGCAAAACCACGAGACACGTATCATCATACAAACATAAACTTCTAATTTTGTCGATAGTATGGCCACCTACTTGGTTGGCCTAGGCTGAAGCTACTACGAACCCCTTTATACTAGTTTAAAGTTGCTCTATAATTTAATGGAGTTCCAAAATTTACTCACCTAATTTGGCATAAAATACTTTAATTTGACTCTGGAACTAATTAAACCTAATTTTTCATAAAATAATTTAAATTAACTAAAAATAATTAAAAATAATTTAAACTATGACACCTAAAAAGTTTATACTAGAGCCGACAATGTATTGTACTGTACGTGTAACGGTTACAAAAGAAAAATTACAATCACCAATAGAAGCAAGAATTCGAGCGAGGTGTCAGAAATTTGCATCTTCAACCGAACCAGGAAGGTATGCTCCCTCGATGCTCCCACCAACTCAATCCTACCATTTGAGAACAATAGATCACAGGGATATCCAACGGAAGAACCCTCTCCTCTGCGCGATGCCAACGAGATAACAAGATTGGACACAACGTTGCAACGGGCAAACCACATGGCAGAAACGACATCCAAGGACTCGAGGCTCACCACGGTAAACCAAACGACACATTTCCTTGTGATATCTAGTGTAACCTTATCGCCGATGAAGAGGAATTATTTTTGTTTCAAAGCATAGGAATACCTTCGTTGCCTGGGGTGTGAAAGAGAAGTAGACAGAGACGTAAAGTTACGAAATCTTGGAAAAAGAACAATAAGAAAACTAAAATAGTACTATCGTTTCGGTTAAAAGTTGATGTTTTATGATGACACGTGCCTCGTGGGTCTGCACGTGTCGTATGCTAGATGTGTATAAAATATGTTATGAAGCCTTGAGCGTAGTAATTCAGACTATGTCGCTTGGAACGTATAAAGTCTTCGACATAGGTATTAAGGTCGTATGGCAAGGAACGCATAAAATTTTGGATGCAAGATCAAACTACATCACTTGATACGTAAGAAGCCTTTGATGTAGGTTTTCAGACTACGCTACTTAGAATGTAAGAAGCCTTAAGAGTTGGTATTCAGACTATGCCACTTGGAACGCATGAAGATATAGGCATAGGTTTTCAGATCATATAGCAAGGAACACATATGAAGCCTTGGATGCGGGTTTAGATTATGTCGTTTGGAACGCATGAAGACCTAGGCATAGGTTTTTAGATCATATAGCAAGGAACGCATATGAAGCCTTGGATGCGGGTTTAGATTATGTTGCTTGGAACACATGAAGCATTGGATGTGGGTTAGTATATGTCGCTTGGAACCTATGGAGTCTTGGACACAGGTTATCAAGTTCATGACTAGTACTGTAAAATCCTAAGGGGAGTATCTTGGAGAAAAAAATAAGAATAGAATAAGAACAAAGAAAGTAACCAAGACCAAGACAACATTCAAGAAATAGAATGGATCAAGATCCAAGTTATGAAGACAAGAACCCAAAACAACGTTACTAAGGCCCTTAGATCAGAACCAAAGCTTAGACCTCAGAATCCAAGGGCAAATTTTCTCATGGTAGATCATGATAAGAATTCACGCTAACAAGTAAGTAACCATATGGATCAAGTATTAAAGTAGTATTTGTATGAGTCGATTAAGATTATTGAAATATGATTAGAAATCATGCTAAAAAAGCCTAATTAATCAATAATCATGATAGCTAAACTTAGTAATGAATACCGACCAAGACAAAGTAATCAAGATATAGAACATGGATCAAGATTCAAGTTGTGAAAACAAGAGTTATGGAGACAAGAACCTAGAACAACGGGTACTAAAAAAAAAATCGAGAACCACTACAAGTACTCTACAAAGTAGAACCAAGTTATGAAGACATAAGTATGAAGTATCACCACACCCAAAAACCACAAGTACTATACTAAGACTTATGTCATTTTAATTTATTAAGACAAGAATAAATAAATTGAATACAGATACAAGCTTTTATAGGGGCATTTCGAGAATTGAACTCGAGACCTCTCGCACCCGAAGCGAGAATCATACCACTAGACCAAATGCCCTTGAAATGGATCTATCATTTTTAGCTACTAGTCCATGTATTTTCTGCAACTCAAGATTTGAAATTTATCCACGTGTTCTATACTTTAGAACCTAGCTACATTAATTTCACATTGTCCATTAGTATTTATAAACTTAGTTTTCAAATAAATAATTATTATTGAGACCTTATCACTACATTAATATGAGTGAAGTGTTATTTGAGTTCTAACATTTTCGCTTATATAATAGAATTTGGGATCTCTTACACCCTAAACGAGAATCATATTGCTACCAAAATACCCTATGAACGTGTCTTATATTTAGCTTCCACTTATATGATTTTTTAGGGGCTAAAAATATTTTATCCTACTTTTAGATGATGAACTACTTTGAAAGACAATGATATTAAAAAAAAAAATTCATTCAAAGTTTGCATGCATAGCAAGGCATGTAATATTTAATTGTTGTAAATACAAATAAAAACAAACCGCCTAACAAAGATTAAAAAAACAAGTAAAAATTTTGGGTGGATTGATTCAATTTTAATTATTTGGACATTTTATAATAAGGAATATTTTAAGAATTGAACTCAAAACCTCTCCAATCCAAAGCAAAGCGAAAATCATACTATCAGACTAAATGCCCTTGTTATAGATTATATATTCAATGGTGTATTCAACATATCATCATTATTTCATTTATTTTATTTGATTTTCATAGAAATTATTAATAAAATTAATTGTACTTATTTATCATTAATCATTATAATTAAAGAAATAAGACGTTAATGAAATCTTTATGCAAATATTATTATTATATCTTTTATATTTAGACCGAGGAAAAAACAGATGAAATTATTTTCTATAGTAAATTTTAATTTGATAGTTTCACTTGAGCCATACATCCCGTGTACACAAGTAAAGAAGATATCAAAAGTTAAAAGCATTACATCTAAAAAAAAAAAAAAACATTATTACTCAAATTATTTGTATTTTCTCCACTTCTATATAAAATTCATATTAAAGAAACCGATTTCTACAAGGAGTAATTCCATAGAAGACCACAAAGGCTAACAAGTCCCGAAGCGTGTCCAATTCAATAATGTCGTTTTCAGATTCAAATTGGGGGAAAAGATTGAATTCCCATATATGCTCCATTTTTCTTAAAATTAAGCATTCTTTTAGCTTGAGAGGATTGAGATGAGTAACTTTGATGAAAAAATCGAGAGCTAAACGTCCTAGATCAAGCTGCCTAAGAAGTCGATCCTATGCATTTTCGATGAGTTGCAGACTTAGAAGGAATTTCCAAAATTAAGGGCACACACTAAAAGACCTTCCTCCAACAAAATTTCTTTAGCTAGAGGGAAGGATAAGGAAGAGGTTTAATGATGAAATCCGGCCTTGAAAATATCTATAAACAACTGCCCAATAAGATTTGTCTGGGTTGAGCTTCGGTGAGGAAAACAATTTCCAATAAACTTTGGAGCTAACTAACTTAGGCTACAATCCATGATAAGGTATGAAAACAATCCCTAGCTCTTCCTCTTAACACCGTCTTTAAGTTTCATGAAAAACTAGAGGGGACAAATGTCGTGAATGGAGATGGAGGATCAAGTTTTTAGACGGTGGCGCTAATGATCGCGCACGTCTTCTTCCTTCCAATGGAAGAAAATGATGAAGTGGCCGGTTCTACTAAACCGCCATGTCCAATTGAACCTCAACCCTTCCTTAATTTTTCTGAATTTTAACTCATTTCTAGACCTGTTCTCATGAAAAACTTTATGGTTTTGAAAACTAGACACTCTAATATTCGGTCAAAGAAAATTTTAAGTAATTTGATTAATGGAAGCTCGAAAACGAAGGTCCCAAACATCGACTACGAGGTAAGTAGTCATCTTAGACTTTTCTTAAGAAATACTTGTAGGAATTACCTGGAACCTTTAACTAAGTATGAATGAAGGAAATATGAAACAAAAGTACAAAGAACCATGAGTTTAGACCTTGAACCGATCTGCTCGAGATTTAAGTAATGTTAAAATGTCCAACTAAATAATGAACTCCTAGACCTCTCACGGTACAGTATGTTCATGACTCAAACTACATCACTTGGAATGTAAGAAGCCTTAGATGTAGGTTTTCAGACTACGCTTCTTGGAACATATAAAGCCCAGTTGGAATGTACGAATCCTTGGACATAGGTATTAAGGTCGTATCGTTGGAAATGTATGAAGTCCTGGATTCGGGACTAGACTACGTCGCTTGGAACGTAAGAAGCCTTGGATGTAGGTTTTCAGACTACGTTGCTTTGAATGTAAGAAGCCTTGAGTGTAAGTATTCAGACTATGCCACTTGGAACGCATGAAGCCATAAGCATAGGTTTTTGAACCATATGGCAAGGAACACATGGAGCCCTGGATGCGGGTTCAGATTACGTCACTTGGAAGACATGAAGCCTTGGACGTGGGTTAATCTATGTCGCTTGGAATGTATGAAACCTTGGACATAAGTTCTCAAGTTCATGACTAATATTGTAAAATCCCGAGGGGAGTATCTTTGAGAACAAAACAAAAATAGAACAAGAACAAAGAAAGTAACCAAGACAAAGACAACAATAAAAAAAATCGAACATGGTTCAAGATCAAAGTTATGAAGACAAGAACCCAAAACCACAGTACTAAGGCCTGTGAATCAAGTATTAAAGTATTATTTGTAAGAATCGATCAAGATAATGGAAAATGATTAGAAATCACATATAAAATCCTAATTGACCAATAATCCTAGCTAATCTTAGAAATGAGTACGAACCAAGACAACAATCAAAAAATAGAACATGGATCAAGATCAAGTTACGAAGACAAAAACCCAAAACCACCCTACTAAGGCCCTTAGATCAGAACCATGGCTTAGACCTCAGAATCCAAGGACAAAGGTCTTGACGATAAATCATAATAAGAATTCACGCTAATAAGTAAGTTGATGGATCAAGTATTAAAGTATTATTTGTATGAGTCGATTAAGATGAATAGAATATGATTAGAAGTCATACTTAAAAGCCTAATTGACCAATAATCATGATAGCTAAACTTAGAAATGAGTACCGACCAAGACAACAATCAAGAAATAGAACATGGATCAAGATTCAAGTGATGAAAATAAAAGTTACGAAGACAAGAACCTCAGTACTAAGGCCCTTAGATCAGAGCAAAAGCTTAGACCTCAGAATTCGAGGACCAAGGCCCTCAGGGTAGATCATGATAAGAATTCACACTAACAAGTAACACATGGATCATGTATTAAAGTATTATTGTAGGAGTCAATTAAGAGGTATGAAATATGATTAGGAATCATATTTAAAAGATTAATTGACCAATAATCATGATAGTGAAACTTAGAAAGGAGTATGGACCAACACTATTATCAAGAAATAAAACAGGATCAAGAACCAAGTTATGAAGACAATAATCCAGAACCACGGTACTATGGCCCAATTATGAAGTTATGAAACCCATAACCTATATGATGTATCTTACTGGTCGGGATAGTAAGCTTCAAATTACTAACGTGGAAAATAGGGCTAGCCTACATCTATGAGAGGAATTGGATCCTATATGATGCATTCCCGACCTTCTAATTTACTTTAACTAGTTAGTTTTATGTCATTGACCGGTCCGTAATATCAAAGTTGTTGAGTTATGTGCGAAAATGTTCATTTAAAATACTTCATAAATGGGGTTATGGAACTAAATGTTTGTACTAAAATCTTTTTTAAAAAACAATAAAGTGAACTTTTAAATAAATAAGAAAAATAAAACAATCTCTTGATCTAATCTAAGGTCTACAAAATAAAAATAATTGCGACTACATAGAAAAATCCTTCTACCTAACACTCGCACTTGTGAGCAATTTTAGGATAATTGTCACTAGTTATTAACTTGAATAAGTTTAGAAAAATTATTAGTTATTTAGGAGAATTTTTAGTAGCAGCTCACTAGGGGAGAAAGTTTAACAAATTTGTAACACCAAAAAATGAAGGAAAGCTACCTATGCAAGACCTAAAGGATCCAAAGAAGGAAATTATGAGGATTAAGCAAGGACGACCCCAATAGGTTTCTGCACCAATAGAGAATGTTTCCACAGCAGATCACGAAGAGAAATAACCTCAAGAACGTTCCCAATTGAAGAACATTTGTTTTGGGTTCATATTGGGGGTAAGTGTCGAATTCCTATCTACGGCCTCTTTTCCTTCAAATTAAGGATTCCTTTAGCTTCATAGGAAGAAGTCGAGTAGCTTTGCTGAAGGAATCAAGAATTTAAACATCGTAGAACAAGATACCAAAGAGATCGAAAATCGAAGGTGTTGGGTAACTTGCAAACCGAGAGTGATTCCTTGAAATTAAGGTCCCATACTCAAAGCCATTCCTCCAAACTAATTTCTTTAGCTTGAGGAAACAATAAGGAAAAGGTTTCATGAGAAATCGAGCCTCGAAAACCCCTAGAATCAGCTACCCAATAAGAAATCCTCTGTTTTTACTCCGGCGAGAAATCATATTTTGGACGAATTTTGGAAGCAAATATCTTAGGCTACGATCCATAAAAAGGTATGAAATCAATCCCTAGCTCTTCCTTGTAACATCCTCATTAAGTTTTATGAAGGAATTGAGGGAAGAAACGACGTGATAGGAGCTGGGGAAGACGAGTTTCAGACGGCGGCGCGAACGGTCACACGTGTCTTCTTCCTATCTGGAGGAAGAAGACGATGACGTGGCCGGTTGAACCGGCCATGTCAACCCAAAACTCGACCTTCCCTCGGGTTTTCTCAATTTTAACCCTCTTCCAGACCAGATCTCATGAAAAACCTTATGGTTCCAGAGACTAGACACGATAAGGAGTCTGTTAAAGAAAAGTTGAGGTAATTCGACAACGGGAAGCTCAAGAACGGAGGTCCCGAACGTCAACAATGAGGTAAGTAGCCACCTTGGACTTTTTATTAATAAATACTTGTAAGAATTGCTTGGATTTTCATATGAACCCTAAACCAAGTATGAACTCGGGTTAGATGAAATAAAAACTCAAATAACCGCGAGTTAAGACCCTAAAACGATCAAATTGCTTGATAATTAGGTAACGTTAGAATAACTCACTAGATGAACTTTGCTGCCTATAAAATTTTAATGCTGAGCATACTATAACATGTTGAGGTTATATATGAAGTTTGGTAGTCATTGGATAAGGATAAATAGGCAAACCAAGAAATGGTGCAGAATGACCATAATGCCCCCTAAGGATATCTACCTACCGTTCATGAACTAGATGACCTCAAAATGCTATGAAACCCCAAATTAGATCGTATTTTATGATGTTTGATGATTTGGCGAAGTTTAAAAGCCATTGGAACACGTTAAGTAGTAAAACCAAGAATTATGAGTAAAATGACCAAAATGTCCCTAAGACTAATGGAAATTCAAGGTCTGTACGTGCTCCGAAGGATTTGCTACTTCTTATAAGGTCAATATGAAGGAAATGACGATAATTTTGAGGTTTCAACTTGATTGAAGTAAGTACCACTCAAGGACAAAAGACCAAGGTTCCCAAACCAAGAAACTCAAGAATGCTAGGTAATACTCTAGTCATGTCCAAAGTGACCCATGACCTCCCACCAAGCGGTGCTCAAGAATTCCTCTTCTAGGTGGGATGCCCTACACTATGTTTCCTTTGCAAGATGTCATGCCTCAAGTTTTCCTCATCTAGAAGAGATGCCTTGCAGACTTGCAGGATGCCATGTTCAAGTATGCACCGAGAAAGTGGTCTTTATGGTCTATCAAGGGGAGTAGTCTAAGGTCATGGAGAAACAAGAACAAAGTATGTTACCTTAGCCACAAATCAAGAACCTTCTAAGACCTCCTACGGTACAGCATACTCATGACTTAGACTACGCTACTTGGAACGTATGAAGCCTTGGGCATAGGTTAAGCAGACTGTATTATAGGGCAAGTCTTTGATGCAGTATTAAGACTACATCGCTTGGAACATAAGAAGCCTTGGATGTAGATTTTCAGACTATACCGCTTGGAACGCATGAAGCCTTGGGCATAGGTTAAACAGACCGTATCGAAGGGCAAGCCCTAAGATGCGGTAAGACTACGTCGCTTGGAACGCATGAAGCCTTGGACGTAGGTTAAGGCTGTGTCACTTGGAATGCATGAAGCCTTGGACGTAGATTAAGGCTGTGTCGCTTGGAACGCATGAAGCCTTGGACACAAGATTTTCAGGTGCATGCCTAGTGTCGTAAATCCTAGGGGGAGTGTCTTGGAGAACGAATCAAGAACAGAACAAGAACCAAGAAAGTACTAAGAATAAGAGAAAGATCAAGGACTAGAATAAAGATCAAGATCCAAGTTCTAAGGACAAGAACCAGGAGCAAAGGACCAAGAACCAAAAACCATAGTATTAAGGCCCTTAAAGGAAAACCAAGGTTTTAGGATTCAAGGACCAAGGTCCTCAAGAAAGATCAAGATAAGAACTCTAAGTCAAGAACAAGAATTAGAGGGGCCTAAGTACTTACAACAAGAACAAGATCAAGAACAAGCAAGAACAAAGAATGTGGTACCCTAGCATATCAAGGATATGATTAAGAGATTACAAGTAGGCTACTTACTGAGTTTTGTACATTCATTATTCTCCATTTTTTCCCAGGTAATAAGGAGCTGGTCGAGGTCAGGAGCGGACTCTGGAGCAAGTGCCATAGACTAACCTCACCCGTCATCCTCAACCCTTTTGTTTTAAAATGTTTTGCGTATGTTCCTTATTCTGTCTTTTAACTATTATGTTGTATTTTAAATTATTAATGTGCGCACACTATTTTGGTATAATGTAAATTATGTTTTAAATTTTAATGGTTTTATCAAGAAGGAAAAATGTACCCGCCTTTTAGAGTCATCGCGTCAGCCCGGTCGTTACATAAATTGTTAATGCTCTCTCTAAGTTTAGAAAAATTATTAGTTATTTAGGAGAATTTTTAGTAGTAGCTCACTAAGGGAGAAAGTTTAAGGAATTTGTTAATGCTTTCTCTTGGAAGAGTATAAATGTTCAAGTTCATTTATTCAAAAGCCCTCTCCCGTCATCCTTGGAACGTGTCAATGAAGCAAATGAAGCAATGATTTCTAAAAAATAATTTCCATCAATTTCTTAGTTGTGGGGCCTTTTAGGAATTGAACTCAAGAGCTTTTGCACCCAAAGCGAGAATCATAACACTAGAACAAATGTCCTCGTATTTTTTGCACCTCAAGATTTGAAATTGGTCCTATGGATGCAGACTAACTCAATTGTCCACGTTTGTAACTTGAAAGGTTACTCTCTCGACCAACTAGACATCAAAAAGAAGTTGGTGGTGCGACGTCATTCAAAGAAAAATTTTCAAGTGAAGAAAGTGAGAAAGACACCAACAAAGATGACATGAAGAGTCAACGAACCGAGAGGTGGTTTTCAATAGTTCCTAGTAGAATGGAAAAAACTCATCATTACAGAGATCGGCAGAAAGCGCGTCGAGAGACCTGAAGTCAGCCTCATCCTACAACGTTGAGTTTGTGAAGAATCGTTTGATAGAGATGTCAACCAATTGAGTGGGAGTGGATGTCACGATAATGATTGCACAAGGCGTGTTTCCTGTAGCCGCATCTCGCTTGTCTCAGCCATGCTTGTCAACGATTTGTAGTCGTTGATCACAAGTCCGTTTCAAATTCCTTTTATTTGCTTTCATGTTATATAGCCTTTACTATTATTGTTGTGTCAATACGGTGTGTATGGACCGATCACCCCACCAGGGTTAAAATGCCCCAAAATGTACTATAGGGGAATGTGACTAGTTGTCAATTCTTCATATCTTGGTTATATGCTATCAAAGTCGTTGTTGTTGCTCATTCACTTTTAGCTTATAACATTGCTTTCTTTAAAGTTCTTTTCAATGTATTTCCTCGCTCACATTTTCCAAAATATTTATCTCAAACGTGACCTAAGGCTCAAGCATACGCGATTATTGTCTGTGCAGTCCAAATTTCCCTTAGTTGACTTGTTTTCTGGGTTAGAAAAAATGTCGCGCATTCGCTATCTCATTGCTGCAAAAGTGAAAATGTGAGCTGCACATAAGGGTGGTGTGGCTAGGAATTTGGGGTCGAAGTTCATGTCACGAATTAATGCACGAGTCATGGCTTCTGTTAGGTTGTGGGCCAAATCTTCTGACAATTTACATGATTTGTGCAAGGAGCGTGCGTGTAGGTTGAAAAGGCACTAGCGAGATGCGGGTTGCGAATGAGGGTTAGGCCACTGAAGGTTTTTTTACCACATTTGGAATTTGGGCTAGTAAGTCACAAATTTGAGTGTAAACCTCCCAAAATTGATCCTACTGATTCCTTCTTCATTACTCAACTCGCTTAAAATTTATGTCCTTCTCACTCATATTCTCTCTGACGATAGATGACTTATGTAAAACTACTATAGGTGATCAGAGCAATCGAGAATTCTGTGAATTTGTGCCCCCTTTTTTGTAAGGCCTTTGAAGTCATGCTCCAGTTAATCCTTCTAGTTGTCCACCGGTTAAGCAATCGAGAATCTATGAATCTGCCCCCCTCCTTTGTAGCCCTTCTAGTTGTTGTCCACCAGTTAAGTCGAGAATCTGTGAATCTATGCCCCCCTCCTTTGTAGCCCTTCTAGTTGTTGTCCACCGGTTAAGCAATCGAGAATCTGTGAAGCTATGCCCCCCTCCTTTGTAAGGCCTTTGAAGTTAGGATCCGGTTAGCCCTTCCCTTCTAGTTGTTCATTGGTTAGCTCTTCTGGTTCCTTTGTAAGGCCTTTGAAGTCAGGATCCGGTTAGCCCTTCCCTTCTAGTTGTTCATTGGTCAGCTCTTCTGGTTCCTTCTTCCTTACTTGATTTGCTGAAAATTTTTGTGCTCCTCGTGCTCCTATTCTCCATTCGGATCCAGTTAGCCCTTCCCTTCTAGTTGTTCATTGGTTAGCTCTTCTGGTTCCTTTGTAAGGCCTTTGAAGTCGGGATCCGGTTAGCCCTTCCCGTCTAGTTGTTCATTGGTTAGCTCTTCTGGTTCCTTCTTCCTTACTTGATTTGCTGAAAATTTTTGTGCTCCTCATGCTCCTATTCTCCATTCCGCCTCTTCTTCGAAGGCTATTGTTCACCGGTTACTTGGGCGCGTCTTACCTAATAGGAGATTAAAGTAATTGAAAACCCCATCCTTTTATTCCGAGGAGATTAAAGTAATTGAAAACCCCCTCCTTTCATTCTCAATTCACATAGAAATTATTAAATAGAAAGTGGTACCTCTTGCACCCAAAGCGAGAATCATATCGAGAATCAAACTCGACACCTCTTGCACCCATAGCGAATTTAAAATTTATCCACGTGTTCTGCTTACTATTACGAGTATAATGAGCTAGTGTTTGAGGCTATAGTTATAAATAAAAGGGGCATTCTGAGAATTAAACTCCGGACCTCTCACACTCAAAACGAGAATCAAACCACTAAATCAAATACCCTTCTTGTAGATCTATCATTTTCATTACAAGTCCACGTGCTTTGTGCACCTCTTGAAATATATCAACATACTTTTGCTTTTGCTTTAAAACATAGTATTATAGTCATGTTAATTTCAGGTTGCGATGATCACAGGATAGAATTGGTTCTTCACATCATTTGAATGTACATATTAGAAATATTGACATAAATAAAGTCCACATCTTATCATGTTATGTTTAATTAAATTGTAATATAATGTCGTTGAATGAAGAAACAATTATTGGTTCTTGCTTGATATGTGTCTTGGTATGAATTAGGAATTTCCTAAGGGACATTTCGAGAATCTATATCAAGACCTCTCACACTCAAACCAAGAATAATACCACTAGACCAAATACGCTACTTGAAATTGTGTTTTAACGGTTGTTATTGTTATTTAACATTCTTCTTTCCTTTTCTTCTAATGCTCTTATTATGTCTTTTATTTTTTTTTTTTTTGGGTAATTTTAAACTCATTAGTTTTTTTGTTTTTTTCATTCCACATATCGGTAAAAAAAAAAAAAAAAAAAAAAAAAAAAAAAAAAAAAAAAAAAAACATTGTTACTTAAATTATTTATATTTTCTCCATTTTTATATAAAATTCACATTAAAGAAACCACTTTCTCCACTATCAAGGAGTAATTCTATGAAGGCTAACAAGTCTCGGAGTGTGTCTAATTGAAGAAGGTCATTTTCATATTTAAAATGCGGGTAAGGATCGAATTCCCATCTATGCTCCATTTTTCTCAAAATTGAGCATTCCTTTAGCTTAAGAGAATTGAAATGAGTGACTTTTATGAAGAAATGGAGAGCTAAAATGTCCTAGATCAAGCTGTCTAATAAGTTGATCCGGTGTGTTTTTGGGTGAGTTGCCGGAGGAATTTCCAAAATTTAGGCCACACTTAAAAGATGTTCCTAAGATAAAGAAGAGGTTTCATAATGAAATCAAGATTTGAAAACGTCTAGAAACGGCTGCCCAGTTGCCCAATAAGATTTTTCTGGGTTGAGCTCTAGCGAGGAAAACAATTTCCAATGAAATTTGAAGGTGACTAACTTAGGCTACCATCCTCGATAAGGTATGAAATCAATCCCAAGCTCTTCCCTATAACATCGTCTTTGAGTTTCATGAAAAAATAGAGGGGACAAATGTTGTGAATGGAATTGGAGGATCGAGTTCTCAGATAGTGGCTCTAACCGTCACGCACGTCTTCTTTCTTCTAGAGGAAGAAAACGATGATGTGGGCAGTTTTACTGAACCAACCATGTCAAACTGAAACTCGACCCTTCCTTAAATTTTCTCAATTTAAACCCATTTTTAGACCGGTTCTCATGAAAAACTTTATGCTTCTAGAAATTAAACACTCTTAGATTTTGTCAAAGAAAATTTGAAGTGATTCGAATGCCAGAAGCTCGAAAACGGAGGTCCCGAACGTCGACTACGAGGTAAGTAGTCATCTTAAATTTTTCTTAATAAATATTTTATGAATCACTTGGACTCTGTATGAACCTTTAATTATGTATGAATTAAGGAAATATGAAAGAAAATGATCCAGAACATTTTGTTTAGACTCTAAACTGATCGATTTACTCGAGATTTAAGTAACTTATAAATGACCCATTAAATGAAATTCACTACCCATGAAGTTTTAATATTGAGTATATTAGGACATGTTAAGATTATATTTGAAATTTAGTGGTCATTAGACAAAGTTAAGTAGATAAACCACGTAATCATGTAAATTAACCAAAATGCTATAAAGTGACTTATTTTCGGCTCGTGATCTAGATGACATCCCAATGTTATGAAACTTTGTGATAGAACTTATTTTATTATGAATGATCACTCGTTAAAGTTTGAAAGTTATTGGAACATGTTTAATAAAATAAAGGCTAAACCAATTATTAGGTATAAAATGACCAAAATGCTCTAGGGACTTTTTAAGGTAATTCAAGGTCTAAACACTCTAATGATGATTTACTACTTCTTATAAGACCTATTCCCAAGCATATAAACATATGTTCAAGATTTCATGTTAATCAAGTTTGAAACCTAAACAAAGTTAAGGCCTAAGAAATGCTTAAAGGAAATACTTCAAGTAACTCTTACCTAAGATACCAGACTCTTCTAGAATTACCTAAAGAATACACTACGAATGATTCATGCACGTTACGGTAAGTTATGTGGAGCTTAAGAATGCATGTTATGACTTATGCTACAAGAAATTAAGAACACTATAAATTATAGAATAAGAACAGAAAATAATACGACACGAGCTCTACATCAAATATAAGAAGAATGTTGGTACCACTCAAGAATAAGGGACCATGGTCCTCAGACTCAGAAAACTCAAGAAACTTTTCGACCTCTCACGGTACAGTATGCTCATGACTCAGACCACATCGCTTGGAACGTAAGAAGCGTTGGATGTAGGTTTTAAGACTACGCTACTTGGAACGTATGAAGTCTTGAGCATAGGTATGAAGCCAAGTATAGATATTAAAGTCGTATCGCAAGAAACGCATGAAGTTCTAGATGCAGGATCAGACTACATCTCTTGGAACGTAAGAAGCCTCGGATGTAGGTTTCCAGACTACGCTGCTTCGAACGTAAGAAGCCTTGAGTTTTGGTATTCAGACTATGCCACTTGGAACGTATGAAGCCATAGACATAGGTTTTCAGACCATATAGCAAAGAACACATGAATCCCTAGATGCAGGTTTAGATTATGTCGCTTAAAACACATGAAACCTTGGATGTGGGTTAGTTTATATCACTTGGAACGTATGAGGCCTTGAACACAGGTTAACAGGTTCATGGCTAGTACCGTAAAATTCTAGGGGGAGTGTCTTGGAAAATAGAACAAGAATAGAAAAAGAACAAAGAAAGTAACAAAGATCAAGAAAATCACGAAATAGAACAAGGATCAATATCCAAGTTATGAAGACAAGAACCCATAACACACTACTAAAGCCCTTAGATCAGAACAAGAGCTTAGACCTCAGAATTCGAGGACCAAGGTCCTCAGGGTAGATCATGATAAGAATTCACGCTAACAAATAACCATATGGATCATGTAGTAAAGTATTATTTGTAGGAGTCGATTAAAAGGTATGAAATATGATTAGAAATCATACTTGAAAGATTAATTGACCAATAATCATGATAAGTTAAACTTAGAAATGAGTACAGAACACACAGTAGAATAAAGTTATGAAACCCAAAACCACAGTAGAACCAATTTATGAATACAAGAACCCAGAACAAATAGTAGAACCAAGTTATGAAGACAAGAATCCAGAACCACAGTAGAACTAAGTTATGAAGACAAGAACCCATAACCAACTTTAGAACTAAGTTATGAAGACAAGAACTCATAACCAACAGTAGAACGAAGTTATGAAGACAAGAACCTAGAGTTATAGTAGAACTAAGTTATGAAACTCAAAACCACGATTTTATCAAGTATGAAGACAAGAACTAAAACCATAGTAGAACCAAATTATGTCGACAAGAACCCAGAACTACAGTAGAACCAAGTTATGAAGACAAGAACAAGGAACCATAGTAGAACCAAGTTATGAATACAAGAACCTAGAACCACAATAGAACCAAGTTATGAAACCCAAAACCATAGTAGAACTAAGTTATGAAGACAAGAACCTAGAAAAAACCGTCAAACCAAGTTATAAAGACAAGAACCCAAAATCATAGTAGAACAAAGTTATGAAAACAAGAACCCTGAACTAATAGTAGAACCAAGTATGGAAGACAAGAACTCCCATAGTAGAACTAAGTTATGAAAAAAAGAACCCAAAACAAGAATAGAACCAAGTTATGAAGACAAGAACCTAGAGCCACAGTAGAACCAACTTATGAAGACAAGAACCCAGAACCACAGTAGAACCAAGTTATGAATACCCAAAACCATAGTAGAACCAAGTTATGAAGACAAGAACCTAGAACAAACCGTCAAACCAAGTTATAAAAACAAGAACCCAAAATCACAGTAGAACAAAGTTATGAAGACAAGAACCCTGGACTAATAGTAGAACAAAGTTAGGAAGACAAGAACCCTGGACTAATAGTAGAACAAAGTTAGGAAGACAAGAACCCTGAACCAATAGTAGAACTAAGTTATGAAAAAAAGAACCTAAAACAAGAATAGAACCAAGTTATGAAGACAAGAGCCTAGAGCCACAGTAGAACCAACTTATGAAGATAAGAACCCAGAACCACAGTAGAACCAAGTTATGAAGACAAGAACCTAGAACCATAGTAGAACCAAGTTATGAAGACAAAAACCTAGAGTCACAGTAGAACTAAGTTATGAAATTCAGAACCACAATTTTATCAAGTATGGAGACAAGAACTAGAACCATAGTAGAACCAAATTATGACAACAAGAACCCAGAACCACAATAGAACCAAGTTATAAAGACAAAAATAAAGAATCACAGTAGAACCAAGTTATGAAGACAAGAACCCAGAACAACAGTAGAACCAAGTTATGAATACCCAAAACCATAGTAGAACCAAGTTATGAAGACAAGAACCTAGAACAAATCGTCAAACCAAGTTATAAAAACAAGAACCCAAAATCACAGTAGAACAAAGTTATGAAGACAAGAACCCTGGACTAATAGTAGAACAAAGTTAGGAAGACAAGAACCCTGGACTAATAGTAGAACAAAGTTAGGAAGACAAGAACCCTGAACCAATAGTAGAACTAAGTTATGAAAAAAAGAACCTAAAACAAGAATAGAACCAAGTTATGATGACAAGAGCCTAGAGCCACAGTAGAACCAACTTATGAAGATAAGAACCCAGAACCACAGTAGAACCAAGTTATGAAGACAAGAACCTAGAACCATAGTAGAACCAAGTTATGAAGACAAAAACCTAGAGTCACAGTAGAACTAAGTTATGAAATTCAGAACCACAATTTTATCAAGTATGGAGACAAGAACTAGAACCATAGTAGAACCAAATTATGACAACAAGAACCCAGAACCACAATAGAACCAAGTTATAAAGACAAAAATAAAGAATCACAGTAGAACCAAGTTATGAAGACAAGAACCCAGAACCACAGTAGAACCAAGTTATGAAGACAAGAACTCATAACCACAATAGAACCAAGAACCACAGGGGAACCAAGTTATGAAGACAAGAACTCATAACCACAATAGAACCAAGAACCACAGGGGAACCAAGTTCTGAAGACAAGAACTCCGAACCACAATCCAGAACCACAAGTATTAAGAAGAACCTAGAACCACATGTACAAAAAAGAGCAAGTTATGAAGACAAAAACATACCAAGGGTTATGAAACCAAGAACCAAGTTGTCTACCTAAGTACTAAGAAGAACCGAAGTTATGAAGACAAAAACATACAAAGGGTTATGAAGACAACAAGTACTAAGAAGAAATAGAATATGGACCGAGTACTAAGAAGAAATAGAATATGGACCGACATAAAAAATATGAAGACAAGCTCTTGAAGATGTTGGGTTTTATGTTCTAAAACTCATAGTTTGTAAATAAAAACATATTCTATTTTCAATAAAGTTATTATTGATGTTTATTCAGTAAAGATTTTTATTGAATAAAGTGAATTTTACCATCATTAATCTAAATCCAATAAATTAAGAATACTCTGATAGTAGGATTACTTGAGCTATATGTAGAGAATAATAGTGGATCAAGTTCTAGTATATAGTCAAAATGATCTATAATACATAAATAAGGCTGAGTACCTTATCCTGGGGACACTATCGATGCGGCTCACTTTTGTATATGATATAAACAATGTGATCACTAAATTGTACAAGTAGAGACATGTGAGTGGAGGCGTCCATATGCAATGAATATTGCATAAGATCGGATCATGAAGAAAATCACTCTCACTTTATAATGTCGTTTATTGTTGAGATTAATTTTTTCACTCGATGACCTAGGTAACTCGACCTTAATCCTCAGCTAATTATGAACTTCCTGTTTATTCAGAATTATCCTTAGATTTTCATGGGTGAGAATGACCCGAGTTCGACGACTCAATAAGCCTCCGATTTCAAGGGTAAGATTGGGTGAATAGTTGGGGACATAGGGTGCAATAGGGGTGTACATTCAACCTGGCAACCCGACAACCCGAACCAACCCAACCTGAACTAAAGGGTTGGGTTGGGTTGGATTAGCATTTCGAGTAGGGTTGGGTTCATTTTTTTGAACCCGTACTGAATCGGTTCGGTTTCGAGTTCATGGGTAAAACCTTTAAGTTGACCCGAGCCAAAGAACAATATATACAATATATTAAGAATATTTTCCTTATAATGGGTTGGCCAGAGTGGTATTGAGTTCTTAAGGACATTTACGTCTGAGTTTTATTTATATTATTTTATTATTTTTAATTTTATTGTTTTGTTTATATTATTTTTTTATTTTGTTATTTTTAATTTCTTTTTTTTAGTTTCTTTCATATATATATATACACAAATGTTTATGAATTATAATTTATATTTTATTGTTTTGTTTATATTATTTTTTAGTTTCTTTCACATATATATATATATATACAAATGTTTATATTATTTTTTTAGTTTCATTCATAAATATATATATATATAT
Organism: Cucurbita maxima; assembly: GCF_002738345.1. Taxonomy (NCBI): domain Eukaryota; kingdom Viridiplantae; phylum Streptophyta; class Magnoliopsida; order Cucurbitales; family Cucurbitaceae; genus Cucurbita; species Cucurbita maxima. The sequence goes on along the minus strand of NW_019272021.1, from coordinate 278,396 downwards.
ATATATATATATAAATACAAAGGTTTATTAATTATAATTTATATTTTATTGTTTTGTTTATATTATTTTTTTTTATTTTGTTATTTTTAATTTCTTTTTTTAGTTTCTTTCACACATATATATATATATATATATATATATATATATATATATATATATACA
>NW_019272021.1:247233-278178 GCF_002738345.1 Cucurbita maxima | reverse complement strand
TTTTTTTTTTTTTTTTTTTTTTTTTTTTTTTTTTTTTTTTTTTTTTTTTTTTTTTTTTTTTTTTTTGTCAATAATTATAGATCGATTTGTGTTTGCTTGTGAACTTTTAATATATTTTATCTAAAATTGTATCCGAATAATTATACATTGTGGATAAATAAAACTTTAAAAAAAAATTGACAACCCAACTCGAAAATAGAGGGTTGGGTTGGGTTGTGTTGTGAAAAGTTTCGGGTTGGGTTGGGTTACCAATCCAACCAACCCGAACTTTTGGGTTGGGTCAAAAATATCCTCCAACCTGACCCAACCCGGACCATGTACACCCCTAGGGTGCAAGATAGAATTCACTCCTACCTGGTTTTAGGGATAGTAGGGAGGTTGTTCCCTTGTTGGATCGGTATGGCAACCTAGAAGGGGGGTGAATAGGGTTTTAACAATAAAAGTATTTAAATGTGATTAATTTTTCTAACGATGAAACCTTTTACAAATAGGTAAATAGGTAGAAGATGATATAAGATTCAATTTGTTTACGCATGTGTTATATTAATACCATTATTCTTCCTTCAAGAGGAAAAAGACGATGATGTGGACGGTTTTACTAAACCGACCATGACAAACTGAAACTCCACTCTTCCTCAATTTTTTTTTTTTAATTTCAACCCATTTCTAGACCGATTCTTATGGAAAAAAAAAAAATTATGGTTCTAGAAAATAGACACTCTAAGATTCTTTCAAAGAAAATTTGAAGTCATTCAAATATCGGAAGCTGGAGAACGGAGCTTCCAAACGTCGACTACGTGATAAGTAATCATCTTACACTTTTCTTAAGAAATACTTGTAGGAATGACTTGAAACTCTGTATGAACCTTTAACTGCATATGAATTAAGAAAATAGGAAAGAAAAACACCAAGAACTGTAAGACTAGACCCTAAACCGATCTATTTTCTTGAGATTTAAGTAATGTTAAAATAATCCACTAAATGAACTCTGCTACCCATGAAATTTTAACATTGATTATATTATGGTATGTTAAGATTATATATGAAATTTGGTGGTCATCACACAAGGATAAGTAGCTAAACTAAGTAATCGTGTAAATTAACCATAATGCCCCTAAAGTGACTTATCTTTGGTTCGTAATCTAGATGACCTCCCAATGCTATGAAACTTTATGATAGACCTTATTTTAGTATGAATGATGACATGTTAAAGTTTGAAAGTTATTGGAACACATTTAAAGGGTAAACCAAGAATTAGAGGTAAAATGACCAAAATGCCCCTTAAGACTTTTTAAGGTAATTCAAGGTCTAAACACCCTCCTGGTGATTTACTACTCCTTATAAGACCTATTCCCAAGAATATAATGATATGTTCAAGATTTCATGTTAATCCGAGCAAGTTTGGAACCTAAACCAAGTTAAGGCCTAAGAAACACTTAAAGGAAATACCTCAAGTAACTCTTACTCAAGATTCGAGACTCTTTTGGAATTATCTAAAGAATACACTACAAATGATTCATGCATGTTACTGTAAGTTATGTGGAGCTTAAGAATGCATGTTAAGACTTATGCTACAATAAATTAAGAACTCTAGAAATTATAGAATAAGATCCAAAAACAACACCACACAAGCTCTGCATCAAAGATAAGAAGAATGCTAGGTACTATTCAAGAATAAGGGACCATGGTCCTCAAACTCATAAAACTCAAGAAACTCCTAGACCTCTCACGGTACAATATTCTCATGAATCAGACTAAATCTCTTGGAGCATAAGAAGCCTTGGATGCAGGTTTTCAGACTACGCTGCTTGAAATGTATGAAGCCTTGGGCGTAGGTATTCAGACTATGTCACTTGGTATGTATGAAGCCTTGGGCATAGGTATAAGGTCGTATCATAGAGAATGCATGCAATTCTGGATGCGGGATCAGACTACATTGCTTGGTACGTAAGAAGCCTTGGATATAGGTTTTCAGACTACGCTACTTGGAACATAAGAAGCCTTGAGTGTAGGTAGTCAAACTATGCCACTTGGAACGCATGAAGCCATTAGCTTTTCAGATCATATAGTAGGGAACACGAAGCCTTGGATGCGGGTTCAGATTATGTCGCTTGGAACGCATGAAGCCTTGGATGTGGGTTAGTCTATGTCGCTTGGAACGTATGGAGCCTTGGACACTGGATATCAGGTTCATGACTAGTACCGTAAAATCCTAAGGGAGAGTGTCTTGGAAAAAAAAAACAAGAATAGAACAAAAACAAAGAAAGTAACCGAGACCAAGACAACATAAAAAAAATAGAACATGGATCAAGATCCAAGTTATGAAGACAAGAAGCCAAAACAACATTACTAAGACCCTTAGATCAGAACCAGAGCTTAGATCTCGGAATCCAAGGACAAATTTTCCCTAAACCTTAGATCATATAAGAATTCACGCTAACAAGTAAGTAACCATATGGATAAGTATTAAAATATTATTTGTATGAGCCAGATTAAGATTATTGGAATATGATTAGAAAAACCCATAACCACATCAGTAAGGCCCTTCACCACATAAGTATTAAGAAGAGCGAAAAACCCCGAACCACATTAGTAAGGCCCTTTACCACACAAGTATTAAGAACACACCAAGAACTACAAAGTATTAAGAACATACCCAGAACCACAAGTATTAATAAGAATTAGTAAGGCCCTTGAACCTCGTAAACTATCTACTTCTCTTTACTATTTATTCTTTTTCACCGTCGAGAAACGAAAGAAGACTTCCATATCTAAGTTTAACTCAGACGTAGCTCGCTTCTTTTTAGGTGTGAAGCAGTGTCAAACCAAAATACCCAACAAGCATTAGCTCTCCCTGAAAAGGAGGTGTTCCAGCCGCGCGAGAACCACAAGTATTAAAGAACACACCAAAACCACAAGAATTAAGAAGAACACACCTAGAACCACAAGAATTAAAAAGAACACACCTAAAAGGATAAGTACTATACTAAGATGTATGTCATTTTAATTTATTAAGGCAAAAATAAATAAATTGAATATGGATCAAGATCAAAGTTACGAAGACAAGCTCTTAAAGGGGCATTTCAAGAATTAAACTTGAGACCTCTTGTTGTTTTTCGATAATCAGCGAGAGAAATTCAGTGAGAGGAAATCGTCGACGGGAGGTTGTTGGAAGAAAAATAAAATGCTTAAAATAAAAGAGAGAGAATGGCTCAAATTTTGACTGCGCTCAAAATCAAGTTATTCAATATTCTAAATATATTTTCTATTTAAATATAAACTATCCTAAAAATGGCTGGAGAGTGGCGAACTAAATCTGTGACACTCCCAATAAAATTTCCATCTAAAAACTTTGGTGATACATTCTACGTGTTTTGTCAAATGGTCAAACGGAGGTATTCTGAAATCGTGTGAAAACTCAGGTTTTATCTAACAATCTCCTCCTAAAACCTGTGGTATATCTACCTTATTTTGATTGAACTCCGATTTGAGCCCTATAGCTCGGTGTCCCTGGCGGCATGTCCAATAGACTCCACGTCTTGTTCGGCCGCCTCTTCTTCGAGTTGGCGAGCCGCTAGTCCAGGTGGTTCACCTCTTTCTAATATGTCTTCCATCTTCCGGTACCTGGCCGAGAGGTTGACTAGTTGCTCTATCTCCAGAGGCGATTTGTCGTGCACCGAACTTGCGTGAGCAACCATCGTCGATCATCGCGGATCCTAAGTAGCCCGCACTTGATGAAAATGTGGCAGTCGACCTTATCGAGTTGACTCAGACTCACAATATTAGCCTTGAGTCTTGGGATGAAGTAGACGTCGGTCAGCTTGTGATGATTGCCTCCATTGCCGACGAACAGGATGGTGTCGTGCCCTTCGATCTCGACAACGGATCCGTCGCCGAATTTCACCGTCCCGCAAATCCCTGAGTCAAGCTCGGACAATGTAGACTTGGCCCCAGTCATATGATTTGTTGCCCCCGAGTCGAGGACCCATCACCGGTGCTCTTGCTGCTCACCTCTTTCACTGATTTGAGCGAACACTCGATCCTCCTTCAGTTGAATTGGCTCTCCAGCCGGTGCCTTTGTTATGCACAATTGGAACTCTTTCTCGGGTTCGACGCTCACCGGAGCAGTTATGCCATCGTCGATTACCTCTGTGGATTTGAGGAGCTCTTCCTTAGGTTCGACGCTCACCGAAGCAGTTATGTCATCGTCGATTCCCTCTGTGGATTTGGGGAGCTCTTCCTCGGGTTCGACGCTCAGCGAAGCAGTTATGCTGTCGTCGATTACCTCTGTGGATTTGGGAAGCTCTTCCTCGGGATTAGGGACGTCAGGTAGGACTGATGCAGTCACCATGAAAAGGGTCGGTTCATCCTCCTCGGATTGAGCCCCATGGGCCTTCTCGGTCGTCTTCTTGTTCCTGAGCTTGCTCCAGCAATTCTTGCTCAGGTGACCTCTCTTCCCATAGTACGAGCACTGGATTGGCCCGTCATCAGTCGGCTCCTCCTTCTTTTGATCCGCCTCTTTCCTGTGCATGCGCCGGCGAGATTTCCACGGCTTCTTACCACCTTTACGGCTTGAGGGCCCATTGCTCTCGCTGGTGTTGTCACGGAGTTTCAGGCGTGCAAGCCATTCCTCCTCAGTGAGGAGTACACGACCCTCCTTGTCGACAGCTGAAATGGTATTTTTCTTCCGCTGCTCGACATTACGCAGTCTTCCGATCACCTCTTCCACTGTTAGGCCGTTCACGTCAAGCAATGTCTCGATTGAAATCGCGACTTGCTCGAGGTGATCGAGGATGACCTGCAGCATCTTCTTCACGATTTTTGTCTCGCTAATGCTGCCACCTAGTGTGGTGATGCTGTTGGCGAGCCCCGTGATCCGCATTGAAAAATCATCGACGGGATTCACTGTCCTTAAAGTGGATCTCTGAGAGCTCCTTCCGCAGCTGCTCGATGTTGGATTCCCGCACTCGCTGTACACCGACCCAACAGGATTTGATTCCCTCCCAGGCCGATTGCGCGGTGCACTTGGTGGAGAGAGATGGTCAATATCGGATACTGAACGACGACAGTCGTTGTCTCCCTGACCACTCGCTCAATGATAACTCGACGCTCGTCATCATGGCGGCAGCGTGGAGAAGTGAGTGAGCCTGCCCGAGATGGGCCCCACGATGTGTGTGTTTTCACACTTTGCATTTTCTTCTACTCGAACCTGAGACCTGTGTGTTGTTAGGTCCTCCTCCGCAATGATATACACCGATGGCCTCAACCTGGCTCTAATACCACTTGTTGTTTTTCGATAATCAGCCAGAGAAATTCGGTGAGAGGAAATCGTCGACGGGAGGTTGTTGGAAGAAAAATAAAATGCATAAAATAAGAGAGAGAGAATGGCTGAAATTTTGACTTCCCTAAAAAATCGGAGTTCAAATAATAAGGTACAACTTTTAGGAAGAGATTGTTAAATAAAAGACATGTTTCTTATTTAGTTAGGTTCCTCAAAACATCTGAATTCACCCAATGGAAGAGCGTAATTCTAGGTGCCATTCTTTGCTACAATCATACCCATAACCCTCTCACACCCAAAATCATAATCATACCACTAGACTAAATGTCCTTGTTATAGACTTTATAAAACAACAAAAGTAGTAAAAGAAATAAGAATCAAAACAATATTAAAAAAAACCCATAACCCTTCAATGCACTCCTAAAGCACAAATCATACCATTAGGCCAAAGAATGTATCCTCGTCATTATTTCATTTATTTTCTTTAGTAATGAAATCCATGTACAATTATTATTATTATATATTTTAGATCTAGGCTGCTACAAAGTTTGATTATTCTCAAATTATTTATATAGGGTTTGCGGTAATTACTTCATAGAGGAGAAAAACAGTTGAAGTTACTTCCAAGTGTAAATTTTAGTTTGATAATTTCATTTGAGACACACATTGGAGCACACAAGTAAAGTAAATATCAGTAGTTAAGATTTAGATAGTCATTTCAACTGAAAATGGGAAACATGAAATGATATTAAAAGCATTATCGTTATAGTTTTAATCGCCTTAATTTTTACTTTTCTTCTTTTTTTTTCTTTAATTTCTAAGATGGTAAGTATAAAGCCTTGGGATGTACTCATGACAATACCTCACAAACTCATGACAATGTCAACTCGTGGAAGGACAAGAGTAGGATGAAATGTAACTCTTGTGGATAACATGGGCATTATGCGGCAGAGTGCAGCAACAAAGAGCGCAATGATGAAGCAAACCTCATGTTCACAAATGATGAAGAGCCTTCATTGATGTTGCTCGAGAAAATTCTCAACCTTTTGATGCTCAATGAAGAGAAAGTTATGACAAACCCGTCTACATATGGAAAAGGCCTAGTGGAGACCAACGTATGGTATTTAGACCATGTAGCAAGCAACCACATGACTTGAAAAGATCTAGTGGAGACCAACATGTGACGAGCAACCACATGAGAGTTGAATATAATTAAAAATATAGCTACTCTCGTTTTTTTTTTTTTTAAATGTTCATAGGAATGATTTCTAAAACACATTTTAAAGCATATGCTTCAATTTCATAGTTGTAAAAAATATAGCTTTTCTCCTTTGCTTTTTTTTTTTTTTAATTCTTTTTAAATATTCATGAATGATTTTTTATAAATAAAAAAAAAAATTATGCTCCAATTTCTAATTAGTAAGGATTTTCTTGTTACCTCTTGTACCACTAAACAAATATACTTATATTTGATTTATCATTTTTAGTTACTAGTCTTTGTTTTTTGCACCTCAAAATTTGAAATTGCATCCTGGATGCGGACTAACTCTATTGTTCACGTTTGTAACTTGAAAGGTTACTATCTCGACTAACAAGACATCAAACAGAAGCAGGTGATACGAAGTCATTCAAACAAAAAAAAATTCAAAAGAAGAAAGTAAGAAACACACCAACAAAGAAGACATGAAGAGTCAACGAATCGAGAAGTGGTTTTCAATAGTTTCTAGTAGATTGGAAAAAACTAATCAATACTGTGATTGGCTGGATGCGCGTCGAGAGACCTGCAGTCAACCTCATCCTACAACGCTGAGTGTGTGAAGAATCGTTTGACAGAGATGTCAACTAATTGAGTGGGGGTGGATGTCACGATCATGATTGCCCAAGGCATGTTTCTTGTAGCCGCATGTCGCATGTCTCAATCATGCTTGTCAATGATTTGCCGTTAATGGCCGCATGCCTATTTCAAACTCCTTTTATTTTCTTTCATGTTAGATAGGTCTTACTAGTATTGTTGTGCCAATACGGGGGTGTATAACCGGTCAGCCCACCAAGGCTAAAATGCCCCAAAATGTGTACTATATGGGGATGTGACTAGTTGTCAATTCTTCATATCTTGGTTATAATATGCTATCAAAGTTATTGTTTCTCATTCGCTTTTAGCTTATAACATTGCTTTCTTTAAAGTTGTTTTCAATGTATTTCCTCGGTCACGTTTTCTAAAAAATTTCTCTCAAACATGACCCGAGACTCGAGCATACGTGATTATTATCTGTGCAATCCAAATTTCTCATATTTGACTTGTTCGCCGAGTTAGAAAAAATGTCGCACATTCGTTATCCCATTATTGCAAAAGTGCGATTGTGACACTTGACATGCGGGCTGCACATAGGAGTGACATGCCTAAGAGTTTGAGGTCAAACTTCATGTCACAGATCAATGTACGGGTCATAGCTTCCGTTAAGTTATGGGTCGAATCTTCTAACTATTTACGTGATTCGGGAAAGGAGCATGTGTGTCAGTTGAAAAGGCTCATATGTGCCCCCTCCTTTGTAAGACCTTTGAAGTTAGGCTTCGGTTAGCCCTGTTCACTGGGTTAACCCACCCTTCTGGTTTCTTCTTCCTTAACTCACTTTTCTTCTAAAAAAAGGGGAGAAGTATCTAGAATTATTTTGCTGTATCTAGACTAATATCAATCCAACCCATTTCATGAATAAAATGTGACCAATTAACCATCCTTAACCAACCAACAAAACTAATTGTTACAAAAAAACATCTTTCAAATATCCACGTGAATGATTTCATGTTTTCAAATTTGATAGCAAGTTGTGGGGGCATTTCAAGAATCAAACTCGAGACCTCTTACAATCGAAGTAAGAATCATACCACTAGACTAAATGCCCTTGTAACCAATCTATCATTTTTCATTGCTAGTCCATGTGTTTTCTGCAACTCAAGATTTGAAATTTATCCACATGTTATGTACTTTAGAACCTACATTAATATATATTGTCGGCTTAGTAAGGCAAGTAATATTGAATTGTTCTAAATATAAGGCATACTAAATTATTTTGGGTGGATTGATTCAATTTTAATTATTTAGACACTTTATATTAAGGGAATTTTGAGAATGGAACTCGAAACCTCTCAAACTCAAAGCGAGAATCATACTACTAGACCAAATATCCTTGTTGTGGGTTTCATGTTCAATTGTGCATTGAATGTATCATCATTATTTCATTTATTTTATTTGATCTTCATACAAATTATTAATAAAATCAATTGTACTTATTATCATTAATCATTAAAGAAATTAGACGTTAATGATTGTTGTGCAAGTATTATTATTATATCTTTTATATTAGACAGAAAAAACCGATGAAATTATTCTCTAGTGTAAATTTTAATTGGATAGTTTCACTTGAGCCACACAAAAAATATTATTACTCAACTTATTTGTATTTTCTCCACTTTTATATAAAATTCATATTAAAGAAACCGATTTTACAGTGTCAAGGAGTAATTCTATAGAAGATCACGAAGGCTAACAAGTCCCAGAGCGTGTTCAATTCAAGAACGTCGTTTTCATATTTAAATTAGGGGTAAGGATCAAATTCCCATCTATGCTCCATTTGTCTTAAAATTAAGCATTCCTTTAGCTTAAGCGGATTGAGATGAGTAACTTTGATGAAGAAATCGAGAGCTAAAACGTCCTAGATCAAGCTGCTTCAGAAGTCAATCCTATGCGTTTTCGGAGAGATGCAAACTGAGGAGGAATTTCCAAAATTAAGGCCACACACTAAAAGACCTTCCTCCAACAAAATTTCTTTAGCTAGAGGGAAGGATAAGGAAGAGGTTTCACGATGAAATCAGGCCCTGAAAACATCTAGAAATGGTTGCCCAATAAGACTATTCTAGGTTGAGCTCTGGCGAGGAAAACAATTTCCAATGAACTTTGGAGCTTACTAACTTAGGCAACGATCTACAATAAGGTATGAAACCAATCCCTAACTCTTCCTTTTAACACCGTCTTTAAGTTTCATGAAATACTAGAGGAGAAAAATGTTGTAAATGGAGATAGAGGATAAAGTTCTTAAACTATGGCGCTAACGGTCGTGCACGTCTTCTTCAATGACATGGCCGATTCTACTGAACCAGCCATGTCAACCTGAAACTCGATCCTTCCTTAATTTCTTTGAATTTTAACTCATTTCTAGACCGGTTCTCATGAAAAACTTCATGGTTCTAAAAACTAAACACTCTAAGATTCTATCAAAGAAAATTTGAAGTAATTCGAATGTCGGAAGCTCGAGAACGGAAGTCCCAAACATCGACTACGAGGTAAGTAGTCATCTTAGACTTTTCTTAAGAAATACTTGTAAGAATTACTTGGATCTCTGTCTGAACCTTTAACTAAGTATGAATTAAGAAAATATGAAACAAAAGCACAAAGAACTGTGAGTTTAGACCCTAAACCGATCTGCTCGAGATTTAAGTAACGTTAAAATGACCAACTAAATAATAAACTCCTAGACCTCTCACGGTATAGTATGCTAATGACTCAGACTACATCTCTTGGAACGTAAGAAGCCTTGGATGTAGGTTTTCAGACTACACTTCTTGAAACATATAAAGCTCGCTTGGAACGTATGAAGCATTGGACATAGGTATTAAGATCGTATCACTAAAAATGCATGAAGTCCTTGAAGCCTTGGACACAAATTATCAGGTTCATGAATAGTACTGTAAAATCCGGAGGGGAGTGTTTTGGAGAACAAAACAAGAATAGAACAAGAACAAAGAAAGTAACAAAGACAAAGACAACAATATAAAAAATCAAACATGGATCAAGATCAAAGTTATGAAGACAAGAACCCAGAACCACAGTACTAAGGCCCATAGAGTAGAACTTGAGCTTAGACCTCAGAATCCAAGGACAAAGGTCCTCAGAGTAGAACATAATAAGAATTCACACTAGCAAGTAAGTAACCGTATGAATCAAGTATTAAAGTATTATTTGTATGAATCGATTAAGATGCATCGAATATGATTAGAAGTCATACTTAAGAGCATAATTGACCAATAATTATGATAACTAAACTTAGGAATGAGTATGGACCAAGACAACAATCAAGAAATAGAACATGTTTCAAGATTCAAGTTATGAAAATAAAAGTTATGAAGACAAGAACCTAGAACAACCGTACTAAGGCCCTTATATTAGAACAAGAGCTTAGACCTAAAAATTCGAGGACCAAGGAGGTAGATCATGATAAGAATTCACACTAATAAGTAAGTAACCATATTGGTCCTCAAAGTAGATCATGATAAGAATTCACATGAACAAGTAACAACATATTGATCATGTATTAAAGTATTGTTTGTAGGAGTCTATTAAGAGGTATGAAATTGAAGGTGTTAATATAACACATGCGGAAGCAATTTAGAACTTAGGCACTTTCAGAACATCAATTATAGTAAATAACTAGCATGTTCATAATGTTTGGTTTTATGTCCTAAAACTCATAGTTTGTAAACAAAAACATATTCTATTTTCAATAAAGTTATTATTGTTGTTTATTCAGTAAAGATTGTTATTGAATAAAGTGAACTTTACGATCATTAATCTAAATTCAATAAACTAAGAACACTCTGGCTATAGTATGATTACTTGAACACTCTGGCTATAGTATGATTACTTGAACTTAGTCACTTTTAGAACATCAATTATAGTAAATAACTAGCATGTTCATAATGTTTGGTTTTATGTTCTAAAACTCATAGTTTGTAAACAAAAATATATTCTATTTTCAATAAAGTTATTATTGTTGTTTATTCAGTAAAGATTGTTATTGAATAAAGTGAACTTTACGATCATTAATCTAAATTCAATAAACTAAGAACACTCTAGCTATAGTATGATTACTTGAACTATATGTAGAGACATAAGAGTTGATCAAGTTCAAGTATATAGTCAAAATTATCTATAGTATAAGGATAAGGCTGAGTACCTTATTCTGGGGACACTATGGATGCGGCCCACTTTTGTATATGATACAAACAATGTGATCACAAAAATTGTACATGTGGAGACATGTGAGTGGGGGCGTCCTATACAAAGAGTATTGCATAAGATCGGACCATGAAGAAAATCACTCTCACTTTATAATGTCGTTTACTGTTGAGACTGATTTTCTTTTCATTCGATGACCTAGGTAACTCGATCTTAATCCTCAGCTACCATGAACTCCTGTTCACTCGGAATTATCCTTAGATTTGCATGGGTGAGAGTGGCTCGAGTTTGCCGACTCAATAGGCCTCCCATTTCAGGGGTAAGACTGGGTGAATAGCTGGGGACGTGGGGTGCAAGATGGAATTCGCTCCTCTCCCATTTCAGGGGTAAGACTGGGTGAATAGCTGGGGACGTGGGGTGCAAGATGGAATTCGCTCCTACCCACTTTCAGGGGTAAGACTGGGTGAATAGCTGGGGACGTGGGGTGCAAGATGGAATTCGCTCCTACCCACTTTTAGGGATAAAAGAGAGGTAGTTCCCTTAAGTACTGACTCCAAGTCTTACTAATCATGGTTATATCAAATGGACAGAAATATATCTATAGTGAGGGGAGTGCAACTACTAGGCTATAGTGGAGTGTCCTAGTAGTTAACGAATGTTGGTTAACAAGGTTAATGAGTTTAACCAGTTAATCTTGGATCGTTGGAGCCCATGATCTATAGGTTCATTAGGTCCCTCTGCTAGCTCATATCGGACTAAACCATAGAATAGTGTAACGAGTGAGTTCGAAGTGTTCGAATTCAAATTAGGGAATATGTGCTACATATGTACGATATATTTAACTGCATTTTTGTTTTATTTACGAATTAAACAAAAAAATAGAATTTGAGATATTTAAATATCTTAGTCAATTATGTGTCGGAATTGATTGGGATTGACATTTGAATTAATATTAAATATTAATTAAATAGTTTAATTAATCATTTAATATTACTTTAATTTGAAATTAATTATTCAAATTAATTGTTGAATTAAAATGAAGAAAGTCAAAATGTTGGGAAAAATTCAATGTTAGTGGAATTTTGAGGTGTCAAAATTTAGTTTAACCAAACTTGCATGCTTGCCAAATAAACCCCACAAGTTTGAGTGGAATTTAAAGTGTCAAAATTTGGTTAACTCAAACATGCATGCTTGCCACATAATCCCAAACATTTAAGGGAAATTTTGAGTGTCAAAATTTGGTGATCTCAAATTTGCATCAGCATGCAAACATGACTCTTTAAATAGAGTGATCATGGTAGATGGAAGGTCTTCTTCCTTGAAAAAGACCTTGAGAAAATTCTCACAAGCTCTCTCTTCATATATACTAAATCCCTCCCAAGTTTAGTCACTCACCGGATTCCACAATCCCGTTCTATGAGTAGCTTCTCACAACTCTTGTTAAAGGACCAACTTGATCAACAACTCTTGTTGTTTTATGAGTAGCTTCTTTAGAAATCTCACTTAATACTAGTTTGCTGCGAGGTTGATGATTTCTTATGTGGTCTTCCTCTAAGAATGTAGCGTTTGTTGATACAAGCACTCTATTTTCTTGAGGGTCATAACACAAACCATCTTTCGTCTCTTTGGGGTATCTTAAGAATAGACATAATTTTGAATGACGTTCTAATTTCTTGGGGTTTTACAACAACACATGTGTTAGACATCCCCAAATTCTGAAGTGACGTAAACTTCCATTACGCCTTTTCCATAACTCATAAGGTGTTTCTGAAACACTCTTAGTAGGAACCATGTTCAAAATGTATGTAGCAGTCTCCACTACATATCCCCAAAACGGATTGGGTAATTGAGCGAAACTCATCATAGACCAAACAATGTCTAACAAAGTTCTATTTCTCCTTTCTGATACACCATTTTGTTGAGACATGCCAGGGGCTGAGAGTTTAGACCTTATTCCATGTTCTATCATATAGTCCTGAAATCTTAAGTCCATGTACTTTCCTCCTCGATTTGATCGAAGTGTTTTAATAGTTTTACCTAATAGATTCTCAACCTCAATCTTATACTCTCTGAATTTTTCAAGAGCTTCGAACTTGTGACGCATTAGGTAAAGTTAGTCATACCTTGAATAATCATCAATAAAACTTATGAAATATTCATACCCTCCTCGTGCTTTGACATTCATTGGACCACAGATATCTGTATCACGAGTTCTAAGGTTTCTTTGGCTCTATAACCTTTTTCGGAGAACTCTTCTAACCAAACAAACAATTGTCAGCAAAGTTGTTTCTTTTTTTCTTGATATCCAAAGAATTTTTGTTACTTTATACATAACATAGGTCATCGATTCAGCATTGGATAAAAAAGAAAAAAAAATGAGGATTTCACCCTCATTTTTTTTATTTTTTTACAAAAAAATTACAAAGGGGTTCGGTTCAAATCATTTTATTGACATGAGTGTTCTATATCGATAAAAAAAAATCACAACTATTTGAAACGATTTATGTATTAACATAGTAGTAGAAAGAGTACCATGCTGCGTCCGGACTTCAAACGGTTTAGCTTTAACCATGTTAATGGTCCCACATTATTGGTTGATAGAGAATCAAAGTGAATTTACCAATGAATCACGAAATGCTATGGTTCTTCAATATGATTTCTTCATTTTGTCCGAAATAATTCGCGGGATCATGCACCTTTTCATAGTTATAACTAGAAAAGTACAGTTGGTTGTATCCAACTTATTCTTGAAAAAAAAACAACTTGCACACACTCCCTTTCCAAAAAAAATCAATACACCAAGCACTATACTTAGATTTATTGGATTTGTTGCTAAAATATTGGTATTAAATCCGAAACTCTGGCCGGATGGCCAATAACCTAAAGAAATGAAAGAATTGGCTAATTAAATATAACCTAAGTCTAGGTGATTTTTCCAAAACTTAAATCACTCAACCATGCTCATAAAACTGGGCTAACTACGCTCAAGTACTGGTCTGATCTCCAAGTAGTAGGTGTTCCGTAAACCATCAACTTAAGTACCTCTAGCCTTAGACAAGATACCAACAAAAGAATACATGAAAAGTCAACGAACCGAGAAGTGGTTTTCAATAGTTCCTAGTAGAATGAAAAAAACTCATCAATACCGAGATCGGCAGAAAGAGCGTCGAGAGACCTGAAGTCAACCTCATCCTACAACGCTGAGTTTGTGAAGAATCTTTTGATAGAGATGTCAACCAATTGAGTGGGAGTGGATGTCACGGTCATGATTGCCCAAGGCGCGTTTCCTGTATCCGCATGTCGCATGTCTCAAAACATGCTTGTCAACGATTTGTAGTTGTTGGTCGCATGTCCATTTCAAACCCCTTTAATTTGCTTTCATGTTAGATAGGTCTTTACTATTATTGTTATGTCAATATAGTGTGTATGGACCGGTCACACTACCAGGGTTAAAATGTCCCAAAATTTACTATAGGTGAATGTGACTAGTTGTCAATTCTTAATAACTTGGTTATATGCTATCAAAGTCGTCGTTGTTGCTCATTCGCTTTTAGCTTATAACATTGCTTTCTTTAAAGTTCTTTTCAATGTATTTCCTCGCTCACATTTTCCAAAACATTTCTCTCAAACGTACCCAAGGCTCAAGCGTACGCGATTATCGTTTGTGCAGTCCAAATTTCCCCAATTGACTTGTTTGTTGGGTTAGAAAAAATGGCGCACATTTGCTATCCCATTGCTGCAAAAGTGCAAATGCGGGCTGCACATGGGAGTGGCGTGGCTAAGAATTTGGGGTTGAAGTTCATGTCACAGATTAATGCACAGGTCATGGCTTCCGTCAAGTTGTGGGCCAAATCTTCTGACAATTTAGTGATATGTGCAAGGAGCGTGTGTAGGTTGAAAAGGCACGGGCTAGATGCGGGTTGTGAATGAGAGTTGGGCCACGAAAGTTTCTGAATTTGTTCCCCTGTTTGGTCTTGGGAGCATCTTCGGTAATAGGATTCTGAATTTGTGCCCCTCTCCTTTTTAAAGCCTTTGAAGTCAGGCTCCGATTAGTATTTGTGGATCTTTGTCCCCCCTCCTTGTAAGGACTTTGAAGTCAGGCTCGGTCTTGGGAGCATCTTCCGTAACAGGATTTTGAATTGGTGCCCCTCTCCTTTGTAAAGCCTTTGAAGTCAGGCTCTAGTTTAGCCCTTTTGGTTGTTCATTGGTTAGCTCTTCTGGTTTCTTCTGCTCCTCGTGCTCTTATTCTCCATCAAAGGCGCTATTGTTCATTGGTTACTTGGGCGCATCTTTACTCCATTCCGGTTATTCAACAGTTAAGCAATCAAGTATTTGTGGATCTTTGCCCTCTCCTTGTAAGGACTTTGATGTCAGGCTCCAGTTAGCCCAACCCTTTTTTGGTTGTGGTTGTTCATTGGTTAGCTTCTGGTTCCTTCTTCCTTGCTTGATTTGCTGAAAATTTTTGTGCTCCAACCCTTCCTTTTGGTTGTGGTTGTTCATTGGTTAGCTATTCTGGTTCCTTCTTCCTTGCTTGATTTGCTGAAAATTTTTGTGCTCCTCGTGCTCTTATTCTCTGGTTACTTGGGTGCATCTTACCTAATAGGAGATTCAAATTTGATAATTTGTTGTGGGGGAATTTTGAGAATCGAACTCAACACCTCTCGCACCCGAGCAATATTCATACCACTAGACTAAATGCCCTTGCAATGGATCATTCATTTTTAATTGCTAGTTAATGTGTTTCTCGCACCCTAAGCAACTAGACCAAATGCCCTTCTTATAGATCTATCATTTTCATTGCAAGTCCACATTCTTTATGCACCTCAAGATTTGAAATATATCAACGTATTTTTTGCTTTAGAACTTAATATTATAGTCATGTTAATTTCAGATTGTCCATCACACGATAGAATTTGTTCTTTAAATCATTTGAATGTACTTCAATTAATATTAGAAATATTGACATAAATAAAGTCCATATCTTATCATGTTATGTTTAATTAAGTTGTAATATAATGTCGTTGAATGGAGATACAATTATTGGTTCTTGTTTGATACATGTCTTCGTACTCAATTAGGATTTTCTTTATAAAGAAAAGAATTTCCTAAAGGAAAATATAAAAAAAGATGAAATAAGGGACATTTCGAGAATCTATCTCAAGACCTCTCACACTCAAAGTAAGAATAATATCACTAGACCAAAAAAACTACTTGAAAATGTGTTTTAACGGTTGTTATTTTCTCCATTTTTATATAAAATTCACATTAAAGAAACCGATTTCTGCACTGTCAATGAGTTCAACGGAGGCTAAACACTCTCATGATGATTTACTACTTATAAGGCCTATTCCCAAGAATATAAAGATGTGTTTAAAATTTCATGTTAATGAGAGCAAGTTTGAAACTCAAACAAAGTTAAAGGCCTAAAAAATGCTTAAAGGAAATACCTCTTGCCTAACATACCAGATTCTTCTAGAATAAACTGCGAATGATTCATGCACAT
Organism: Cucurbita maxima; assembly: GCF_002738345.1. Lineage (NCBI taxonomy): Eukaryota > Viridiplantae > Streptophyta > Magnoliopsida > Cucurbitales > Cucurbitaceae > Cucurbita > Cucurbita maxima. The sequence continues at coordinate 261,384 of NW_019272021.1, read as the reverse complement.
TAAGTTATGTGGAGCTTAGGAATGCATGTTATGACTTATGTTACAAGAAATTATAGAATAAGAGCAAAAAATAATACCACACAAGCTCTACATCAAAGATAAGAAGAATGTTATGTACCACTCAAGAATAAGGGACCATGGTCCTCAACTCAAAAAACTCAAGAAACTCTTCGACCTCTCACAGTACAGTATGCTCATGACTTAGACTACGTCGCTTGGAACGTAAGAAGCCTTGGATTTAGTTTTTAAGACTACACTGCTTGGAATGTATGAAGTCTTGAGTGTAGGTATTCAGACTATGTCGCTTGAAATGTATGAAGCCTTAGTTATAGGTATCGAGGTTGTATCGCCGGAAACGCATGTAGTTCTAGATGTGGGATCAGACTACATCTCTTGGAACTTAATAATTGGATGTAGGTTTTCAGACTACGCAGATTCGAACGTAAGAAGCCTTGAGTGTAGATATTCAGACTATGCCAATTGGAACGTATGAAGCCATAAACATAGGTTTTCAGACCATATAACATAGAACACATGAATCCCTAGATGCGGGTTTAGATTATGTCAATTGAAACACATGAAGCCAAGGTCCTCAGGGTAGATCATGATAAGAATTCACACTAACAAGTAAGTAACCATATTGGTCCTCACCGTTGATCATGATAAGAATTCACACTAACAAACAACCATATGGATCAAGTAGTAAAGTATTATTTGTAGGAGACACGATTAAAAGGTATGAAATATGAGTAGAAACCATACTTTAAAGATTAATTGACCAATAATTATGATAGTTAAACTTAGAAATGAGTACAGACCACACAGTAGAACAAAGTTATGAAACCCAAAACCACAGTAGAATCAAGTGATGAAGACAAGAATCGAGAACAAATAGTCGAACCAAGTTATGAAGACAAGAACCCAGAACCACAATAGAACTAAGTTATGAAGACAAGAACCCATAACCAACAGTAGAACCAAGTTATGAAGACAAAAACTCAGAAGCAACATTAGAACCAAGTTATGAAGACAATAACCCAAAACCAGAGTAGAACCAAGTTATGAATGTTGGGATTTATGCCCTAAAGCCTTCTAATTAATTATTTAGTTTTTACCGATAATTTTATTATTTATTTGTAATTTAATTGTTATCTATTGTATGAAAATCCAAGGTTATTAATATAATCTTGAACCGTATGTGGTTGACATACAAGAGGATCATGTTCAAGTAATAACCTCAAGAGTCGATAGTATATGGATAAGGTTGGGTGCCTTATCCAGGTAACACTATTGATACGGCCCACTTTGTAATCGTTACAAATGATTTGATTCAAATCGTTCATATGGAGACATGTAAGTAGGGGTATCCTATACAATGAGTTTGTATAAGACTGAACCAAGAAATATTTAATCTCTCTTTATAAATTCGTTAATTGAGAAGATTAATATTTCACATGATGATCATATGCGACTCGATCTTAATCCTGAGTGAGTTATGAACTCCTACCTGCGGCGCTTGTCCTTCAATTTACATGGGTGAGAATGACTCTTTAAGGCGATTCAATATGCCTACCATTTTGGGGACTTGACCAAATAGGGAGTTAGGAACATAATATCATGAGATGGAATTCACTTCTTTCCATATAAGAAAAGTAGATGAATTATTCTCAAGTACTGATTTCAGTACTTTCAAGACTTGAACAATGGGCCCCACCCTCTCATTGGCCCGAGAGAGACTTGATTTATAATTCGATCAAAAACAAATTGTTCACTAGAAAATCAATGGTACTTAAGGTGAAATATGTAATTACAGGGGTAAAACGAACTTTTGACCCAGCTGTAATTATGAACAACTTGTGAAGGATCGACTTGCTTGTAATGATTATATCAATTGATATACCTTGTCCTACCGTGCATAAGAATGCAACTCTAGGTCTACAGTGGAGTGACCTATAGTTAATGAATGAAAATCGATTAATTAAAGAGTTTAATTAATTAATTTTATATCATTGGAGCTTAGAATTTGTAAGTTCATAAGGTCCCTTACTAGCTAATAATAACGGTAAAAGGTTCAATTTATTTGAAAGAAAATTAAAAGTATTCAAATTAATATTTAATATATTAGATATTATTAAATATAAATGAGAAAATAAATTTAATTTCAAATGTCAAACTAATATTTAATATATTAAATATATTAAATATATTAAATAAATAAAAATATATATTTAATTTGAATGGTTCAAATTAATATTTAATAAATTAGATAGATTAAATATAAATGAAAAAAATATATTAGTTTGAAGGGTTCAAATTAATATTTAATATATTAGATATATTAAAAAGAAAAAATATATTTATTGTATTTGATACTATTAAATGTGAAATACATTAAATAAAAATATATTTAGAATTTGAATGAGATTAAATTAATTAAATATAAATTAGATATCTTATAATATCTAAATATAAATATGATTTGTATAAGATATTATATCTTAATATATTAAATATGCAAATATATTATTTAGCAAACATTCTCCAAAAGTCTCTATAAATAAGACTCTCGAGGTTGAGCCAAAATATACGATCTCTCCTACTTTCTCTAGAGAATGAAATTACATCTCTAGAGAATTCTGGAAACTCTCCTTCTTCAATCCTTTTGGGCTTTTCTTTCAAGCGGCTCCCACAAGTTTTGATCTTGTGTTCGAATCATAGTAAAGAAGATCTGGTGAAATGTTGAAGAACTTCTGCATGGTTGGAGTACTCCAAGAGTCTTGCAAGCTAGAGTTTTTACCAGATAGAGTTCTTAATGTTCTATTTATTGCTTTGTTTTAATTCTCAATAAAAATCAAAACGGTTCTCAATGCTTCCGCTACGTAGATGAAGAGCTCATTCCCTTCAATGAAGACAAGAACCTAGGGCCACAGTAGAACCAAGTTATGAAACTCAGATCCACAATTTTATCAAGTATAAAGACAAGAACCAGAATCACTGTAGAACCAAATTATGACGACAATAACTCAAAACCATAGTAGAACTAAGTTATGAAGAAAAGAACCGAGAACCATAGTAAAACCAAGTTATGAAGACAAGAACCCAGAACTACAATAGAACCAAGTTATGAAACCCAGAACCATAGTAGAACCAAGTTATGAAGATAAGAACCCAAAACAAATAGTCGAACCAAGTTATAAGGACAAGAACCTAGAACCACAGTAGAAAAAAGTTATGAAAACAAGAACCCTGAAACCAATAGTAGAACAAAGTTATGAAGACAAGAAACAAGAACCAACAATAGAACTAAGTTAGGAAAAAAAGAACCCAAAACAAGAATAGAACCAAGTTATAAAGACAAGAACCTAGAGCCACAGTAGAACCAAGTTATGAAGACAAGAATCCAAAACCACAGTAGAACCAAGTTATGAAGACAAGAACCCAGAACCACAATAGAACTAAGAACCACAGTAGAACCAAGTTATGAAGACAAGAACCCAGAACCACAATAGAACTAAGAACCACAGTAGAACCAAGTTATGAAGACAAGAACCCAGAACCACAATAGAACTAAGAACCACAGTAGAACCAAGTTATGAAGACAAGAACCCAGAACCACAATAGAACTAAGAACCACAGTAGAACCAAGTTATGAAGATAAGAACCCAGAACCACAATAGAACTAAGAACCACAGTAGAACCAAGTTATGAAGACAAGAACACCGAACCACAACCCAGAATCACAAGTATTAAGAAGAACCTAGAACCACAGGTACAAAAAAGAACAAGTTATGAAGACAAAAACTCAGAACCACAGTAGTAAGGCCCTTTACCACAAGTATCAAGAAGAACGCCGAGAACCATAAGTACAAAGAAGAACCAAGTTACGAAGACAAAAACATACAAAGGGTTATGAAAACAAGAACCAAGTTGTCTACCCCAAGTACTACGAAGAACCAAGTTATGAAGACAAAAACATACAAAGGGTTCTGAAGACAACAAGTACTAAGAAGAAATAGAATATGGACCGAGATCAAAAATATGAAGACAAGCTCTTGAAGGGACCTTTTGAGAAACTCGAGGCCTCTTGCAGCCAAAGTGAGAATCATACCACTAGACAAACGGTTTATTGAATGTATCATCATTCTTAAATTTATTTTCTTTGTTAATGAAATCCATATGCAATTATTATTATTATATATTTTAGATCTAGGCGGCTACAAAGTTTAATTATTCTCAAATTATTTATATAGGGTTTGCGGTAATTACTTCATAGAGGAGAACAAATAATTGAAGTTGTGGTGTCCTAGTGTAAGTTTTAGTTTGTGTCAACCGGAAGTGGGAAACATGAAATGATATTAAAAGCATTATCGTTATAGTTTTAATCGCCTTAATTTTTGCTTTTCTTCTTTTTCTCTTTGTTTCCTAAGATAGTAAGTATAAAGCCTTGGGATGTAATCAATACAATACCTCACAAACTCATGACAATGCCAACCCATGGAAGGACAAGAGTATGATCAAATGTAACTCATGTGGAAAATATGGGCATTATGCGGCAAAGTGCCGCAACCCATGGAAGGACAAGAGTATGATCAAATGTAACTCATGTGGAAAATATGGGCATTATGCGGCAGAGTGCCGCAACCCATGGAAGGACAAGAGTATGATCAAATGTAACTCATGTGGAAAATATGGGCATTATGCGGCAGAGTGCCGCAACAAGGAGCGCGATGATGAAGCAAATCTCATGTTCACAGATAATGAAGAGAAAGTTATGACAAACCCGTCTACATCTGGAAAAGAAGTTATGACAAACCCGTCTACATCTGGAAAAGACCTAATAGAGACCAACGTGTGGTATTTAGACAATGGAGCGAGCAACCACATGACTTGAAAAGACCTAGTGAAAACCAACATTTGATATCTAAACAACGGAGCGGAGCGGGCAACCACATGACAAGAGAGTTGATTATAATTTCTAATTAGTAGGGCATTTCAAGAATTGAACTTGAGACCTCTCACACCCGAAACAGAATCATACCACTGACCAAGTACCCTTATAATGGATTTGGTTTTCAATAGTTTCAAGTAGATTGGAAAAAACTAATACTGATCGAATATGGGTGTATGACCGGTCACACCAGGACTAAAATGGCCCAAAATGTACTGTATGGAAATGTGACTAGTTGTCATTAAACTCAAGATCTCTCGCACCCAAAGCGAGAATCATACCACTAGACCAAATGCCCTTTCATGAAGACCTATTATTTTTAGCTCACACTTGATATGATTTTTTTTATGGGCTAAAAACATTTTATCGAGCTTTTTAGATAATGAACTAATTTTTGTAAATTTTGAGTGGATCGATTCAATTTTAATTATTTAGCCATTTTATATTAAGGAAAATTTTGTTAATTGAACTCAAAACCTCTTAAACCCAAAGCAAGAATCATATTACCAGACCAAATGCCCTTGTTGTTGGTTTCAGGTTCAATGGTGCATGGAACGTATAATCATTATTTCATTTATTTTATTTGATCTTCATAGAAATTTTTAATAAAATCAATTGTACTTATTTATCATTAATCATTAAAGAAATAAGACGTTGATGAAATCTATGTGCAAGTATTATTATTATATCTTTTATATTTAGACAGAGAAAAAAACAATGAAATTATTCTCTATTATAAATTTTAATTTGATAGTTTCACTTAAGCCGCACAAAAAACATTATTAATCAAATTATTTGTATTTTCTCCACTTTTCTGGACCTCAAGATTTGTAATTGCTCCAATAGATGTAGACTAACTCTGTTATCCACGTTTGTAACTTGAAAGGTTACTCTCTCGACCAACAAAACATCAAGCATAAGCAGGTGGTACGACGTCATTCAAAGAAGAAAATTTTTCAAGCGAAGAAAGTAAGAAAGATACCAACAAATAATGAAAAGTCAACGAACCGAGAAGTGGTTTTCAATAGTTCCTAGTAGAATGGAAAAAACTCATCAATACTAAGATTGGCAGAAAGCGCGTCAAGAGACCTGAAGTCAACCTCATCCTACAACGCTGAGTTTGTGAAGAATCGTTTGATAGAGATGTCAACCAATTGAGTGGGAGTGGATGTCACGATCATGATTGCCCAAGGTGTGTTTCCTGTAGCCGCATGTCGCATGTCTCAGCCATGCTTGTCAACGATTTGTAGTTGTTGGTCGCATGCCCATTTCAAACTCCTTTAATTTGCTTTCATGTTAGATAGACCTTTACTATTATTGTTATGTCAATACACTGCGTATGGACCGGTCACCCCACCAGGGTTAAAATGTCCCAAAATGTACTATAGGGGAATGTGACTAGTTGTCAATTCTTCATACCTTGGTTATAAGCTATCAAAGTCGTCGTTGTTGCTCATTCACTTTTAGCTTATAACATTGCTTTCTTTAGAGTTCTTTTCAAGATATTTCCTTGCTTACATTTTCTAAAACATTTATCTCAAACGTGACCTAAGGCTCAAGCATATGCGACTATTGTCTGTGAATTTCGCTCAGTTGACTTGTTCGCTGGGTTAGAAAAAATGTCACACATTCGCTGTCTCATTGCTGCAGAAGTGAAAATGCGGGCCGCACATGAGAGTGGTGCAGCTAGGAATTTGTGGTCAAAGTTCATGTCACGGATCAATGCATGGGTCATGGCTTCCGTCTCGTTGTGGGCCAAATCTTCTGACTATTAACGTGATATGGGCACGGAGCATGCGTGTAGGTTGAAAAGGCACTGGCTGGATGTGGGTTGCGAATGACGGTTGGGCCACAGAAGGTTTTTTTACCACAGATGGAATTTGGGCTAGTAAGTTTCAAATTTGAGTTTAAACCGGGCCCAAAATTGATCCTACTCATTTCTTCTTCCTTACTCGACTCGCTGAAAATTTTTTTGTCCTTCTCACTCATATTCTTCGTTCGTCTCTTCTTTGAAGGCTATTATTCACCAAATACGCTATTATTCACTGATTACTTGGGCGCATCTTTCCTAATAGGATTCTGACAATAGATGACTTATACAAAACTACTATTGGGTGATCAGAGCAATCTAGAATCTGTGAATTTAGGCGCATCTTCCCTAATAGGATTCTGATGATAGATGACTTATGCAAAACTACTATGGGATGATAGTGTAATAGCCCAAAATAAATAAACAAATAAAAATAATTTTATATATGTATATATATATATATATATATATATATATATATATATATATATATATATATATATATATATATATATATATATATCTAAATAATAATAATAATAATAATTCATAAATAAATAAATAATAAAAAGGATTACTTAAAAATAAAAATAAAAATAAAATTTACCCATCTCTCCACTAACCTCTCATCCCAACCGCATCCTCTTTTCTCAACCCCCACATATCACAGTTCATCCAAAAATAAATAGAAAAATGTCAGATTTGAGGAAAAAGTAAAATTTTTGTACCAAACAATATTAAAATTGACCAATAATATCTCGGTTTACATAATGAAAATAAATATAAGGTTAGAGATCTTGTTTGCATAATTAAAAATGTTTACAGAATTGAAATTTTATTTATATAATGAAAATAATTAGAAATAGAGATGAGAGAAGAATGATGAAAGATTTGTAAAACAGAATTAGAAGGCAACAAATAAAAAAACGATGATTAAGGAATTAAAAACCACAAACTAAATAATAGAGAAAATAGGTAAATACAGAGAGTAGTAAAGCCCATAGTAACTTAAATAGCTGTACTTTTTTATAAGTAGTAACCCTGGAAAATAAAATTTTTAATAAAAATATAATTATAAACCTATAACATTTCAAGACTTTTAATAATGGACCTATTAAATTAGAGAAATAATTTTGTAGATTTCAAACTTGAAACTGATATCATGGGCTCACATAGGTTAACTCGGATTTCAAAGGATGGAATCAAACTTTCATTAAAGATATATTCGCGACAACGACTTAAGCTAGCCAAGTAAGTGACCTTACTATCGGCATGGTTATATTTGATGTTGACACGTGACCCATGGTTCTGCACGTGTCATATATATTGATATGTGTGAATTGTTTGTGGATCGATATGCTTCTTATATGTTATGTATATGTTATAATATGTGAATCGTATGATAATTATTACGGTACGATGTGTTCAAGGATATGTTTGAGATAGAATACGAAAATGATGCACAAAATGAAATGTAACGATAGGAGTAAAATACATTCATGAAACGTTAAGGTTAGGTTACATATCGGAGTGATATGGATAAGAGAGATTGATGGAAGAATACGGTTATGTTACGAGTAGAAAGGGATAGGTTTCTGATAGATTGATAGAACGATAGCGTTAGGATTGATAGAACGATAGCGTTAGGTTACGCTTTTGTGATGATATGACTAAGGTACGTTCACGTAATGATATGTCTGTGATAGGTATAAGAACGTTAAGGCTATGATAAGTTAGAGAACAATATGACTACGAAGTGTTTACGTTATGATTTGTTTATGATATGATACACTGTGATGCAATATGTCATCGTATGATGTGTATATGATGAAATGTTACGTTAAAAGCATAGAACGTTATGTTAGGTCTCTTAAATTGTGTGTATACAGCATGATATGAATGAAATGAAATTACGATAAATGACATGAAATATAACTCCGTTAGAATTATGTATGATTTGAGAACTGAAGAATGAGAAACAATATAATATGAATGATGAACGATATCTGAAATGATATGAGAAATGATATGATATGTACATAATGCTAGCGGGGTTGTATTAAAGGATAATGAAAATGAAAAAGTTGTGGGACCTCATGCATTATGTGTGCTCATGCATTTGGGGGATACCCTTATCCCATCACGAGGGTACAGACGCGTACATCCAATGGCAGGACAACGATCGTTATGCTTTGCATAGCACTGTCGTGACGGTTACTAATTCTAGCAGGTGTCCTAGAGTATGCCCACCGGATAAGGAAAGTGGCCCAGTGGTGTGCGAACTAGCTGGTGAGCCCATACTCGCACGTATGAGCTGTGTGTAGAGTATATGGTACACATTCAAAATTACCCGTTAGGACAGCACCGTAGGAAAAACGGAATGAAAAATAGGTCCCATCATCTCATTGCATGTGATTGTTGCATTTAATCCCAATAGTAAGATCACTTACTGAGTATTTCTTTTCAAGCCATGTGCTACTACATTTTTCAGGTTAAGGCAAGACATTCCTATACGGGTAACGACGACATCGCAACTCGAGACCATGGCAGATGCATAGGATAGTGGTATTTATTTTCTTTGACTTAGGTTAGAATAGGATGTTTTTAACTTAAATGCTTATTTATTTTGTTTAGTCTTTTGTTGTGTCGTTTTAAAGATGTTTTCGAAACACGTAAGTCCATGGCTGTGTTTTAAGATAAAGGTTATGTTTTATGGAATTTAAATGAAGTTTTCCGCATTCATGTTTATGGTACGTATATAGTAGCGACCTTAAATTAAGTAGAAAATTTCAGGTCGTTACAATCAGAGCAGTCGAGAATCTATGAATTTGTGCCCCTCCTTTGTAAGGACTTTGAAGTCATGCTCCAGTTAGTCCTTTTAGTTGGTCACCAGTTAAGCAATCGAAAATATGTGAATCTGTGCCCCCCCCCCCCCCCCCCCCCCCCCCCCCCCCCCCCCCCCCCCCCCCCCCCCCCCCCCCCCTCTGTAAGGCCTTTGAAGTCAAGCTCCGATTAGCCCTTCTGGTTGTTCAACAATTAAGCAATCGAGTATATGTGAGCCCCCTCCTTTGTAAGGCCTTTAATGTCAGGCTCCAGTTAGCCCTTATGGTTGTTCACCGGTTAAATAATTGAGAATTTGTGAGTCTGTGCCCCCCTCCTTGGTAAGGCATTTGAAGTCATGCTCCAGTTAGTCCTTCTAGTTGTCCACCGGTTAAGCAATTAAGAATCTGTGAATTTATGCCTCCTCCTCTGTAAGGCCTTTGAAGCCAGGCTCCGATTAGCCCTTCTGGTTGTTCAACAGTTAAGCAATCGAGTATATGTGCTTCTAGTTGTCCACCGGTTAAGCAATCGAGAATCTGTGAATATGTGCCCCCTCCTCTGTAAGGCTTTTGAAGTCAGGCTCCGGTTAGCCCTTCTAGTTCTTTCTTCCTTACTTGATTCGCCGAAAGTTTTTGTGCTCCTCTCGTTCTCCTATTCTCCATTCTGCCAAGAATCTGTGAATATGTGCCCCCTCCTCTATAAAGCTTTTGAAGTTAGGCTCCGGTTAGCCCTTCTAGTTCCTTCTTCCTTCCTTGATTCGCCAAAAATTTTTGTGCTCCTCTTGTTCTCCTATTCTCCATTCCGCCTCATCTTCGAAGGGGCCTCTTGTTCACCAATTACTAGGAAATTAGAGTAATCAATCCCACTTTGAAGTCAGGCCCGCCTTATCTTCCAAGAATAAATATAGCTCTTTCTCGTTTACTTTTTTTCAAATATCCATGTGGATGATTTCTTGATACTAGTTTGTGGGGCATTTTGAGAATCAAACTCGAGACCTCTCACACCCAAAACGAGAATCATATGCCCTTATAATGGATCAATCATTTTTAGTTGCTAGTCCATGTATTTTCTGAATTTGAAATTTATCTGAAAAGGGACAAAGCTTACTATTACAATCGGTATTTGGCTATAGATATGTATAAAAGGGCCAGGGGCATTCTGAGAATTGAATGCAGAACCTCTCGCACCCTAAGCGAGAATCATACCACTAGACCAAATACCCTTCTAGTAGATCTACCATTTTCATTGCAAGTCCACGTATTTTATGCCCCTCAAGATTTGAAATTTATCTATTTGTTTTATTTTTTTTTTTGTATATAATATCTTTAAACTAATCATTTTTATTATTTTTTGAAATTTCATGATCTATGATCGTTTTTTTTTTTTTTTTTTTTGTAAATAATTTTAGATTGATCTGTCAACTTTTAATTATNCTTTATTTAAGATTGTATTGGAATAATTATAAATTGTGGATAGATATCTTTTTTTAACCATCCGACAACCCAACCCGAAAATAGAAGTTGGGTTGGGTTGGGTTGTGAAACTTTTCGGATTGGGTTGGGTAAAAAAAAAAAATTCCTCAACCCAACCCAACCAGAACCACTTGTTTATGATCAAATCATAAACCAAGTTTCTCTCGAGCCAATGAGAGGTGGGACTCCATTGTTCAAGTCTCGAAATTAATACTTAATAGAACTAACTCCTCTACTTTTCTTATATTGAAAGGAGTAAATTCCATCTCATGATATTATGTTACCAACTCTCTATTTGATCAAGTCCCAAAATGGTAGACATATTGAATCAGTCGAAGGAGTCATTCTCAACCATGTAAATGAAAGGACAAGTCCTCAAAGACAGGAGTTTCTAACTGATTCAGGATTAAGATCAAGTGGCATATGATCATCACATGAAATACTAATCTTCTCCATTAATGGATTTATAAAGAGAGATTAAATATTTCTTAGTCCAGTTTTAGACAAATTCATTGTATGATACCCCACTTACATGTCTCATAAATGATTTGGGTCCAATTATATGTAGTAATTACAAAGTGGGTTGTATCAATAGTGTTGTCAGAATAAGACACCCAATTTTATCCATATACTAGACTTCAATAGATTATTACTTGAACATCATTCTCTTGTATCTCAACCACGTATGGTTTTAAAATTACATTAATATCCATAAATTTTCTTACCATAAATAACAATTAAATTATCGTTAAAATAATAAAATTATTGTTAATTTATTTGGAATAGCACACATGCAGAAATTAAAATTTCCGAAAGTTTATTATTATTATTATTATTATTTTGTTGATATTAGTTTTATAATACCAAAGGGCAAAGGCGCTGTTGTTCCCTCTCCGGTCCTCCGTTAGTCGGCTTAATTTGCAGTCTCGCAGACGCACAAAGTTGGTGACGAAAGCAATTTAGGGCACACGTAGTCCGAAGAAGAAGCTGTTGTCCATGGAGTTGGTAGCCGAGAAGAAGGATTTTGATTCTGCTAACGACAACAACAAGCTTAACTCTGCTCAAGCAGTTCTTGATTCTTCTTATCCTCCCTCAGTCGCTGCGGATGAAACTGGTAGTAATAACAATTCTAAAGAAGCTGAAGATTTGAGTGAACGCGTAGCTCGAGACCTCAAAGATGGCCTTCATCCCCTAAAGGTACTCTCTCCCTCTCTCTCGCTCGCACATACAAATATGCGCGTGTAGTGTATGTGGATTTTGATCTGCTCGAAGAATTGGAAACGTACTCAGATGAATTTCTTCACTATTTTTTCGCCATTGATACTTTTTTTTTTTTTTTTTTTTTTTTTTTTTTTTTTTTTTTTTTTTTTTTTTTTTTTTTTTTTTTTTTTTTTTTTTTTTTTTTGTATTTTCCCGGTGGGGGACGGGTGTAGGAAAGACGTGTTGGGTGGATTGAAGGGTGCCTTGATTACTTATGTTTTGGTTATAATCAGGACGAGGAAATTAAGAAATGAAGAATATTCTTATGTCTGTTGCTTGTGTTCTACTTCATCGTGCTTTATTTTTAAGAGGGTTATCAAATTTTATTTTGATGAAAGGAACTTTTCACATTCGTCTGTGAAAATTGAACCAGAGTCGATCTCTTCATTACAACTTGATGCCTTTTGCGGAGTCTTGTTCATTTTAAGAGGATGGAGCACCTTGATGGTAGTAGTTAATTTCCCATGCGTGCATGTCTTATCATGACCACCTGGTAGCATGGACTCTGTCATTTGAGTCAAGTACCAGCGTCAAATTGGACACCCGTAATTGTGATTTTGAATGTCATTTATTTTATCATGGTCCAGACATTTGGTTCCCTCAGCATGGCAAGTAACAAATCAGGATATGTCATCTATCAAGCCTTCATAGTCTTTAGTTCCCAAGCATTGCAGCCTTTAAGTAATCCATTCAGTAGGTTCAGAGATTGTTTTGACCAAAGGTGCTACCCATTCGAAAAAAATGCTCTTCAATTTTTTATATTTATTTGGTTTCATGTATCGACAATTCTGATGGGGAGTCTGACAAACCTGAGTGGTGTGGAATCTGGTTTACAACCATTGTGCAATCATTTAGATGATGTTAGTAAGGAATCTTATGCTGAAGCATTAAGCTTAACTTTTCAAGAGAAGTATTCTTCTTCTAAAATTGATGTGGATACTAATTTTAATCAAGAAGTTCTTCCTCCTCTGCTCTAGTACTTAGCAACTTCTCAACTCTCATATAAGCTTGTGGTCTTCAGATTCAAAAAAATTATCTGATGAAGTTAAATGGTTATCGAGTACAAATTAGTTGGTTTTTACCTATTTACATCTTCAATTAAGTTTATATCCTGAATCACCAAGGGTCATGGTTCTTCCAAAAGATTAGCATTAAAAAGTTTCTGAGGAAGTTTCTTAGAAGGAGATAGGCTTCTCAAGCAAGGTCAAATGATGGCTACTACAAAAGAAAAGGTAGCAGTGGTTAATTAAGTACAAAAGTTGGCTGGCGTCGATTGTGAGCTAAGTAGGAGTTGTTAGCTCTTAGTTGAATCGTCGTTTATAAGCTTAAGCAGGAGTTGTTAGCTTTTAGTTGATTAGATAATTTATTGGTTTATGGGTTTGAATTTGGAAGAATTTTAGCCTCCTCATCAAAAGATGCTCCTATTAGCCCCTTGTATCATGGCATTTTGGGGTCATTTTCCAAGGCGATGTTTGGAAGTAGATTGATTTTTTCAGTACAATGAAACGGGTTGTTAGTTTTTGGAGTGAGAGGTTTTAAGAAATGAGTCAATATTCTTTTTGTTCATACTCTTCAACATTTGCATTCAAAACAGGAAGATGGTTTCATTGCTAATTTTTGTGGAGAGTTTGGTTATCTTAATTCTTAAATTTTCTTTGGCTTGATCGTTTTTTATTATTTTCTTTTTTTATTTCTATGTTTAATTTGGTTTTTATTTTTGTTGTAACTTTGGTTCTTCTTTCATTTCCCTGTGGAGTATGTATCGTTTGAGCATTAGTCTCTTCTCATTTTATCATTGAAAATTTTTGGTCCTTGTTCAAAAAAAAAAAAAAAAAAAAAAA
>NW_019272021.1:220643-246850 GCF_002738345.1 Cucurbita maxima | reverse complement strand
TCCTTGTTCAAAAAAAAAAAAAAAAAAAAAGTAAATTCTACTTTGAAGTAACCATTCTTTTGAGAAAGAATTTCCTTCAAAGTTAGTTACTTGTTTTGTTTCACATTTTGAGATATGAGATTAAGAGCTTGTTGTATCTACAATACATAATTTTAAGAGTTGATTGATTCTTGGTCATGGAAACTTGAAGCTTTTGTGTAGGTAACATTTTTTTACATTATTTGGTCTGAAGATGAAGTTTCCTTTATTGAAGAAATGAAGCATAATCTGAGAATTTCTCTTTCATTCTACCTTTTACGTTGGTTTGTAAGTTATTTGGTAGATCATTTGCTGTGACCTGTGCATTCCAAATTCTTAAAACAAGTTAGAGATGAATTTGGTACTGCGCGTCTAGAAAGGCACAAGTCCTCTCCTGTATGGTTTATTGAGTGTGTTGTTTGGCCACCTTCAGGTGGAAGGAAGTTGTTTCATGTAAAAGTTTGTCTATTCCAAAAAGGATGGCTGATTATCTGGGAAATGTTAAAAGATTTCCTAGGAAAGTTTTGCTGGTGGTCTCCAGACTGTACGCTCACAATTATTGGAAAACGATCAAAGATGCTTTGGAAGAGTATTTCCAAGTCAAGTCCTGGTTCAATCCATCCCTGCCTGATAAGGATTTATTGAAGTTGGATGATAGTATTGACAAGTCGATGGAAAATGAAGATTATTTAGTGGTTCCATTTAAAACTCAAAAATGGGTCGAGAAAAAAACATACTCATTTAGAATTTTTCGAAGGATATGGAGGTTAGATCTCTATAAAATATTTGCCTTTGACATATTGAGAGCTCAACACGTTTCAAGCAATTAGTGAATGTTTTGGTGGCCTTCTTAGTATTTCTTCTAAAACACTTAATACGCCTGATTGTTTTGAAACTTTTATTGAAGTCGAAAGGAACATTTGCAATTTTCTTCCAACAACCATTGAAATAATGGATAAGAAGAGTGGAAATACTTTTCTTAGATTTGGTGCACGACTTCACTAAATCCCCCATACTCCACCAAAGTTGATTTTCTGTAAATGACTGTTCAAATTCTATAGATTTAAATAGACTTCGACCGGTACAGGAAGATGAAGTAGTTATTTCGCACTGCAAGCTACAAATTTCTATTTTTCCAGTAGTTAATGCATTAAATGATCATAGCATGCACGGTCAGTCTCATCAGTCGGCCTCCCTTGATGCTTAAAATGAATTTAATGCTGCCAGCATTGTGGTTTTAAAGGATTCAACTGGTTCTCTCTCATATCTCAATATACATTTATTTGTTGAGGGTATTATTCCAAAGGTTTGGATCCATAACATTCCTCAAATCATACTCCTTTCATCCCTCCTGAATCGTCAACATTAAATACTGTGCTGGTTGAAAATTGAGCAATGGAAGAATTAGATTTAAATGTTACAAATTTTGTTTCAGAACTGATTAATATGAGCCAGACCAATAGTTCCTCTTTCTCTCTTGATGAAGCTTGAGCATTGAATGATACGATTTTAGTTGAGACTTGATTGATGTGGAGACAGTGACTAATTCCTCTTCCATAACAACGAACCTCAGAATTCATCATCGGCTATTCCCTACGCCTATTGAGGTTTAAATTCCTCAAAATATTCGACAAGTGCAAAGACGAATTAATGAAGTCTCTCCATTTCACGACACTCGACGAAAGAGTCAGCTCCTCTTACTTACCCTATTCTATAAAATTCGGCATTTAATGAAAGATGTTCCAAAGGAATCATGTTCTCGACTTCTAATAACAATGTCAAGTCAAGTCTATTCTTCAGAAAATGTGCATCAAATATCCTCCAAAATGAGCTCCCAACATCACTCTCAATAAGATTTCTCCCTTCCTGGTTCAAATGTTGTTTTAACTAAAGGTGCTATTCCTCTTCCAATTGTGCAGGCATGTGCCTTCATCACCTTTGATTGATTCAAATGGGGAATTTGATGTTATTTTATGTAGTGTGGGGACTATCTCTCAACTCTTGGAATCTCAGAATGTTGGGGCTAATAATGATTGTTTTTTTGGAGGACTCTTATGCAAAGACTTTTGGTCTTCTTTTTCCTGATAATGAGAATGAGCCTCCAGTAACATATCCACCTGCTTGTGAAGCTCTTCTAGCAAGTACTTTCCCTTCACCAGCAATCCCGAGTAAATTCTCTTCTTTCATTCATATCTGTAATCTTTGAATTCGTAGTATCCCTCCAGTGTCTCCAATTGTTTTTTAACATTTATCTGAGTTAATTATTGTGGTGCCAACAATGGAAGTTATCATGGAATACTAGAGGCTTTAGGGATCATTCTAGCTTTGAAGAAATTTATTCAGCTTCATTGCCCAGATTAAGTGTTAATTCAGGAGACCAACATTGCAGTTTTTGGCTGAAAATTAATCAAATTCTTTGATTGATAGGCTTTCTGGTTCAAAAGAATGGGATCAATTGTTTGACCATTCAACGGCATTGAGATGAACTTGTATTTTTTCTTGCCACTTGCCTTATGGAAGCAAGTTTTGTTTGGGAGCCTTCCTTTTTTGGATTTTGTAACTGTCGGTTGTAAATGTCAGATTATGAGTTTACATCAGCAATTATCCTTTGTGGTTCAATGGAAATTCTATCCTAGAATGAACACATGGGGGTTGGGGGATTATCCGAAAATACTCTGTTTGAAGTAGTTTTTGCAGCATTGTTGTCCTGACTGGGCTTTTCCACAAGAGTTAAATGTTGATATTTTTAATTCAAAGCTCATTAAATTCATGTGGAGTTCCAAAATAGCATTTTATGTTCCGGTGTTTAATGCTTTGGTTGGACAAAAGGTGGTCGATATAACATTTAATTCAGTGTTCTCCAAAGGAACTTTGGATGCTCCGGTTTATAATATCTTTGGTTAGTTATAGGCTGAAGTCAAATTTCAATTTAAGCGGCCTTCTAGTCAGGAAGGTATACAGCTTATTTGCATGAAAAGCTTTTAAATGATGTCTCGCTGGATGAGCTAGTGGCTGAAAAGCTTGTAATAATATATGAAGCATTTATAGTTTTATTATTCCCAGGGCTTACGTCTATTTGATTGTAATTGCCTCCAGGTTCTTGATTTTTCTTTTTCTTTCTATCTCTAAACTCAGCTTTGGGAGTTTGTATCCCTTGAACATTTCATCAAGTTGTTTCTTGTTAAAAAAAAAAAAGTTCTAAGAAATAAGCAAACAAACAACTGAAACAAAAAACTGTGTTCATCTCTTGAACCATTTTTACTTGCACAAATTACCTTTTTCGATTTGTGGGATGAGAAAACACAATGGAAGCTCTTCAATAACTTTGTTGAAATTTATTAGAAGTCGTGAACATGATTCCTCAATCGGTCCAAGCTTTTCAATTATTATATGAATGACATATGTCGTTATTGGCAAATTTTATTGTATTCTCTAATTTGGAGTCTGGAGTTATCTAACTTTTAAATGATTGGCGGGAAGTTTTTTTTTCTTTTTTCTTTGTCTTTTGAAAAAAGGTATCTAAAATGAAGCATTCCTTGAGGGAAAAAAGAAAAGAATTGATGAAGTTCACTAATCAAACCCAATGAAGTAGCGTGAGAAGACATGGAAAAATGATGTTTGAGAAAAAAGTTATATTGCTTGAAAGACTTATTATCTGTCCGAATCTTTTGTTCATTTTATTATTGATAAACATTGTCTTTATTGAGATATAATTTTCCTTCTAATATTTAAATGAGCTTAAAAGTGAATATTACAATGAGAATACAAACGTGTTGATCTAAATTATTTATATTGTATAATTCAGTAGTTGAAAATATTGAAATGTGTATAGTATTTAATGATAATATTCAAAATATTATTTATTGGATGTGTCACTCATTGCATTTATGTATAATGATGTTGTCTAAAGCATATGGAACACTTAGACTCACAGGCTCATTGGAATCTAGGTGGTAAACCCCTCTAACGTAAAGAAGGCATGACGAGTATTAGTAGGATACAAATTAAATATGTGAGGGTTTTAAGGGCTCAAAACAAGGTTTTGTTGGCTAAATGCCTTTTATGTTTCCCCCTTGAGTCTATACCTTTGGGTGCAAGAATGAGCAAATACAGTCCTCACCCTTTTGTATGGATATCAGGTGGGGCTAAAGGCACTTCTAGAAATCCTTGGAAAGATATTTTAAGTGAGCTCCCTTTCTTTTCATGGGTTGTTTAGTGTCTCACCAAGTAATTGGAGTTTCTTTTTTTAAGGATAATTAGTTGGGGATAGACCCCTCCTCTCTATGTTCCCCACTTATGTCATTTGTTCTCTATGAAAAATTGTTCAATGACAAACGTCCTTTCTCATATTAGATCTCCCTTTCTCTATTGTGGGGGTTTCATAGCTCGTTGTTTGGGATAGAAACAATAGATATATAGCTTTCTTATCTTTGATCGAGGAGTCTGTGATTAGGCATCGGAGAAGGGATATTCAGCTTTGGAGCCCAAATCTTTTTTAAGGTTTTACTTGTAGTTCTCTCTTGTGTGGTCTAGCAAATCTATTTCCTTCTATTGTGTTTGTCTGTATCTCTTTGTGAAAGGCGAAGTTAATTTTTTTCTTTTTCTGTAAGGTCATCCACAGAAAAGTGAATACCTTTGTTAGCTATTGAGAAAGATGCCTAGTTTGGTAGGGTCGTTTTGATGCATTATTTGTAGGAGTGCGACAACATACCTTGATAGTTTGTTATGGAGAGATAATCGAGAGTAAAGCAAGTTGGTGTGTGTGTGCAGTTTTGTGGAGCCTTTGGGAGGAAAGGAAGAATAGGACTTTTAGAAGGGTTGATAGGAGCTTGAGTGATGTTTGGTCTTTCAGAAGGTTCTATGTTTCTTTGTTGGGCTTCTGTGACGAAGGTTTTCTGTTAGGTCTTATTTAACTTAATTGGAGTCCCGTTCTTTAGTTCGGCTCCCTTTTTGTGGGGCTTAGTTTTTGTATGCCATTTTATTCTTTCATTTTTTTTCTCAATGAGAATTTGGTTCATATATACATATAATCCTTTCATCATGTAATATTATCAAACAGAACAAGTTCGTTATAAAGCTGAAGCATACAAATCAAACATATTTTTCCTAGTTCTTGTCTATAAATAGACAGAACCTTCAAAATCAAACTACACAGATATTGATAGATATTGATAGGAATGCTATTAGGTTAGAAATGGGAATCTTTTTAGGTTAGTGAGGGTATATTAGTAATTAGGTAAGGATTTTTTTTGGAAGATCTGTTTTAAATAGTGTGAGTGAAAAGAGGTTAGATAGGCAATTGTTTAGTGGCTGTAGACTTGAGTAAGAATACTTAAGAAAGAGGGTCCAAGTACCTCGAATGTCTTGGGAGTTAATTGTATTCCTTTATCTCATCTTTCAATACTATTTAAGCTATGTGGGTTCTATCATATTGTTATTCTAATAAAGAAGACAGTGTTCCAAAACTAATAACTAAAATTAATCAAAGGTTCTCTAAATCCTACTCGAAGGAAGGAGAAAACAAAAATCAAGAGTGAGCACTAGGAACACAAGGAATTGAACAAAAGTAATTGATTATCCAAGGAATTGCAACAATACATGTAGGGGGGCAGAGAAATGAAGTGGATGTCTGACAGAAAATTGAAGGGGATAAGAGAAGACTGAACCGAGGGGGAAGGACATAGCAAGACGAGATGAGAGTAAGTGATGAAGAAAGCATAAATGATAGCTAGGAGTATGGAGAAATTGTGGAAAAAGCAACAAGACGAGATTCTTTCAAGTTAGTTAAAATTGAAAATATATTTGGGGGCAGAGAGACTAAAGATTATTGAGATTCAAAGTTGGCAGACCAAACATGCATCAAAGATCTTCTATTGCACTCCAACCAACTTATTACCAAGACATCGCAAGCAGTGGGGCTTAATGTATCTTAATCTGTAGTTGGCAGCATCAGATGTACTAGATTTATAGACTTGGCTCATTTTTGTAGTTGTAATATTGACCAACGGCCAATGCTTTACCTTGATCATCCCCTTCATAGAAATTGAAAAAGTAACATCTAGATGCCTATGGTTTTTTCCAATAAAATCCAAGGAAAACTATAAGGCTAGAAGTGAAACATGCTTTCTTAAGGTGGTAAATTTACCTTGGAAATGCAATATTGATTCTAAAGGTGACAGATTAACCTTGTTGAGAGCATCTCTCTCTTTCTCTCACTTTCCAACTTATTACCTTTCCACCTTCTGAACGCATAATAAAGTTGCTACCACAATCGAAAATGTCATGAAAGATCTCTATTGGGATGGACACTCTGTTGAGAAGTTTATTTGGTTGGTTAGTACAAGGTTAACTTGGTTGAGGAAATTGGCGAGGAACTTTCTCCTCACCAAAAGGCTATTGAGATTTGCCTTCAAGAACATGCTTTTTGGGGAAATTTGCACCTATATATTATATCCAAAGTATATTGGTGGTCAGTCTTGCTGGCTACCAAATCTTCCAAAGGTCCTTAGAAAGATGTTATCAAGCTGAAAGGCCTTCTGTTCTCGAGGGGTATAGTTGACAATGGCGTAACACAAAATTCAGGGAGGACCTCCAAAACAGACCATTTCAAATTTACAACTCCACAAACTCTTGAAATTTTAAATTAGAAAAAAATCTGAATAATATGGAAACTCGCAAATGGAAGTTGTATGATGATGTCCCTGTTAATTTCATTTTCAACCCAATAGAAGAGAATGGAGTCTGACTTGTTATTTCTTGGGCTCTTTTAGATATAAGTCTTTCCTTAAAGATATTTCAAAGGATGCTCAACTTCTTTACCCCAAGCTATCCTATTAAAGTTTAAACCTTCATTTGGGAGTTTCCTAGATTTTGGATTTCCGCTGTTTTCAACCTACTCGCAGTTTCTCAAACCTGTATTGTAATTTTATTATTTCTTTAGTTAGCACCTATTGGAGTGCCTTCTGATTAGCTTCTTTTCATCGTAGGCATGGAAAGCATTTTTGTTTGTTTTCTGTACACTGATGATAGGAGACTGACCTGTTCATACCCTATTGAACCATATTGGTGTTCTCGTTTCTTGACATTTCTGAGATGAACTCAACTTTGGTTTGTATGCTTCAGATTTCTCTTGTGTTTTTTCTCCTTTCTTTCGTGTGTTTTGGTTGTTTTAGACCTTTTCACGTCATTTTCACGTCACCACCTTTTCTTTTATGTGGCTAGTGGCTTATAGAAAGGTCCATGTATAATTTTTTTTTTTTTTTTTTTTTTTTTTTTTAAATTTATTTTACAGGTTAGACAATCTCATAATTGAGGCAATTACTACCTTGAGGGAACCTGGGGGCTCTAATAAGACAAAGATTACCTCATATATAGAGGTAGTCTTCCTTTCACCAAATTAAGAAATTTAACTTAAGTCGAATTTCTTCCCTCATTTTCTCATCAATGCGAGGAGAAAATGAAGGGAGATGGTTGTTGGTGAAATCAATTGATTTCGATCTCTTACATATTTAGGCTTTGTTCTTTATTAAATAAGTAGGTATAAGCTTTATGGATCTATATTCATGATGCTAGTGCTCATCTTCTGAAAACAAGGGGCAAAAACGGCTTCTATTGATTGGTAACTATTAATTTTTGGATTGATAGGAGAGTTTTATTGATTATTCTGAATCCTTGGTGATTTACAATCCCATTTTATCAATTTTTTTAATTCANTTCCTGCATCTAGCACAAGTTTGCATTTTGGTACACTCGTCGAACACCTGGAGTTCGGACTCAAACATCATATGAGGACAACATAAAAAAGATTGTGGACTTTAGCTCGGTATGACTTGTCGACATTGATTTTCTGAAACACTATTTGTGTACTGTGGTTATTTTATGTCAGTCTTTACAATTCTTTGTTTTTCTATTGATTGAACTTTATTTTTCTTTTGATTAAACTTTGTTTTCCTCATGCATGTAGGTTGAAGGTTTTTGGGTAAGCTATTGCCATTTGGCTCGTCCTTCTTCATTACCAAGCCCAACAGATCTGCATCTCTTTAAGGAAGGAATCCGTCCACTCTGGGAGGTAATATGTTGAGGAATGTTGCATGCATGTGTTTCCTTGTGCTTACTAGGGAGTGAACTTCCTGTTCCTTTTTGTAACATAAGATATTGGATGGTTTTGTATTTCTTTGCTCAATGGGGAGTCTAATTCCTATTTGTATGCAAATGCAATAATCTTTCAGGATTCTGCCAACTGCAATGGTGGAAAGTGGATAATACGATTTAAGAAAGTTGTATCTGGCCGATTTTGGGAAGATTTGGTAAGTGATAACAAAAATGACATCGTTATTGATCAATATGCATTACTTGTCAAATCTTAAGATATTTATTGTTCCCTTTGGTTTCTTAATTTCTGATTAACTGTTCTCAACTTGATTGATGAAATCTAAAGTTGCCTGAAAATAGTTTTGGATAATTATTCGATATATTCATTTTCTTAGATAATAATAATAATAAAGGTAGTAGTTGATTCCTGCTCCTGCTCCCGCACCACCCCCGGGAAAAAAGACGACACCCCTAAAGCCATAAAAGAAGTATCAGTTCTAGTGGGGTGGTTGTACTATTCAGTCTGCATTGGGGTTCATGCATATTGGTGGTGGAATTTACGTTCCCTTTTTAGCTGTAAAAGTTCTGTATGTTGTGCCTTTCGTTTGCTGATCCGTTGTAATTCCGCTGAATATTCACGTCATTTAGGTTTCTACATCTCAGGGCTGTAATTTTTTTACCTTGTTATCTGCATCAAAGGCTATCTCTTTGGCTTGAGAAGTGAGAAGATTCTTTATCATGCCTTTGATTGGTCCTTTGTGCACGCTTTTATTTGAGTTAGACATGCATTTGGTTGTGAATTTAATACAAGTTTTCAGGTACGCTAATTCCATGGATGAATGAAAGCTTCTGTTGTATGCTTCTGCAGGTTCTTGCATTAGTGGGGGACCAGCTTGATTTCGGTGATAACATATGTGGTGCCGTGCTTAGCATTCGTTTCAATGAGGATATTTTGAGTGTCTGGAACCGCAATGCATCTGATCATCAGGTCTGTAACATGATCTTTTACTTCTACGCCATCACACATGAGTGCAATACAAGATCATGAGCTTTAACTTATTGTATGTCCTTATACTACCAGGCAGTGATGGGTCTGCGAGATTCAATCAAACGACACTTAAAGCTCCCACATGGGTATGTTATGGAATACAAACCTCACGATGCATCTCTGCGTGATAACTCGTCATACAGAAACACATGGTTGCGAGGGTGAGGACGGTTGTACCTCGTCTGCTGCTATGGCTATGACCATTAAGACACAAGGCTGAATGATGTTTGCATGGTCTGCCCCTCCCTTGATTGCTTTTGTCCCTTGTTTGGATGATAAGCAATTGATTGATTCATCTGACACTTTTATTGAGGACATTGAAGCTTTTCTTTATTGTTTGTTCAAAAAAGGAGAATAGGCTACTACTATGTAATGTAAATATGTGGACAATTTGTAACTGTAGACTTCTCTGAACAGGAACCTTGGAAAAACACCTACACAAGACAACTTCTGTTTACTTGTTATAACTTAACATTGTTTTGTCCTTGAGAATCAATTTCTGGCAGCAGGTGTAGGTATTTTGAGCCTCATTTTTTCTCAAGGTTTACAGGTTGAGTAAGAATCTATTTGGATTGATTTTCTTAAGGGTTGAAAAGCGTTTTTAAGCAGTTGAACGATTTAAATTTGTCCTTTGATAGGAATAGGCTACTAACTTTTTGTATCTTGTCACTGTCATAGGGTGGGATGACCCATTTTAAACAATTTGGAGTTCCTTCGTGGAGGGATAGATAAGTTCATCTGATCTAGATTAGAAATAAAAATTAATATGAAATCGATATTTTTAAGTTCAAACCAATGAAGTGATGTATTCGGTTGTTTGTTTATTTTAAATGGTCCATCGAACGAAGTGATAAGTGAGCGAGCGAATTGATAGTTACAATTTCGAGTTTGTTCTTGAGATTAATAAGTTCGAACCAATCAAATTGAGGAAGTAAACAATACATTTGATGATGTATTACGTTCCTGTTTAGACGGTAGATCGAACCTTACTCTTATGAACTGTGCAAGGAATATTGTTTGGAGCATAAAAGTGATGATTACAGCATCAGATATTTTGTCTTTGTGGAAGAGCGTTGGGGGAGGGGGGGAGTGAGTGTATAGGACAAACACAGGCTGGCTAATATCATCTTCTTTTGTCTTTGACAACTCATCAATGAATCTTTCAACCTCCCCACCCTTTCATCACTCATATTCCCTTTCTCTCTTTACTTCCAACTTCTTATAACCCATATGCATACACCCTCCACCCCCATATTCTCATTAAATCCATACCCAACTTTTACCCACCCGAATACATTCTCTTATTCGAGAATTGTATATACGTTGAACATAGTTAAAATAAAATAAAATATCTTCAAGTGTTAGTTCTTGAGCAAACCGAGTATCATGTGTAGAGAATAACAATAAGATGCAAATACGAGCCTAACTCAACTGATATAAAATATGTACTTTCAATTTTTCAGATCTTGAAATATCAATTTAATCTCTAATACTAATTGAAGTTTTGGTGTGGTCAACGCCCACTCGCAAATAATAATTGTGATATTAAAGTCGTTCTCAGAGTAAAATGATATATAATATATGTTGAATATAGTTAAAATAAAATAAAATATCTTCCATTATTGTTTGCAAGTGAACAAAGACTATAAAAAGTAACGCGTAGAGAATAACTTTAAATCTTAAAATATTAATTTAATGGAGTTTAATAAATAAATAAAGGTTTTTGGTAGAGTGAAGGCCCACTCGCGAAGAGCGCGTGGAGGAGGAGGAGGAGGAAGGAAGGAAGAATGGAAGAAGAGAAAAAGGAAGGAGAGTTGGATGAAAATGGCGGGACCCCAAACTTGGCTCATCCCCTCACCCAAAACCGACCCTTTCTTCAACTTCTAAGCTATAAACAAAGCAATAGAGACAATAAAGGCTTCGATTCATCCATCCCTCTAACCTCTCTCTTCCGCTTCCCTTTTCCCCCAATAATTGATTGATATTTATTCAATCAATTATCTCTGTTCCCCTCTGCGTCTCCCCGATCACATTCTGCGGCATCTTCCCCTCTTCTCCCATTTCTCTCTCTGTTTTCTCTCGATCCTCCGCCTCCTTCTTTCGAGAGACCGGATTTGGATTCGGATTCGGGATGAGGGAAATCATCAGCCTTCACATTGGTCAAGCTGGAATTCAGGTCGGCAATTCTTGCTGGGAGCTTTACTGTCTCGAACATGGCATCCAGCCTGATGGGTTGATGCCCAGGTTTGTATCTCTTTTTTCTTCGATTCCTCTCTTGATTTCTTGATTTGGGTTTGATTTTGATTGTCAATCGATATCAACCATGCGTCAGTTTTGATTCCCTATTTGTTTTTGGCTGGATAGATCATTTTCCCCTGTATTGATTCTGTATGGTGAGTGGGAGTGGGGCTGAATCGAATTTGTGCGACTCGCTGTTTTGCAATTGTGGGTTTCGTTCACATCTTTGAATTTAGGGTTCTTTTTCCCGATCTCTCGATGCATCGAGTCCCATTATGAGATCAATCGAGAAATCTGGACATGGGTTTGAATATTCATTTTGATTGGGTTTACTTTGGATCTTAACAAGTCTGTGCTCGTAGGAATTGAAAATTCGCATCGCGCTAACCCAATTGATTTAGCAATCCTTTTCTTCAGGAATTTCAAATCTAATCACCAATCTTTTGGTACTTCTTACGTTGAGATTGTCTGAGATGATGTTACTGTTAAGATGGGAGTAGATGCCCTCGATCCTGCTCGTATTCAAGAATATAAATTTGTTTGGATCTGTTGTTTATGTAGTGTCGTCGTTGATTTATATTCCCTTTGAAGCTCTTAGCAGGACTAATTGCCATGAATCATAGCTCTTATTCTAATTATGTTGTATTACCTGTGTATGCTGCAGTGACACCTCCGTAGGTGTTGCACATGATGCCTTCAACACGTTTTTCAGCGAGACTGGTTCAGGCAAGCATGTTCCAAGAGCTATATTTGTGGATCTTGAACCAACTGTTATCGATGAAGTAAGGACTGGGACATACCGACAGCTTTTCCATCCGGAACAGCTCATATCTGGTAAAGAAGATGCTGCCAATAATTTTGCTAGAGGACATTATACTGGTGCGTCCATTTCTTTTCCTTCAAGCTCTTTTAGAGTTTCCCTTTTTACTGTGCTCTCTCATTACTAACCTCACTTTATTGCATCATTCTCCAGTGGGTAGGGAAATAGTTGATATATGCCTCGACCGAGTGCGAAAGCTAGCCGACAATTGCACTGGTTTGCAGGGGTTCTTAGTGTTTAATGCTGTTGGTGGTGGCACTGGATCTGGGTTGGGGTCGTTACTTTTGGAACGCTTGTCTGTGGATTATGGAAAGAAGTCAAAGCTTGGATTCTCCATATATCCTTCTCCACAGGTAACACACAAATCTGTTTGTGCTTACAAATATTGAGCTGATGATTTTGACATTCATACCTCTAAACCATTCTTATGAAGATTGAAGTCGAATGCTACGATCTTTGTGTGTAGGTATCTACTGCAGTGGTAGAACCCTACAACAGTGTGCTTTCAACTCATTCTCTACTAGAACATACCGATGTCGCTGTGCTTCTGGACAACGAAGCCATTTACGATATCTGTAGGAAATCATTGGATATTGAAAGACCAACTTACACCAACCTGAACCGCTTGATATCTCAAGTTATCTCTTCTTTAACCACTTCCTTGAGGTTTGATGGTGCTATCAACGTGGATATAACTGAGTTTCAAACTAACCTTGTACCTTATCCGCGTATACATTTCATGCTCTCTTCTTATGCTCCTGTGATCTCGTCTGCGAAAGCATACCATGAACAGCTATCTGTCCCCGAAATCACTAATGCTGTATTTGATCCCTCGAGCATGATGGTCAAATGTGACCCACGACATGGAAAGTACATGGCATGCTGTTTGATGTATAGAGGAGATGTTGTGCCCAAGGATGTGAATGCTGCTGTTGCTACCATCAAAACCAAGCGAACGGTTCAATTTGTGGACTGGTGAGTTAACTGCTCTGTATTCTTAGATTATGAAGCCATTGATGATTTCTCTTTGAATGATCCATATGATATTGCTGAAGTTGTATAAATGTATGGATAATAGCATGATGGGGAACTCTGCATAAATCAAAAAATTCATTCATGGTTTGAATTAAACTTGTGCCATGGGAATTTTTCAGGTGTCCTACTGGCTTCAAATGTGGTATCAACTATCAACCCCCAAGTGTTGTTCCTGGGGGCGATCTCGCCAAGGTGCAGCGAGCTGTCTGTATGATAAGCAACAGCACAGCAGTGGCCGAAGTCTTTTCAAGAATCGACCACAAATTTGATCTGATGTATGCTAAGCGAGCATTCGTGCATTGGTACGTGGGTGAGGGCATGGAGGAAGGTGAGTTCTCTGAAGCCCGTGAGGATCTTGCTGCTCTAGAAAAGGACTACGAGGAAGTCGGGGCAGAAGATGTCGATGAAGAGGAGGAAGGGGAAGATTACTAATACCCGTGTATCTTTATTCGTCGTTTTTGTGTCCGTTTCGTATTGAGTCAAGTTGTGCAGTTGTGATTGTTAAGGTGTGGTTTTTGTGTTTTGTATGATTCTGGATGTGTCATTCTATTGATTTCTCTGAATTCAGTGTTTAGAACTACTTGCAATTCTTATCCTGAGGAGCTGAGGTTTCTGTAAAGATTCCAACCCTATGCTTGGAATGAATTCAAATTCTCCCAACAAATTAGTAATTAAGTCTATAAGAACAAGTTCATCGAAACTTCATATTGTAATCATTTTATAAAAGTTTTGCGAGAATTCATATTTTATATGGACAGACTTAACTCTAGAACCATATGCCCGAATTCCTTCTAGAATTGTCTCTTCTACCACGGTAGTTGTTGCTCGAAAATACTGTTCAAGGTCAAAGATAAAGTTCATTAGAGCCTTAGCATCTCAAGCTTCATAAAAGGGTTTAAGCTTGAAGACACTCACCTTGTTATATTAGACCACACCCTCGGTTGGAGATTCTAAATGTCTCGTTCCTTCAAAAACTTCACTCAGGGAGAGCAACTAATCTTCAATCTCTACTAATCGATCAACCCAAGACTTACCCCATTATTTTGTAGCAGACATGTTTGTTAACGCAGATTTAAGGAGCCAATTTGGATTTAATACCAACTATCACATTTGCACTCTATTAGGACTCGCAACGCGATTATACGACACTTACTCCCACCACAAATAAATTAGCCAACTAGAATTTGGGTTACCGTTGGAATGAGCAATGTATGCTCAAGCCTTCGACCTCGTTTTAGAGAAAATATTTTTAAAAAATGAGAACAAAAAAAGTTACAGAAATCGTTTGAAAATTGGTTTTACGAAAGTAATGTTATAGCCTAAAAACAAATAAGTAACCACCACCACTTTAGTAGCTTATAACATGGATATGAATAATTAACAACTAGTCACATATTCCCCTAATATATTTTGAGACATTTTAACCTTGACCGTGTAAACATAATTTTGATGAACAATTATACATTCTTGTTTTGACATATCAAGACTAGTAAAAGCCAACTTTACATGAAAGTAAGTAAGACAGATTTGGAACGAGCATCCGATCAATCCTAAGCATGACTGAGACATCTAGCACACAAAAATATCACACTTAGACTGACCGATGTTATAAGCTAGCATACCTTTTTCACTTGGATATTTTGAAGGGCGACGGACGGTGGTTGGCTCAAATATCTACTGTCATCCACGGCTACGGACACGGTCGAGGGCGAACTGAACTCCCTCGCTTTGTGTCGAAATGGAACTCTCTGTTATTGGTAATGGATATCATCGCCATCTCCTTCAGACTCGGTTGCCCACTCCTTCTGTAATGGCTTCTGCACCGCATTCTGTCCCCAGGCTCAAGAATCATCGCCCTAACTCTATCGCCATTGTCCCTAAACAGCCTCAATTCCTCCCCGACTCCCCAAATGGTAAACTCTCCAATGGCGGCCAGAGGCGCCACTCGAAGTCATACCTAGAGAGACAGTCCGCTATTGCTCAAGTTAAGGACTGCTCCGAGTTGGCTCCGGCTCTTGCCAGGTTCTTCTTCTACTTCTTGAAATGTGTATTTGGACTATGAATTGTGCGAAATCACTTGCTCCTCCTTTTACTGCGTTAGTCTCTCCTTATAGTCTTTGTTCGTTAGCCAACATTGAAGAAATAAACTAATCAACACTGGCCTTGTATTACGGAAGGAATAGCGATTCCATTGACCTTGTCTTTCATGTTTCATAACTTCGAAAGGCCTTAGAAGAGGGTATTCTGTCTCCACCAATTTTTCGTATGCTAGGATTTAACTTAGAAAGGATTATGAACATGTTTTGGTTTTACTGAAGAGTAGAGTTCGACTGGTGGTAAATATGAATCCGACGTGAAGGTCTCTTAACCACCATGGGTTGGTTTAATAGCCAATAAGGGCCAGTTTAAGTAGTAGAGAGTATAGGGAATGAGTTCATGCCCTCGTGGCCACCTTCCTAAGATATAATACCCTACAGGCTTCTTTGGCAACTAGATATAGTAAGATTAGATGGTTGTTTTGTGAGAATAGTTGAGATAGGATATAAAAAAGGGAATGAAATGATCTTTTGGTGTTTGAAGCCTTGTGGTAATCTTTGGAGACGATCCTACGCCAATTTCTAGAATTCCACTTCATTACAAGGTTTTCTTTGGATATGGGAATAATTTTTAGGCGTAGTAGTTAATGTGCATGTTAGAAAGGGAAAAATGGGAAGTGTGTATTCTCAAAGTTAGTGTCATGTGCACAAGTATAGCATTATAATTTATGTGAGCACGAAGTAGGATGTATGTTGTGAAGGGTGATTTGTTAAGAGACGTGAAATAGGATGTATGTTGTGAAGAGTGACTTGATAAGAGACTTGAAGTAGGATGTATGTTCTGAAGAGTGACTTGTTAAGAGAGTCTTCTTGTATTGGCTACACTTTGTTCATGTATGGTGCATCATTGCACCCCATTTTGGCTCAAGGATAGTACACTACAGTGTTGATAGATACACTTGACAACCAAGGTTGATCTTTCATATGGATTACCTCTCTTCTTGTGGCAATGCTCTCATGATTCACTTCACTTCTAACTTGGGCAAAGCTTTCAGCAACTGATGGGAGTGAATTTTTTCTAATGGATCTACCTCTTACACATTGAACCCAATGTTTGAGCGCAAAATAAACATGCAAATGCTGCCATTCTCTATTGTTTTCTGTGATGGTTGTAATTTTTGGGTGAGATTAGTAAATAGGTCCGAGGTGTCACCCAATTTTCTTCAAAGGATTAAAGTATTTGGTAACGTACTTGCTTCTAATCAAAGTCTTAATTTCAGAGCCCATTTGAAGATTTGTGATTGATTGCCAAAATTAAAGTATAGCTTATTTAAATTATCCTCACAACTCCTTTCTTGTAGAATGATACATATAATTGGGACTTTCCATCTAAAGATTTTACCAACCATGTGATTACCGTGGAGTCTTTAGCCTTCCCATAGCAAACAAGAGATTAAATGAAGTATGGGATGATGTACGAGATTCTTCGTTATTCTGGTTGCTGCTTGACTATCACAAAGTATCTTGAATGAACTTTGAGTTTCTATCCTTAGTTTTTTTTTAAAAAAATTTCCATAGCTAGCGCTCAATATTCAACCTCTACACTGCTTGTTATAACTCTGCCTTTTGCTTGTCCATGTGACTAAGTTGTCTCAAATATACGAGCAATTCCCAAACGTATATCTTCGATCAATTAATTCTCCACCCAAACTAGCATCAGTATAGAGTTCTACCATTGTGTTTGATGACTTTTTAAACAGTAACCCATTACTTGAAGTACCTTTCAAGTATCTTAAATCCTATTAAAAAAACCGAAGATGATGTTCATTTGGACTGTTCACATGCTGGATAACAATGCTAATGGAATATGCAAGTTCTGGTCTGGTATGTCACAGGTAAATTACCTTTTCCACAAGTCTTTTAATACATGCCCTTATCAACTGAACTAATCTCTGTACTTCGGTGTTGGCCTAAATTTGGATCCATAGGTGTTTCAACAGGTCTACACCCAAGATTTCCCATCTCCTTTAGCAAGTGTGAATGTGTTTTCATATAGAAATAACAATACCATCCTTAGATCTCGTCACCCCAAAAAAATATCTCATACTTCTCAAGTCCTTGATTTAAGACTTAGATGCTAGATCTTTTTTTATCAATGATCTCTCATAGGTCATCCCATGTAATGATAGTATCATCTGCATATATAATAAAAATTACAATTTTTTGTATCTTGAAAAGTTGTTTCCTCATTGATTCATGAACAAAAAAATCAGGTTACTTTCAGTGCAAAATTTTCCAAACTCTCCAAACATACTAGAAAAACTTATCTAAGTGCGCTCTACAAATATTCAAACCCTTTTGCACGAATCCTCTGTGGCATCTGGGAGCCTTCTAAAGTTAAAGATATATCAAGAGCATGTTGGTTCCCAACTTTTATTGATGACCATAGAAGACTGACATGGGCATATCTCACGAAGGAAAAATTTGAAACATAAAGATTTTTCAATACACTTAATTTCGAAGTAAAATGCAAGTTCTCAAAACAGACAATGATCAAGATTATTTCAATCCAACTCTTAGGTCAATTCTTTCATCCCATGGTGACTGTCACACTCATTCATGTGTGGATACTCCTAATGGAAATGGGATTGTAGGAAGGAAAAATAGACACCTCAAGGTAGCTTGTTCTCAATGTTTGCGAATGTTCCTAATCTTTTTTTGGGGAGAATCCATTCTTACTGCAACCTTTCTTATAAATTGAATGCCTAGTCGGGTTCTCAAGTTCAAATCTCCTTGAGATGTATTCCTCCAAATTCATTCCCAACTTTAAAAGTTTTTCTCAAATTTACCTCTTTGAGTTTTTGGATGTTTATCATTTATTCATAATCATTCTTCTCATCGCTCCAAACTTGATCCAAAATCCATCAAGTGCATTTTTCTAGGTTAGTCACCCCACCAAAAGGGGTACAAATGTTATTCCCCATGACTAGAAAAAAGGCATCTTTATGGATGTTACCTTATTTGAAAAACAATACTTTCTTATCAAGTCACAAATCTAGGGAGAGAACGCGAAGGAATTTGAGCTATTGGAAGTTGAGTCCACTTGTGCCACACCTCCTATTCACATTATAATCGATGTCTTAGTTCCTCCAAATGAGCTACCTATTTCTGTCTTGGACCAATCTATTGTTTTTGAACTTGAAGTCTCACACGTTTGTGAACCATTAGTCTCACAAGTTTCTGAACCATTAGTCTCACAAAGTCGAATTCTTATTGTTTTCACGAGAAGGAAAAGGGCTACCTTGCAAGAATCAAAATGTCAGCCACCTGAACCAGACACACCCTTTTTGAATCTTACTGGCGAGAACATTACTTCTATGGCTCCCTTGATTGATAATGCAAAACTACCAATTGCGCAGAAAAAAGGTGTGAGAAGTTATACCGGTCATCCAATTAAAAAGTGTGACATATGAAAAATTACTTGTCTTATTAAGCTTTTGTAATTCAATTGGACATATTCAAGGTGCACTTAAGGATCCCAAATAGAGGACTGGATGAGGAAATTAAAGCTCTTGAAAGGAATATAATTTGGACTCTCACGATGCATCATCCTGGAAAGAACTCCGTTGGGTGCAAATGGATTTTTACAGTTAAATAAAAGTCAGATGGTAGTGTGGAAAGATTCAAAGCAAGACTTGTGGCTAAGGGCTTTACTAAGTCATATGGTATAGATTATCAAGAGACGTTTGTCCCTATTGCAAAATTAAACAGTGCACGTATCCGGTAAATCAAGATTGGCCATTTCATCATTGATACGAATCCAACAACTGATCATTTGCATGGACTCGAAGGAGTAATTACAAGAAGCAATTCAAAGAAGATTTAAGTATCAAATCAAGAAAAGAATGAGTGGCAATAAATATCACAATGTGATTTGAAGACTTTTTGTCTTTGGTAGTTGAACTACCATTTAAGACTACCTATGTCATTCCATAATTTCTTCAATTTGTATTTAATAGGTTTTATTGGTAGTTAGTAGTTGAACTACGTTAGGTTTGAATTATCATTTTGGCCTATTTAAAGGCTTGTAATATTCAAGTTTAAAATCAGGGTGGAATACAAAAACCTTGTGTTTGAAACCCTTTGGGTGTTATATTTCTTTCAAACCTTGCTTTAGGTTTGATGTTAAAATCAATTCATTGGATTGGTCATGATCAAGCTAATTCTGGAGTGAGTTGTCTTGGTATCTAAGAGTGACCATCATAAATTTCAACTTCGATCTAAGAGTTATTTATCCTTCTAACCCGCTCTTGGTTGGAATCCTTCGTTAAGTTAGCTTTCTTTGTGAAAGTTTGCAAGGATACTAGAAAGACCTCTAGCTTTGCAAAATCCAATATTTTTAGTGCTTATCATTTAGTATCATAGCATTTGGTTGACGTCTTTGGCCGGCTCTAGGTGAAATATCTTTACTTCATTAAGTTAGCTTTATTTGTGAAATTTTGCAAGGATACTAGAAGGACCTCTAGCTTTGCAAAATCAAGCAATTGTTATCCGTTAAGTTAGCTTTACTTGTGAAAGTTTGCAAGGATTCTAGAAGGACCTCTAACTTTGCAAATCTACCATTGTATGACGCTTATCTTTACTTTATTCTTTTTCCGTCAATTTTTTTTAGTCTCTCAATATATCATAAAAAGAGAGAAAAAATATCAGAAAGAAAAAAATCAATAGTAAAAAAAACAGAAAAAGAAAAAGCAATATTCAGTTCTTATCAAGAAAGAAATGAAGACTTTGATTTGAGGACGAATCATTCGAAAGAAAGGGGGATGATATGAATCAAACCACCCATCAATTGCATGTATCCAAAGGAGCAATTACAAGAAGCAATTGCATAGAAGATTCAAGTATCAAATCAAGAAAAGAATTGAGTGACAATAAAATATCACTTCACATTGGAAAGTGATATTACATTTAAGATTATTTATGTTGTCTTATTTTCTTCAATTTGTATTTAATAGTTTTTATTAGTAGTTCGTAGTTGAACTACATTATGTTTAGATTATCTTTTTTGGCCTATTTAAAGGCATGTAAAGCTAAAGGTCTAAAAATTAAACATAATCTAAACATAATGTAATTCATCTACCAACTACAAACTACCAATAAAAGCTATTAAATACAAATTAAAGAAAATAAGGAATGACATAAATAGTCTTAAATGGTAGTTCAACTACCAAAGACAAAAAGTCTTCAAATCACATTGTGATATTTATTGTCACTCATTCTTTTCTTGATTTGATACTTAAATCTTCTTTGCATTGCTTCTTGTAATTACTCCTCCGAGTCCATGCAAATGATTAGTTGTTGGATTCGTATCATTCACCTTTCTTTAAAATGATTTGTCCTCAAATCAAAGTCTTCATTTCCTTTCTTGATAAGAACTGGATATTGTTTTTTTTTTTTACTACATATATTTTTTTCTTTTTTTTTCTACTGGTATTTTTCTTCTCTCTTTTTTTCCTTACTAATATATATATGTATAAATATTTTTGATAAGACTCATAAAAATTGATAGAAAAAGAATAAAGTAAAGATAAGCGCCATACAATACTGAATTTTACAAAGCTAGAGGTCCTTCTAGTATCCTTACAAAACTTCATAAGTAAAGCTAATTTAATGGATAACAATTGCTTGATTTTGCAAACCTAGAGGTTCTTTTAGAATCCTTGCAAAATTTCACAAATAAAGCTCTAACTTAACTAACGTAGTAAAGAAATTGATAGAAAAATAAAAACATAATAATAAGCGCTCACAATGCTGAATTTTGCAAAACTAGAGGTCCTCCTATTATCCTTGCAAAATTTCATAAATAAAGCTAACTTAACGAGGTAAAGATATTTCACCTCTAGAGCTGGCTTAACGAAGTAAAGATATTTCACCTCTAGAGCTGGCCAAGATGTCGACCAAATGCTCTGATACCAAATGATAAGCGCCAAAAATGTTGGATTTTACAAAACTAGAGGTCTTTCTAGTATCCTTGCAAACTTTCACAAAGAAAGCTAACTTAACGAATGATTCCAACCAAGCGTGGGTTAGAAGGATGAATAACTCTTAGATCGAACTTGGAATCTATGATGGTCACTCTTAGATACCAAGACGACTCACTCTAGAATTAGCTTGATCATGACTAATCCAATGAATCGATTTTAACATCAAACCTAAAGCAAGGTTTGAAAGAAACATAACACCCAAAGGGTTTCAAACAAAAGATTTTTGTATTCCATCATGATTTTAAACTTGAATATTACATGCCTTTAAATAGGCCAAAAGAGATAATCTAAGTTGTTCAACTACCAACTACAAACTACTAGTAAAAGCTATTAAATACAAATTGAAGAAAATAAGACATAACATAAATAATCTTAAATGTAATATCACTTTCTAATGTCAAGTGATATTTTATTGCCACTCAATTCTTTTCTTGATTTGATACTTGAATCTTCTCAACATTTCTTGTAATTGCTCCTTTGGATGCATTGATGAGTGGTTTGATTCATATCAATCAACTTGAGGTCAGAAGTGCATTTTTGAATGGTGATCTTGAAAAATTTTATATGGAGGTTCCTCTTGGAATGGAAAAGAAGTTTAATAGAAGTTTGGTATGCAAGTTGAGAAATTCATTATACAGGTTAAAACAGTCTCCTCATCCTGGTTGGATAGACTTCTCAAAACTATGATTAAAAGTGGTTATTATCAATGTCAAGCTAATCTAATCATACCCTATTTTTGAAATCCTCGAACAACATATCTACATTTTCAAATAGTTTGTTCTCATAAGAGTATATCTCAATTAGTTATGAGATTATATGCTTGACCAAAAGGGTAAAAAGTTTGAATCCCCACCTCAAAAAAGAAAGTTTGATTCTCATAAATCTTTGTTATGAATGCCTAACATGTTTCAAAAATTACATTAGGTATTGTTGCTAAGGCTGAATCTGAATAGCTAAATATGTACGACATAGATCTAATGAATGACAAATTAATACCTAGGAAACACACACTCTTTTTGATCGAGTGTTGGTTATAGACTTGTGTTAGACACATATACGTTTAGACCTGTTCGATATGTGAAAAAAGTATCATATTCTATTTTTTTCAATTTTGGACACATCAAGGACGCACACGGGACATCTCTGAACATGTAGGAGACACACAAATACGTCAACCTAAAAAAAGTGATTGAGAATTTAAAAAGAAATTTTTTTAACCCTGCTCGTTACTGTCCACTTCCAAACCTATTATTTATCCTATTATGATCACCTTTATAATTTAAGCCAGCCTTGTGATCACCATTTGAAAGATAGAATGAAGTTGTAGGGGAGGTCAAGCTACTAATTATTACAAGTAAATTAATTTTTTCATCTTAAATTTATGTGTCTTATCTATTTTGAAGAATCAAATTTGTTAGTATACACATAATTTTAAAAAAACACATATCTCCAATGTGTTTGTGTCCTACATTTCTAGAAATTGATTCGTCACTATGTCCGTGCTGTATCCTTGTCCTGTGTCTGTGTCTGTACTCCTTAGGCTAATACCCGCTAATGAGAGTCTAATAAACAATTTGAATGAATCTAAGATGCTATAACAGTTTTGATGAACACAGATGGACCATATCTATTGTGGCATTGGAAAACAATAAGGTTGAATAAAGACGAAGAACAACAAGGCCAAACAAAAATGAAGATGTTGAACGAGAACTATTAATTGCACAAATCTAGCATGAAGATGAAGGTGCAGATAGTACATATGAAAACACCAGTAGACATAGATAACCGTAGGCATGAATGTGGATACTGGTGTACCTAATGAACATGGATGATACCTTAAAATGTCCTGCACAACTGCAAACATCGATTGAGCACACCGACAAAGATAATATCACCAATGGCGTACCATGACCTTGCCAGAGTAATCACACCCATAAACTAGGGTTAGAGTTAGGGTTGGGTTATATCTTTTCCTTTTACTTCCGTAATGAATGTAAATGTCTTTTATGTAGGAAAAGATCAAGTTGAAAAGAAAGATATAATAAGGATAGAAAGTAATGGTAATGTAGCTCTTAAAACTCATAGGTTAAATTATACAAACATACCCGGAGGGGTGTGTTCAATTATGCTCCTAAACTTTTAAAAGTTTTATTTTAACCCTTAAATTTTAGAATTATTTCAAAAAGTACCCTTAAAGAGGAATTTTTTTTTTTTTTTTTTTGTTGTTATTCAATTCGAAAAATGTCGTCATTGTTTAGAACATCATTCATTGAATCAATTTTCACACATCAGTTCCCATGTTAACTTACATGAATGATGTTATAGATTATGTCCTGTATTTGTTTTAATTTTTACGTATGAGCTATTGTGCCAATTTTCTTTCATAGTTTAATAGAATAATTTCAAAGTTCAAGGGTTAAAATGAAACTTTTCATAGTTTAGGAGATATTTGAAACATAGTTCAAGAATCAAAATGCAACTTTCTATAGCCTATTGATATAATTGAAACAAACCCCATAGTTTCAAAGTATTTTACATAACCTAACTTAAAAAAATATTTTCTAAAATATAAATGGTTAAATTCAACAAAATGCCCTTAATTTTGGGGTTTGTTTAATGTTTCTAGATTTTGAAAAGTTTATTTTTTACCCTTGAATTTTGAAATTTGTTTAAAGAAATCCTCTTAAAGAGTTTTTTTCCCATTAAAATAAGATGAAAATTGATGCGTTGGCGAATGTGTAAAAATTGAAAGGATACGTGACACCATTTACAACATCATTTGTGTAAATTAACGTGACACTTGATGAATATTTTTGAGATGAAATAAATAGTAATAATAATCTTTACCTTCTATATAGTTCTAAATAATATCACGTATGCCTTCTAATTTTTACATATCAACTGCCTTGTCAATTTTCATCCTTTGTTTTAGTGAAAAAGATATTTTCTAAAGGAAGGGTTACAAAAAGACTCTATCCTCTCTTCACGTCTTTAAGCCACAATCTTCCCAGAAACTGCAAGCAGCTTTGGCTATGTACTTACAAGGACTGAGGGTGTCTTTCTACTTTTTATGAGCCAGGCCATCCCTAACAAAAGACTCCCCGTACTTGCTTTTAATCACAACTCTCCGTAAAGTTGTCTCCTCCAACTCAAAACACCATAACCATTTAGTAGGAAGGGCAAGGCTCTTGGCTCTAAGGTTATCAATCCCCAAACCACCTAAAGAGCTAGAGGTGGTGACTCTGTCCCATTTGATTAAGTGGCTGCCTTTCAACATCTCAGCCCTCTTCCTAAGAAACTTCTGTAGAATTTTTCAATAGTTTTACAAACGCCCACTGAAGCTCTGAAGATAGAGAAAAAACTAAGCTGGCATACTAGAGAGAACGGCCTTACTGAAAGCAGATCTACCCCTTTGGAAATGGGGAAGCCTCTCTAAACCACCAAGTTGCTATGAATTTTATCAACAACCGGGCTCCAAAAAGACTAATTATTAGGCTTCCCACCAACTGTAATACCCAAGTAAGTAAAGGGAGTCTGTTTACATAATACCTCTTGTTTGGTGACATTGTTTTATGACTTTTTCCATTTTAACATCTTATCACTAACTATGATGGCTTGTCTATGTCTCATTTTTCTCAGTGTTTAGTGTTTAATGTTTCATGTTTTTATTTTCTTTGAAGGAGAAACAAAAATGTGTTTGATCATTTTTTTTCTTATTTTTGTTCAAGAGATAGGATTCTGCCAGAAGTTTTGCTTCTCTTAATCATTCTAAATAGAAGATCGTTTACGGGCTGAAACATTAAGCTGGATTAACTTTTCTTGTACAGGTATGGTGGACTACTAAAAGCGCAAGATTTGAATGTTATACTGCGGCATTTTGGGATGTCAAGTAGGTGGCAGGATCTATCTCAGGTGCTTCTAGGAATATTAATCTGCTTGTACTGTGTATTGTTGGATGAGAATCAAGCTGTTTCCAGTGAAATGTAGTGTCAACAAGAAAATTTCACAAAAGCTCACAGTATTTCTTCTTAACTTGGGATCTCTTTTTTGTGATGTCATGATATATCAGAGAAAATATGTTTATACTCCTAATTGGGATCTGTTATCTTGTGCAGCTATTTAACCTTTCAATTATCAATGAAAAGTTATGTTTCCTTACAAGAAAGAAAGAATTCCTCATTTTTGTCAAAATATTTTTCGCTCATTTTCATCATTACATTTTTTGGTTGAGTTGAACCTATTACATACTTTTATTTGTTTCCTTCACCCATGGGTTTGAGAACTTTCTAAATGCCTGTCATTTTACGTTTGTTATCTATATTTGTGGTTATTGCAGCTCTTTGAGTGGATGCAGCAGACTGGAAAGACCAATGTTTCTTCTTACAGCAGCTATATAAAGTTCATGGGGAGAGGCCTTAATCCTTTGAAGGCACTAGAAATATACAATAATATTCAAGAAGTATCAATAAAGAATAATATTTATATTTGTAATTCTATCCTCAATTGTCTGGTGAGAAATGGCAAGTTTGATACCAGTGTTAAGCTGTTTCATCAAATGAAGAATGATGGCTTATGTCCAGATACAGTTACATACAGCACGGTATGACATTTTAGTTCATAGCATCATACCTAATTTTCAAATTGACCCATATTTTCTTTTATGTTGTATATTATTCTAAGCAGCTACCAGATTTTTGTAGAAAACTTAGCCACTTTGTTAAAGCAATTATGTTTGAACTATTCAACCGAAAAAGAAAAGATTTTGAGGCCATTATTTTTTACTGAGGAACATAAGAACAAGACAATGATCAAAATGTTGAATTGTGCTTCTCTTGGGTGCTTCCAATTTTGAGTTTTTTTTTTTTTTTTTTTTTTTT